>NW_026782122.1:0-600000 GCF_031769215.1 Ylistrum balloti | reverse complement strand
CACCCCAACACTAACCCCGTCCTAGTGTACATGTTCACACTGTAATACACCCCAACTATAACCCCGTCCTAGTGTACATGTTCACACTGTAATACACCCCAACTCTAACCCCGTCCTAGTGTACATGTTCACACTGTAATACACCCTAACTCTAACCCCGTCCTAGTGTACATGTTCACACTGTGAAACACTCCAACTCTAACCCCGTCCTAGTGTACATGTTCACACTGTAATACACCCTAACTCTAACCCCGTCCTAGTGTACATGTTCACACTGTAATACACCCCAACACTATCCCCGTCCTAGTGTACATCTTTACACTGTAATACACCCCAACTATAACCCCGTCCTAGTGTACATGTTCACACTGTAATACACCCTAACTCTAACCCCGTCCTAGTGTACATGTTCACACTGTAATACACCCGAACACTATCCCCGTCCTAGTGTACATGTAAACAATGTAATACACCCCAACACTATCCCCGTCCTAGTGTACATGTTCACACTGTAATACACCCCAACACTATCCCTGTCCTAGTGTACATATTAACACTGTGATACACCCCAACACTATCCCCGTCTTAGTGTACATGTTAACAATGTAATACACCCCAACACTATCCCCGTCCTAGTGTACATGTTAACACTGTGATACACCCCAACTCTAACCCCGTCCTAGTGTACATGTTCACACTGTGATACACCCCAACACTAACCCCGTCTTATTGTACATGTTCACACTGTAATACACCCCAACTCTAACCCCGTCCTAGTGTACATGTTAACACTGTAATACACCCCAACTCTAACCCCGTCCTAGTGTACATGTTAACACTGTAATACACTCCAACTCTAACCTCGTCCTAGTGTACATGTTCACACTGTAATACACCCCAACCCTAACCCCGTCCTAGTGTACATGTTCACACTGTAATACACCCCAACTATAACCCCGTCCTAGTGTACATCTTTACACTGTAATACACCCCAATACTATCCCCGTCCTTGTGTACATGTTCACACTGTGAAACACTCCAACTCTAACCCCGTCCTAGTGTACATGTTAACACTGTGATACACCCAAACTCTAACCCCGTCCTAGTGTACATGTTCACACTGTGATACACCCCAACACTATCCCTGTCCTAGTGTACATGTTAACACTGTAATACACCCCAACACTATCCCCGTCCTAGTGTACATGTTAACACTGTAATACACCCCAACACTATCCCCGTCCTAGTGTACATGTTCACACTGTAATACACCCCAACTCTAACCCCGTCCTAGTGTACATCTTTACACTGTAATACACCCCAACTCTAACCCCGTCCTAGTGTACATGTTCACACTGTAATACACCCCAACTATAACCCCGTCCTAGTGTACATGTTCACACTGTAATACACCCTAACTCTAACCCCGTCCTAGTGTACATGTTCACACTGTAATACACCCCAACACTATCCCCGTCCTAGTGTACATCTTTACACTGTAATACACCCCAACTCTAACCCCGTCCTAGTGTACATGTTCACACTGTAATACACCCCAACTATAACCCCGTCGTAGTGTACATGTTCACACTGTAATACACCCTAACTCTAACCCCGTCCTAGTATACATGTTCACACTGTAATACACCCGAACACTATCCCCGTCCTAGTGTACATGTAAACAATGTAATACACCCCAACACTATCCCCGTCCTAGTGTACATGTTCACACTGTAATACACCCCAACACTATCCCTGTCCTAGTGTACATGTTCACACTGTAATACACCCCAACACTATCCCCGTCTTAGTGTACATGTTAACAATGTAATACACCCCAACACTATCCCCGTCCTAGTGTACATGTTCACACTGTAATACACCCCAACTCTAACCCCGTCCTAGTGTACATGTTCACACTGTGATACACCCCAACACTATCCCCGTCCTAGTGTACATGTTCACATTGTAATACACCCCAACTATAACCCCGTCCTAGTGTACATGTTCACACTGTGATACACCCCAACACTATCCCCGTCCTAGTGTACATGTTCACATTGTAATACACCCCAACTATAACCCCGTCCTAGTGTACATGTTCACACTGTGATACACCCCAACACTATCCCCGTCCTAGTGTACATGTTCAGAGTGTAATATACCCCAACTCTAACCCCATCCTAGTGTACATGTTCACACTGTAATACACCCCAACTCTAACCCCGTCCTAGTGTACATGTTCACACTGTGATACACCCCAACACTATCCCCGTCCTAGTGTACATGTTCAGAGTGTAATACACCCCAACTCTAACCCCGTCCTAGTGTACATGTTAACACTGTAATACACCCCAACTCTAACCCCGTCCTAGTGTACATGTTAACACTGTAATACACCCAACTCTAACCCCGTCCTAGTGTACATGTTCACACTGTAATACACCCCAACTCTAACCCCGTCCTAGTGTACATGTTCACATTGTAATACACCCCAACACTATCCCCGTCATAGTGTACACGTTCACACTGTAATACACCCCAACACTATCCCTGTCCTAGTGTACATGTTCACACTGTAATACACCCCAACTCTATCCCTGTCCTAGTGTACATGTTCACACTGTGATACACCCCAACACTATCCCCGTCCTAGTGTACATGTTAACACTGTAATACACCCCAACTCTAACCCCGTCCTAGTGTACATGTTCACACTGTGATACACCCCAACACTATCCCCGTCCTAGTGTACATGTTAACACTGTAATACTCCCCAACTCTAACCCCGTCCTAGTGTACATGTTCACATAGTAATACACCCCAACTCTAACCCCGTCCTAGTGTACATGTTCACACTGTGATACACCCCAACACTATCCCCGTCCTAGTGTACATGTTTACACTGTAATACACCCCAACTCTAACCCCGTCCTAGTGTACATGTTCACACTGTGATACACCCCAACACTATCCCCGTCCTAGTGTACATGTTCACACTGTAATACACCCCAACTCTAACCCCGTCCTAGTGTACATGTTCACACTGTGATACACCCCAACACTATCCCCGTCTTAGTGTACATGTTAACAATGTAATACACCCCAACACTATCCCCGTCCTAGTGTACATGTTCACACTGTAATACACCCCAACTCTAACCCCGTCCTAGTGTACATGTTCACACTGTGATACACCCCAACACTATCCCCGTCCTAGTGTACATGTTCACACTGTAATACACCCCAACTCTAACCCGTCCTAGTGTACATGTTTACACTGTAATACACCCCAACACTATCCCCGTCCTAGTGTACATGTTAACACTGTAATACACCCCAACTCTAACCCCGTCCTAGTGTACATGTTCACATTGTAATACACCCCAACTCTAACCCCGTCCTAGTGTACATGTTCACACTGTGATACACCCCAACACTATCCCCGTCCTAGTGTACATCTTTACACTGTAATACACCCCAACTTTAACCCCGTCCTGGTGTACATGTTCACACTGTGATACACCCCAACTCTATCCCCGTCCTAGTGTACATGTTCACACTGTAATACACCCCAACTCTAACCCCGTCCTAGTGTACATGTTCACACTGTGATACACCCCAACACTATCCCCGTCCTAGTGTACATGTTCACACTGTAATACACCCCAACTCTAACCCCGTCCTAGTGTACATGTTCACACTGTAATACACCCCAACTCTAACCCCGTCCTAGTGTACATGTTCACATTGTAATACACCCCAACACTATCCCTGTCCTAGTGTACATGTTCACACTGTAATACACCCCAACTCTAACCCGTCCTAGTGTACATGTTAACACTGTAATACACCCCAACTCTAACCCCGTCCTAGTGTACATGTTCACATTGTAATACACCCCAACTCTAACCCCGTCCTAGTGTACATGTTCACACTGTGATACACCCCAACACTATCCCCGTCCTAGTGTACATGTTCACACTGTAATACACCCCAACTCTAACCCCGTCCTAGTGTACATGTTCACACTGTGATACACCCCAACACTATCCCCGTCCTAGTGTACATGTTCACACTGTAATACACCCCAACTCTAACCCCGTCCTAGTGTACATGTTCACATTGTAATACACCCCAACACTATCCCTGTCCTAGTGTACATGTTAACACTGTAATACACCCCAACTCTAACCCCGTCCTAGTGTACATGTTCACAGTGTTACACTGTAATACACCCAAACAACTATGTACCCCGTCCTAGTGTACATGTTCACACTGTAATACACCCCAACACTATCCCCGTCCTAGTGTACATGTTCACACTGTAATACACCCCAACACTATCCCCGTCCTAGTGTACATGTTAACACTGTAATACACCCCAACTCTAACCCCGTCCTAGTGTACATGTTCACACTGTAATACACCCCAACTCTAACCCCGTCCTAGTGTACATGTTCACACTGTGATACACCCCAACACTATCCCCGTCCTAGTGTACATGTTTACACTGTAATACACCCCAACTCTAACCCCGTCCTAGTGTACATGTTCACACTGTAATACACCCCAACTCTAACCCCGTCCTAGTGTACATGTTTACACTGTAATACACCCCAACACTATCCCTGTCCTAGTGTACATGTTCACACTGTAATACACCCCAACTCTAACCCGTCCTAGTGTACATGTTAACACTGTAATACACCCCAACTCTAACCCCGTCCTAGTGTACATGTTCACATTGTAATACACCCCAACACTATCCCCGTCCTAGTGTACATGTTTACACTGTAATACACCCCAACTCTAACCCCGTCCTAGTGTACATGTTAACACTGTGATACACCCCAACACTATCCCCGTCCTAGTGTACATGTTCACACTGTAATACACCCCAACTCTAACCCCGTCCTAGTGTACATGTTCACACTGTGATACACCCCAACACTATCCCCGTCCTAGTGTACATGTTCACACTGTAATACACCCCAACTCTAACCCCGTCCTAGTGTACATGTTAACACTGTAATACACCCCAACTCTAACCCCGTCCTAGTGTACATGTTCACATTGTAATACACCCCAACTCTAACCCCGTCCTAGTGTACATGTTTACACTGTAATACACCCCAACACTATCCCTGTCCTAGTGTACATGTTCACACTGTAATACACCCCAACTCTAACCCGTCCTAGTGTACATGTTCACACTGTAATACACCCCAACTCTAACCCCGTCCTAGTGTACATGTTCACATTGTAATACACCCCAACTCTAACCCCGTCCTAGTGTACATGTTTACACTGTAATACACCCCAACACTATCCCCGTCCTAGTGTACATGTTCACATTGTAATACACCCCAACACTATCCCTGTCCTAGTGTACTTAAATCTCTGCCATAAATAATGCTAGAGACTCTGTTGATGAATAACCCTGAGACAGGCGAGATAAAGAATAGACATTCTAACCTGAAGACCCGACGTCATCAGGCGGTAGTCAGTCACAATGACGTCAATCGTGTTCCGAAACCCTCCAGCTGTTGATAAACTTCCACCGAATACATTAAGCCCATTCCATAGTATTCCATCATTTTAAAACGGGCAATAGATTAGGGTACTGATCAAGCAATTCTACAAAAATAATATTAGATAAAATGTCGTCCTCAATTGATGTAGTACATCACACCTCAACAGACAGTACTAACTGATGAAGTGCATCACCCTCAACTAACTAAAAGTGTACTTTTTAACTTGGGTTAAATGTGTTGCACCAGGGAAAGCATTACAAGCGACATTTAAGTCTCCTTCCTCAATTATCCAGTAGCTAACCCTATGATTTCACTCTCCGGTGTCACCTTAACAAAAAGCAGAGGGAAAAAACAGCCCGGTTGCACGGGTTGTCCCACAGAAACACAGCAGGCATATTATTTTCCTGCCACCTGCAAGGGTCACGACAGCGAGTACTAGTTATTGTACAATATAGTACAACCATCCTCAACAGACTTTACTGGATAGCAATCTTTCCTCTCCGTTTATACAGACTGTTCACAACATGTGTTTGGTTCGGTTTTCTTCTAACTCTCTAAGTCTGTTTACATCTAGCCATGTACTCTTGTGTTTGCTGTTGGTGTGAGTTACATAGGCCAGAGATTAAGACGATCTGTTGAACATCTGACAAACATCTAAACTGAAGATTTGGATCTGAAGTTAAGTTGACACCGTGTGAAGATAAAGAGGCGCTGTCCTATAAATCACCCAACTTGTTACCACAGGAGAGATCACAGGTACACAAGAAATCCTCTCACAAATTACACCGGCGTCAACTCTTCCCTCAAAATAACTTCTAGATAACCAAAAATGCCCGGGGTACTGATATTGAGCATGTAGCAACCAGGGATAAAGGGCTACCAAGTCTGTTCAAATGAATGACCTTGACCCACGTTCCTGGTCATGTCAGTCAAAAGTGGTTATATTTAAACATTTCTTTATCAATAACCAAAAGCCTCAGGGTGTTACTATTGGGCCGTAGCATGCTAGATTGAAGTGTTACAATTAAACGACTTTGATGCAATTATGAAACTACAAGGATCAAGAGTGTACAGTTCCTAAAACTGCTTCCTCTCTATAACCAAAAGCCTCACAGTGCCAATATTTGGTTTGTAATATGCTTAGGTAACGTTCTATCTATTTCCTTCAAATAAAAGACCTCGATTTATTTTTGAGGTTACAGGAGGCAAAGTCTTCTAGGTAAACTGCAGAGCAGATGAGCGATTCAGGCCTATTCGGCCTTTTGTTTGATGTTCTGCCAAATGGTAGAAGTGAACTACCCAGTCGATCGGTTTGGCTCACTGCGCTATCATACCTTTCGGAAAACTGAATGTCGCACGACTGATTGTGACATTTGTACTACAATTTTTAATAAACTGAATATAATTTTTAAAAAGCAGTGTTGTTACAACAAGAACAACCTGACATGTATGCGATACAGATGTAACATGGCGGTTGAAAGCCGGCTAGGCTTTGTTATAGCGGCTGTGTGCTAACTAGACCTTGTTATTTTGGCTAGTTAGTAAATAGACTTTGTTCACGAGGTTGTGTGACACAATATGTACTTGACATTGTAATTATTTTAGAAAGGATCTTTCCTCCATTAGATTTTAATGCTCTGTCTGCACATAACACGATTCGATTTTTAGCTTCCATCAGGGACCGATTAAACGCGAAGCAGTTGCCGATTAATCACATATTGTCTTTGCATTTGTTCTGGCTTGTTGTGGTTGCCTCCCTTGTATTGTGTTGCTGGCTTTTTGTGATCGGACCCGGTACTGCATCTATTAAGTGTACTAAAGTTGTTAGCTAATCAGTTTGAAGACAATTAGTTCAATTATGCTTTGATTGATAGATATCTTTTTCAGTTTCATGCTAGTATGAAAAAATTAAAGAAAAATCTGACGAATCAGGAGGCTGCGTTTTGCTTAAAAACAACCAAAAATTATTTATATAAGTATGGAAAATCACTTTGTTCTTTCTTGCTTCAAATTAATTAATTGAACTGTTGATCATATAAGCAAACAGAAGTTTTGCTGAAAATCACATGTTTTTCGTTAAGCACCCAAACGATAAATGTCAAATAATTAAATAAATAAAAAATGTGACATTGCGGAGATACCTAATATAGATATGTAAATGAACTTCTCTGGAGACTAGGTATCGGTGGGTAACTTTTGATTAAGGAAAGCTGTGTATACAGATATATTCCAAAATATATTTAAGACAGAATTGTATTAAATATTTGACCGAAGAGAACTTAACTGCAAGCCATATGAAGTAAATGATAGTATTCACATAACTGATATGCTTTCACCGTTTTTTAAGGGGTATTTTTATTTTGGAGATGATTTTTAAGCAGTGTTTGGGGGTAAATAATTCTGATTGTTCAACAGCCGTCATTTTTTACTTCAGAACAAAATTAATTGAGATACAGTGATCTCGTAAAACTGTATATGATGTAGTACACTTATAAAGTAACTATGATCGTTCACATTTAAGGATTATCGTAGACATAATGAATTAATCTATCAATGTGTTGGTGAAAACTTTGGTAAAGAAAATTTAAAGTTACTGTCTTGTGAAGGCAATTGTCCAATGCACCCGGTCAAAGGGAGAGAAATGGAGTTTACTTGTAGATGAAAAAAATTCGATTCTTTCCCTTACATCTCATGTAGACATATAAATTTAAAGTTTATTCTAGAAAATCAGTGATAGTCAACAGTTGGCTTTCAATGAGCGTTAAGTCTTAGATTTACACTGAAACTTGGAGCGAAATTTTTTTTTTTATGTTAAGAGCGGTGATGTTTGCACAGAACAGAAAAGATAATTTGATATTTTGTCACCTAATGTTCTTACGATAAATAGACACTGTACAGTGATAGTCATGTCTTGTGTTATACTGGGGGAAAACGGTTACTTTTTATTACACAAACATTGTACAGTGATAGTCCTGTCTGGTGTTATACTGAGGGAAAACGGTTACTTTTTATTACACAAACATTGTACAGTGATAGTCATGTCTGGTGTTATACTGAGGGAAAACGGTTACTTTTTATTACACATTGTACAGAGATAGTCATGTCTGGTGTTATACTGAGGGAAAACGGTTACTTTTTATTACACATTGTACAGATATAGGCCTGTCTGGTGTTATACTGAGGAAAAACGGTTACTTTTTATTACACCACAGTGATAGTCATGTCTGGTGTTATACTGAGGGAAAACGGTTACTTTTTATTACACCACAGTGACAGTCATGTCTGGTGTTAGATAGTCATGTCTGGTGTTATACTGAGGGAAAACGGTTACTTTTTATCACACCACAGTGATAGTCATGTCTGGTGTTATACTGAGGGAAAACGGTTACTTTTTATTACACCACAGTGATAGTCATGTCTGGTGTTATACTGAGGGAAAACGGTTACTT
The DNA here is from genome assembly GCF_031769215.1 of Ylistrum balloti. Lineage (NCBI taxonomy): Eukaryota > Metazoa > Mollusca > Bivalvia > Pectinida > Pectinidae > Ylistrum > Ylistrum balloti. Next base: position 591,014 of record NW_026782122.1, on the reverse strand, counting down.
TTTATCACACCACATTGATGGTCATGTCTGGTGTTATACTGAGGGAAAACGGTTACTTTTTATCACACCACAGTGATAGTCATGTCTGGTGTTATACTGAGGGAAAACGGTTACTTTTTATCACACCACAGTGATAGTCATGTCTGATGTTATACTGAGGGAAAACGGTTAATTTTTATTACACATTGTACAGTGATAGTCATGTCTGGTGTTATACTGAGGGAAAACGGTTACTTTTTATTACACAAACACTGTACAGTGATAGTCATGTCTGGTGTTATACTGAGAGAAAACGGTTACTTTTTATTACACAAACATTGTACAGTGATAGTCATGTCTGGTGTTATACTGAGGGAAAACGGTTACTTTTTATTACACATTGTACAGAGATAGTCATGTCTGGTGTTATACTGAGGAAAAACGGTTACTTTTTATTACACCACAGTGATAGTCATGTCTGGTGTTGTACTGAGGGAAAACGGTTACTTTTTATTACACAAACATTGTACAGTGATAGTCCTGTCTGGTGTAATACTGAGGGAAAACGGTTACTTTTTATTACACAAACACTGTACAGTGATAGTCATGTCTGGTGTTATACTGAGGGAAAACGGTTACTTTTTATCACACCACAGTGATAGTCATGTCTGGTGTTATACTGAGGGAAAACGGTTACTTTTTATTACACAAACATTGTACAGTGATAGTCATGTCTGGTGTTATACTGAGGGAAAACGGTTACTTTTTATTACACAAACATTGTACAGTGATAGTCATGTCTGGTGTTATACTGAGGGAAAACGGTTACTTTTATTACACAAACACTGTACAGTGATAGTCATGTCTGGTGTTATACTGAGAGAAAACGATTATTTTTTTTTATGGAATGCAAGAGATGATTTATGTTGATAATTCATTCTCAGCATTAAGAATAGGATTTCTTACGCTGTTTTATCGTTTTGTTCTTGAAAGAAGTACAATGATTGTTGCCGAGGTTTGTCGTAGGACTTGACATATCGCTATGAAAATAAGATAGCCAGAAACCTCAAGCGTGTTTGAATTCGAAATCTATTGAAAAATCGTTCTTATTCCTCCCTGTTTAATAACCTGTCCAAATCAGCAAACACATCCATGGAAACCACAAGAATTTTATTCGCTGCTGACAAATATGATTTTTCTTTTAGCAAAGAGATAGATAGAGGTAGCACGTGTTATTTGTTAATCAATATCTTTCATATTTCAAACGCTGTTTTCGTATTGTCTAAAATGATCAATTTTGTCGAACTACAATTATGTTTCATTTGATGCATTCAATTCCACATCATATGGAGAATTACAGGATCAATCATCAAACCAGGCAATGCACGCGTGTTGTTTTTATCAGTTTATAAAGCATATTAACTTGTTCAATTTCGATCCGTCCTGCTTTTCTTAAATTTACCGAGATTTTTTCTTCTTTTCAAATGGCAATTTGTTTCAGTCCAACCGTTTTCTCCGTGTTCTTGTTCTATGCGTATTGTCCGCTGACTATCGAATCTTCCTTCAGCTTGACGTGTTTGATAGTTATTACTATGTTGTTGACATTGCTCTTATTTTGAAACATGACATTCTGGCCTGGAAGGATCAATATTGATATGGCGGGTGTCGTCGATGAGATAGAAGACGCTTACATTTACGGAATATCATCTCCTTGTACTTTGTACTTTTTAAGGTGTATCTGGGTAAATCTCGCTTTTGTTCACAGTTTGCCGTTAGTTCAGTGTTTGTCTTTTGTTCATAGTTTGTCTTTGGTTCACAGTTTGTCTTTGGTTCACAGTTTATCTTTTGTTCACATTTTGTCTTTTGTTCACAGTTTGACTTTTGTTCACTGTTTGTCTTTTGTTCATATTTTGTCTTTTGTTCACAGTTTGCCTTTTGTTCACAGTTTGTCTTTTGTTCAGAGTTTGACTTTTGTTCACTGTTTGTCTTTTGTTCACATTTTGTCTTTTTTTCACATTTTGTCTTTTGTTCACAGTTTGCCTTTTGTTCACTGTTTGTCTTTTGTTCACATTTTGTCTTTGGTTCACTGTTTGTCTTTTGTTCACAGTTTGTCTTGTTCACTGTTTGTCTTTTGTTCACAGTTTGTCTTGTTCACAGTTTGTCTTTTGTTCACAGTTTGTCTTTTGTTCACAGTTTGTTTTTTCTTCAGTTTGTCTTGTTCACGGTTAGTCTTTGGTTCACAGTCTGTCTTTGGTTCACAGTTTGTCTTGTTCACAGTTTGTCTTTTGTTCACAGTTTATCTTTGGTTCACAGTTTATCTTTTGTTCACATTTTGTTTTGGTTCACAGTTTGTCTTTGGTTCACAGTTTGTCTTTGGTTCACAGTTTGTCTTTTGTTCACATTTTGTCTTTTGTTCACAGTTTGTCTTTTGATCACATTTTGTCTTTGGTTCACATTTTGTCTTTGGTTCACAGTTTGTCTTTGGTTCACAGTTTGTCTTGTTCACCGTTTGTCTTTTGTTCACAGTTTGTCTTGTTCACTGTTTGTCTTTTGTCCACAGTTTGACAGTCTTTGGTTCACAGTTTGTCTTTTGTTCACAGTTTTTCTTTTGTTCACAGTTTGTCTTGTTCACAGTTTGTCTTTTGTTCACAGTTTGTCTTTGGTTTACAGTTTGTCTTGTTCACAGTTTGTCTTTTGTTCACAGTTTGACTTTGGTTCACAGTTTGACTTTTGTTCACAGTTTGTCTTGTTCACTGTTTGTCTTTTGTCCACAGTTTGACTTTTGTTCTCAGTTTGTCTTTGGTTCACAGTTTGTCTTTTGTTCACAGTTTGTCTTTTGTTCACAGTTTGTCTTGTTCACTGTTTGTCTTTTGTTCACAGTTTGTCTTTGGTTTACAGTTTGTCTTTTGTTCACATTTTATCTTTGGTTTACAGTTTGTCTTTTGTTCACAGTTTGTCTTGTTCACTGTTTGTCTTTGGTTCACAGTTTGTCTTTGGTTCACAGTTTGTCTTTTGTTCGCAGTTTATCTTTGGTTCACAGTTTGTCTTTTGTTCACATCTTATCTTTGGTTCACAGTTTGTCTTTTGTTCACAGTTTGTCTTGTTCACTGTTTGTCTTTTGTTCACAGTTTGTCTTTGGTTCACAGTTTGTCTTTTGATCACATTTTATCTTTGGTTCACAGTTTGTCTTTTGTTCACAGTTTGTCTTTTGTTCACAGTTTGTCTTGTTCACTGTTTGTCTTTTGTTCACAGTTTGTCTTTGGTTCACAGTTTGTCTTTTGTTCACAGTTTGTCTTGTTCACTGTTTGTCTTTGGTTCACAGTTTGTCTTTGGTTCACAGTTTGTCTTTTGTTCGCAGTTTATCTTTGGTTCACAGTTTGTCTTTTGTTCACATCTTATCTTTGGTTCACAGTTTGTCTTTTGTTCACAGTTTGTCTTTTGTTCACAGTTTGTCTTGTTCACTGTTTGTCTTTTGTTCACAGTTTGTCTTTGGTTCACAGTTTGTCTTTTGTTCGCAGTTTATCTTTTGTTCACAGTTTGTCTTTTGTTCACAGTTTGTCTTGTTCACAGTTTGTCTTTTGTTCACATTTTGTCTTTGGTTCATAGTTTGTCTTTTGTTCACTGTTTGTCTTTTGTTCACATTTTGTCTTTTGTTCACATTTTGTCTTGTTCACTGTTTGTCTTTTGTCCACAGTTTGACTGTCTTTGGTTCACAGTTTGTCTTTTGTTCACATTTTGTCTTTTATTCACAGTTTGTCTTGTTCACTGTTTGTCTTTTGTTCACAGTTTTCTTTTGTTCACTGTTTGTCTTTTGTTCACAGTCTGTCTTTTTTTTCACTGTTTGTCTTTTGTCCATAGTTTGACTTTTGTTCACAGTTTGTCTTTGGTTCACAGTTTGTCTTTTGTTCACAGTTTCTCTTTGGTTCACAGTTTGTCCTAGGTACATCCAATTTGAATTAAGATTCTGCTGACAATTTTTTTTTTTTTTTTTTTGTATCTCGGTCTTGGTTATTTAAGTGATGCCAATAAAAACTGCGATATTGTCGGTGGGTGTTACGTTGATATACATGTAGCTTGTAATTCCATGAAGGGCATTATTACCTCCCTGCCAATTACCTGACTTGAACTGAGTTCTTGTTATATGCTCTGTTTCGCCTCCCCCTTTACTTTTTCAGCAAGCTAAGCGCATTTAACAGTCATGAAATATGGTGAAATCAACACTCGCTGTAAATTGCTTTTCTATAAATATTTATGAAACAAAAAAGTAATTATCTGGGTAAAATCTTAAGATAAATGACCTTGCCTTGTTGTTGTTAAAGTCGTGAATTTTAATATCACATTGTCAAAATAGCGGGAGAGAAAACCTGATTTATACGTAAAAGAAACACAGAACGCAAATTGTACATTTGTCTTTTCAAAGTTTAAAAACATTATTTTGTGGTCTTAATTAGGAAAGCACGCGATTGCTCTCGGCAGTCTTGTCGTGAAACTCCTAGTTACTGGAAATAGCAATGTTCGGGCAATCAAGACTACAAGCTGTTCCTTAGAAATTATTTGAATCTCTCTTACCCGTGGTTAAACCACGTCTCTACCGAATCCAAAAGGGCATCACGACACCATACATGTGATTCAAATCAAAATATCTTTTCTCATTGACATTTTTTAAAATAATAAACTCCATATATTGAAGGACAAGCGACCGAATAATACTTTGGCATGGTATATGCTTCAATAAAGAAATTTCAATACCCTGATTTTTTAAATTTCGGTGTAACAGAATGTAATCAAGATTTTGTAATTAACAGTTCTTAATTAGTAGGGTGCACATCTGCTATGACGGATTTTTCATGTTAAAGGTGTATTTTTTAACTTCGCTTGATTTTCAAGTGCTTATAGATACAAATGAATAGATATTCAGTTTTCACATATATTTAGGATGTTTATATGTTACAAAACTAAAATAGTATCAACAAAAATGTAAATGTTTTGAATTGTATTTACTAATTATATGTATTGTCCCGTTTAAGTTTAAACTGATTTTTATTCCATTTCACTTAATCATACAACAGATATATGTCAAGTCTACATCTAGAATTTCCTGTAATATCCATATCTCTTTAGTACAAAATCCCAGTATTTTCAATATTCAGAATACATTTATTATTTATACGCATATTTTCCATCAATCAAATTAATTTCGTCCTTGTGTTTTGTCAGTGCCAAAGGTTACACCAACACAGCTTCTCACAAAATTCTTAAAGACAAAAACAAGGAGAAATGATAATAAGGCCTGCTTTTAGATAAATAAATGACTCTTTTATACATGGAGAAGTTACATGAACGTTCTGTGCCTGCGTTCCATTTATCCAAAGTGATCATGAGTTTCAACCCTCGGTCAGACGGTAACAATTTAAACGAAGCTCAACTTTTAGTGTTTTATGTAACCTAACGGCTTTTCTCTATACGTGTCTGACTCTCATAGCTTCAACTTAACAGTGCTTGGGAGACTCTCTCTGTGACAAGATTACATTTAAACCAAGTCTTCCTGTATGTTTAAGAAGCATTAACGTCCTGGATGGCGATTTATAACCCACTGATAGGTTTCCTCCTTCCATGTACCAATGTCATAAACGGTTCAACTTCATCTTCCTGATACGACGGATTGTTTCAATTAAAACATGTTTTCTTCTGCGTAGTTGTTCAAATATAACATGGTTCTCTTGTTAACATTGGTTCAAACTTAAAGAAAGATTCTTTTCTCTATCAATAACACAAATGATGTCAGGACTGTGATATATTGATGTCAGGATTGTGATATATTAATATTGATGTCAGGATTGTAATATATTGATGTCTGGATTGTGATATATTGATGTCAGGATTGTGATATATTGATGTCAGGATTGTGATATATTGATGTCAGGACTGTGATATATTGATGTCAGGATTGTGATATATTGATGTCTGGATTGTGATATATTGATGTCAGGACTGTGATATATTGATGTCAGGACTGTGATATATTAATATTGATGTCAGGATTGTGATATTTTGATGTCTGGACTGTGATATATTAATATTGATGTCAGGATTGTGATATATTGATGTCAGGATTGTGATATATTGATGTCAGGATTGTGATATATTGATGTCAGGATTGTGATATATTGATGTCAGGATTGTGATATATTGATGTCAGGATTGTGATATATTGATGGCAGGATTGTGATATATTGATGTCAGGACTGTGATATATTGATGTCAGGATTGTGATATATTGATGTCAGGATTGTGATATATTGATGTCAGGACTGTGATATATTGATGTCAGGATTGTAATATATTGATGTCTGCACTGTGATATATTGATGTCAGGACTGTGATATATTGATGTCAGGACTGTGATATATTGATGTCAGGACTGTGATATATTGATGTCAGGATTATGATATATTGATGTCAGGACTGTGATATATTGATGTCAGGACTGTGATATATTAATATTGATGTCAGGATTGTGATATATTGATGTCAGGACTGTGATATATTGATGTCAGGACTGTGATATATTAATATTGATGTCAGGATTGTGAAATATTGATGTCAGGATTGTGATATATTGATGTCAGGACTGTGATATATTGATGTCAGGACTGTGATATATTGATGTCAGGACTGTGATATATTAATATTGATGTCAGGATTGTGATATATTGATGTCAGGATTGTGATATATTGATGTCAGGACTGTGATATATTGATGTCAGGACTGTGATATATTGATGTCAGGACTGTGATATATTAATATTGATGTCAGGATTATGATATATTGATGTCAGGACTGTGATATATTGATGTCAGGATTGTGATATATTAATATTGATGTCAGGATTGTGATATATTGATGTCTGGATTGTGATATATTGATGTCAGGATTGTGATATATTGATGTCAGGATTGTGATATATTGATGTCAGGACTGTGATATATTGATGTCAGGACTGTGATATATTGATGTCAGGATTGTGATATATTAATATTGATGTCAGGATTGTGATATATTGATGTCAGGACTGTGATATATTGATGTCAGGACTGTGATATATTAATATTGATGTCAGGATTGTGATATATTGATGTCTGGACTGTGATATATTGATGTCAGGACTGTGATATATTGATGTCAGGACTGTGATATATTAATATTGATGTCAGGACTGTGATATATTGATGTCAGGATTGTGATACATTGATGTCTGGATTGTGATATATTAGGACTGTGATATATTAATATTGATGTCAGGATTGTGATATATTGATGTCAGGATTGTGATATATTGATGTCAGGACTGTGATATATTGATGTCAGGACTGTGATATATTAATATTGATGTCAGGATTGTGATATATTAATATTGATGTCAGGATTGTGATATATTGATGTCTGTATTATGATATATTGATGTCAGGACTGTGATATATTATTATTGATGTCTGGATTGTGATATATTAATATTGATGTCAGGATTGTGATATATTAATATTGATGTCTGGATTGTGATATATTAATATTGATGTCAGGATTGTGATATATTGATGTCAGGATTGTGATATATTGATGTCTGGATTGTGATATATTGATGTCAGGACTGTGATATATTAATATTGATGTCTGGATTGTGATATATTGATGTCAGGATTGTAATATATTAATATTGATGTCAGGATTGTGATATATTAATATTGATGTCAGGATTGTGATATATTGATGTCAGGACTGTGATATATTAATATTGATGTCAGGACTGTGATATATTGATGTCAGGATTGTGATATATTAATATTGATGTCAGGACTGTGATATATTGATGTCTGGATTGTGATATATTGATGTCTGGATTGTGATATATTGATGTCAGGATTGTGAAATATTAATATTGATGTCAGGGTTGTGATATATTGATGTCTGGATTGTGATATATTGATGTCAGGACTGTGATATATTGATGTCAGGATTGTGATATATTGATGTCTGGATTAGGATTGTGATATATTGATGTCAGGATTGTGATATATTGATGTCTGGATTATGATATATTGATGTCAGGACTGTGATATATTGATGTCAGGATTGTGATATATTGATGTCTGGATTGTGATATATTGATGTCTGGATTGTGATATATTGATGTCAGGATTGTGATATATTAATATTGATGTCAGGATTGTGATATATTAATATTGATGTCAGGATTGTGATATATTGATGTCAGGACTGTGATATATTGATGTCAGGACTGTGATATATTGATGTCAGGATTGTGATATATTGATGTCAGGACTGTGATATATTGATGTCTGGATTGTGATATATTGATGTCAGGATTGTGATATATTAATATTGATGTCAGGACTGTGATATATTGATGTCTGGATTGTGATATATTGATGTCTGGATTGTGATATATTGATGTCAGGATTGTGATATATTGATGTCTGGATTGTGATATATTGATGTCAGGACTGTGATATATTAATATTGATGTCAGGATTGTGATATATTGATGTCAGGATTGTGATATATTGATGTCTGGATTGTGATATATTAATATTGATGTCAGGATTGTGATATATTGATGTCTGGATTGTGATATATTAATATTGATGTCAGGACTGTGATATATTAATATTGATGTCAGGATTGTGATATATTGATGTCTGGATTGTGATATATTAATATTGATGTAAGGACTGTGATATATTAATATTGATGTCAGGATTGTGATATATTGATGTCAGGATTGTGATATATTGATGTCTGGATTGTGATATATTGATGTCAGGACTGTGATATATTGATGTCAGGATTGTGATATATTGATGTCAGGATTGTGATATATTGATGTCAGGACTGTGATATATTGATGTCAGGATTGTGATATATTGATGTCAGGACTGTGATATATTGATGTCAGGATTGTGATATATTGATGTCAGGATTGTGATATATTAATATTGATGTCAGGATTGTGATATATTGATGTCTGGATTGTGATATATTGATGTCAGGACTGTGATATATTGATGTCAGGACTGTGATATATTAATATTGATGTCAGGATTGTGATATATTGATGTCTGGATTATGATATATTGATGTCAGGACTGTGATATATTGATGTCAGGATTGTGATATATTGATGTCTGGATTATGATATATCAATAGGACTGTGATATATTAATATTGATGTCAGGATTGTGATATATTGATGTCTGGATTATGATACATTGATGTCAGGATTGTAATATATTGATGTCAGGATTGTGATATATTAATGTCTGGATTGTGATATATTGATATTAAGGTTTTGACCAATTAGGAGCGTCATACAATACAACAATTATTAACATGTAAGCAAGTACATTTGAGGATTTTTTTCTCTGGAACTCCGAAAACATTGTTGGTTATGTATGTAAATTTCTTTTCTGATGAATGATATTTTATTTGATAACAATTCAAATTAATGAAAAATGTTATATAGACAATATACATGTAATAATCCCCCAATCCCTCCACCACCACCACCACTACCACGACCACTACAACCACCACCACTACCACATCCACCACCACTACCACCATCAACACCACCACCACTACCACTACCACCACCACCACTACCACCACTACCACCACCACTACCACATCCACCACCACTACCACCACCATCACTACCACATCCACCACCACTACCACCATCAACACCACCACCACCACTACCACTACCACCACTACCACCAGTACCACGACCACTACCACCACCACCACTACCACGATCACTACCACCATTACCACCACTACCAATTCCACCACCGCTACCACCATCAACACCACTACCAATACCACCACCACCATCACCACCACCACTACCATTACCACCACCACCACTACCACTACCAATTCCACCAACACCACTACCACTACCACCACCACCACCACCACCACCACTACCACTACCATTACCACCACCACCACTACCACTACCATCACCACCACTACCACTACCACTACCACCACCACCAACACTACCACTACCATCACCACCACCACTAATACCTCTAACACCACCACCACTACCACTACCACCACCACCATCAACACCACCACCACCACTATCATCAACACAACCGCCACCACCATCAACACCACCACCACTACCAACACCACCACCACCAACAACACCACCACCATCACCACCATCATCAACACCACCACCACCACCACCACTACCACTACCACCACCACCATCAACACCACCACCACCACTACCACTACCACCACCATCACTACCACCACCAACGCCATCACCACTACCACTACCACCACGATCAACACCACCACCACCACCACTACCACCATCGCCATCACCATCAACACCACCACCACCACCACTACCACTACCACCACCATCACCACCACCACCAACGCCACCACCACATTTACCACTACCAACACCACCATCACCACCACCACCAGCGCCACCACCACCACTACCACTACCACTACCACCACGATCAACACCACCACCAACACTACCACCATCACCACCATCATCAACACCACCATCACCACCACTACCACCACCATCACCACCACCACCACCACTACCACTACCAACATCACCATCAACACCACCACCACTACCACTACCACCACCACCATCAACAACACCACCACTATTAACACCACCACCGCTACCACTACCACCACCATCAACAACACCACCACTATTAACACCACCACCACTACCACTACTACCACCACCATCAACACCACCACCACTACCACTACTACCACCACCATCAACACCACCACCACTACCACTACTACCACCACCATCAACACCACCACCACCATCAACACCACCATCACTACCACCACTACCATCACCGTCAACACCACCACCACTACCATCACCATCAACACCACTACCAACACTACCATCACCACCACCACCACTACCACTACAACCACAACCACAACCACAAATCTTTACATTTGGTGTGTATTCCATATCAAAACTCCGATTCGTAAACACCACACCTGTATGAATAAATCGGGGTTCTTTGCATAGAGTATAGGATTATGTTCTTAATTGCTTTTTTGATTCGGTTTTTATTTCATAATCCAATTTGATAAGAAACAAAGTAAGGTTCATGATTGATAAAATGTTGTTATACTTGAATTATGTATGGTTTTGAAATTGATATGAGCAGTAGTGTGATCCTCCTGCTGTCCTCTAAACAATCCAGCAGCACTTGTGGATTAATTATATCAAGCTCGCCCCGACTAGTTCGTAAATGAAATGGCTATCAAGTTGGTAAAGTTACCGTTCCTGTTGTCGATGGCAACTGATCGAAATGATTGCATCACATAATTGTAATTCCTAGCCTCTCAAAGAGCCATCGCTCGACGTATTCCAACAAACCTGTGAAGTAGAGTCACACCAGCAATTTGATAGGGCAACAATTCACAAAAACGTTTCACAGAAACGATTGCATTGTAAGATGTTTAATGTGAACGTGAAGTTCATAAAAATGTAAAAAGAAAATAAATTTTTTTTTCAATATTGATTTTACAAAACGATGAATGAAAATAATGAAAAATGAAATTATCAGAAACCTCCACAGGCATGGAAAGAAAAGGTATAGCAATTCAATGTTTTCTAGTGCCGATATTTCACGTCTTAAAAGAGATAGCGATGTTCCTTTTCTTTCTCTTTTTTTCTCAATTTGATATCAGAAGCAAAGCCTTTATGATTAAACCAGAAGAAGAATTATGTAAACGCCATTCCAATTTTAGACATATCAGTATTGCGGTGATATTTTACAGCTCTGTGTAAATCGATCGGTGTATCGAGTTTGTTATCTTGAAATGCTGTTGTGGTCCATGTTATTTCATATTTTATATTTTTTTCCGTGTGAAAGGTATATAAAACTAATGATGTCATCTCCATACAAAGTAACCATCTAAATATCACATAGAACAGATGTTACACGTGTACTGTTTTTCTACAATATTGAGTGGTTAATACAATTTTTAAAAAAAACAGGACTGACTATAACTGATAAAGACTACTAATATATATTTATAGATATTTTAGATGTTAGTTTTGATTTTATACTGTATACGATATTAAGTAGTTTGTAAAGGTAACAAATTGACTTTAGCTATTGAACAGAAAACATCAATGAAATCTGACCTGAATGTCATTGGACGTGGACAGTCTTTCAATACAGCCCGAAATGAGTGTGATGGACTAGGTGAATGGAGAAGGTTAAACACCAATTTTTTTTTTTTTTTTTTAACGTTTAATGTTCCATACAAATAATATACGTTCAGTTTTCCTCGACAAATTTTCATATTATCATCGAAATTAGATTCTAAAGAGACAGATCAATGTTCAGACCAATATTCAAATTACATGTAGATTTAATACAGACGTTACTGTGTGATATTGACGTGACAAATCCTCCCCATTCCTCCTCCTCACTCGGTGTTTACATGGGTTTTACGTCTCTGGAGCTATGGACACATCTGTAGACTCCTCTCTGCATCGAGACGAATAAAATTCAGGTTAAATGTCATTTTCACCTACGCATGTGTTGTCAGGGCCATTAAACCGATCAAGCGCCTCTGAAGATAACAGCCGCCAGACGGGCATGTGTGTAGGCATTTCTTCTTTTAATGAAAATGTGTTAATAAGGACGTGTTTTAAACGAACATTAGACTGTGCTGTCCGCTATTGGCTCCCTTTGCGCCAAGCAGACTTCTGAAATACGTGTGATTCGATCACTGAAAACAAAAGGGACACGTCTTCAGACAACTATCCATTAGGCGCCTGTCGATAGACCTTACAGGTGCCAACGTCAGCACCTCAGTGAATTGACAATCATACAGCATCAGTAAAGCTTGTTTTCTTCTTTTACTCTACATTATCACAGCGGTGTATCCTTAAGGAACCAATTAGTCATAATTCATATTTCTACTCTATCTTATTCTGTAAAACAAATGTGTCCAGACATCACATGAGTTGTCCTATCGTTCTATCATGTCTTTATTTATTTTCCAATTTCCCCCCTACGTGTGAAATCGATCGATTTATATGGGTCTTTTAATGAATGCGTCTATTAGTTACATACATACATACATACATACATACATACATACATACATACATACATACATACATACATATATATATATATTGACGTGAAATAAAAGTGCATTGTTTCAGATATCTAGATCCGTTCGGATAGGATACGGTTTTTTATCCGTATCTTGTGTGTAAAGGGAATTTATAGTAATGACATAATTATTTTCAAAGATTTGCACGAACCCTTCACACCACCCCAACTGCCACAAGCTTCCGTTTATACAGCCTGTAGAGCAAATTGATTAAAGGGAATGATGATATATGCTGTCTCCATTAACCTGTCTCAAGTTGTCGCGTTCTGTGTATTTGGTGTGTCCACCAACAATTTCCTCTCTATAATTTTACTGGTATGACCATCCATCTCCTTCCATCACAAACGGTCGATGAGGTTCAAATAGTTACTTTGAATAACTCAATATTGAATTACAAATATGTAGGTAAATGGCGTGACTCTACGCCCTGCCATTCCAGTATCTGTCAGAACCTTATTCTACGAACGCATTTGTATGTACATTTAATTGTCAAATTTTCGAGGCAATCTGACCCTTTATCAAGACACAAATATAACATAAATTACATCACATACATAGGACATCAAACAAATATAAATCTATAAATCTAAATCCAGAGCGGCAGTGTAAATTTAGATGTCTCGATAATCCCTTCGGTCGATGGACGCCGAAGTCCCTTTATAAGGGACATAAAACCATCCTAAGTTGTTTATATATATATATAGTTGTATCATAATGTGTCTCTCTATATATACAAGGGTTATTACTAGGATCAACAAGGTAAGCAGTAGATTGAAGTAGGGTCCGTCCGGTTGTACGTCCGATTTAGAAGAAATATGGTGTCCAGATCTTGGCATTAGTGCTTCACGAATCAAACTTGTATGAGTGATCCGGCAAAGGTAGTTCTTATGAAATGTATGCTAGATTTGACGTATGTTTTCAGTGACTTGATTAACTATAAATAGTTTAAATAAAACAAACAAAAAACAAAAGAACACTTTCCAGATTGACGCAGTATTGTTTTTTTCAATTCTGCCATGTCTTTGTGTATTGAGAACGCCAGTGACTGCTACATCTAAGTGAAGTGTTGGAACATGCCGGGCAGGGTAGGGAAGGAAAAGACACTGACGGTGCATTCTCTTTCCGTTTCCATGCTTGTTTCTTGTTAACATTTTTTTCTTAGTGAAATTCATCAAACCCAAAATGCCATATTACTACAGCAATGCTGCATTACTTTTCGTGATTAAAGAGCGAAATTTGACGTTGTGCAAGTCAGCGAAATATTTGATTATAGATGTTGTTACTCAATCGGGTATCTTTCCGAGTCTGTTCGTCACTTCTGTTCACATTTGTAACGCAGGGGATTATATTTATTACTCGTTAATATCGACACGCTGGCGTTGATTACTGTTTACCATATAATGGTATTTTGTATCAGCAGTTTTAATTTAAATGAAGAATGGTTATGATTACAGCGTCGCCATGATAAGGACGGATTCAAAACAACAATTAATATAGGTTTTTAGCACAAAATTATCATCTAGTGTTGTTCATTACATCCTGTTATTTCATCTTTATCCAGATCGTGAGAGATTGTTGCAATTGGTGTAAAATCATATTTATTTTATACAGTTTTAATAGAATGTAGGGACATTTCGATATCGCCCGCAAATTGTTTACAATTTGAAAAGGTTTGGTTTGATTTTAAAATGGATATGACGCAAAAGGCTTTGATTTAACATAAAAAATAGTTTTTCGGTGTCGTAAATTGGATACAAGTGCTTTGGTGAAATGGTGTGAGATAGGGTGTCATATGGAACACTACAGAACAGCTGGGGCGTATTGATCGGAACACTATGGAACAGATGGGATGATATAGAAAGGAATGTTACGGGACATCTGGGGTGTACGGATTGGAACAACTCTGTCCGCATAGAATTGGAATATTGCGGAACAGATGGGGTGGTATAGAATGGAACACGATGGAAAAACTGTGGTCGTATTTAATGGAATAGTACGGAGCAGCTTTGGTCGCACAGAATGGAACACTATGGAACAGCTGGGGTTGTGGCGGTATTGAATGGAATACTGCTGAACAGATGGAGTCGTATGGACTTCAGCTGTGATTCTCTGAGAATAAGTAAATGGAATGTAAATAAGACGGAAATTTAACGTACACACATGTATCAACTGCAAGTCACATGAAAATGGATTTGATAACATTTACTACATGTTATTGATAAGACTTAGTGGAGGTTCCATCACCTTCGCCATTCTTGAAACCCAATTCACAATAGAGAATGTTATTTCATCTTGTAGGAAAGCTTGAAGTCTGACAACATCATTTTCAAACTTCGTTTAAAATCTTGCTCGCGGAAAATCTCTTGATTTTTTTCCAAATGTTTGCCAACAACAATGATGCTGAATATATACTCACCATTCCGCCGTTTTCATGACCTTATGGCAATTGTGATTAATGAAATATTATAAATAATTGATAAGCTGACTAGTAAGTGTTTTTGATCAGTTCACTCTATAACTGCCTATATATGTGAGTATGGATACGCACTATTGAGTGTTGATATTAACTATCATTAACAAGATAATAATCTCATATTTTATGGTGTATGTTAACCGGCCTTCACAATAAACATCAAACGAACCACACATGTATATGAATTTGCCCCTGTGATTAAATGTCACTATGATGATGGCGACAGCTTTGGTTAGAATTTAGGATAAACAGAGTCCTTTGGCATGCGATCGGTTGTGCAGCGTGCAGCTGTGAACCAGCTGCTGGATACACGATGTTCAGTAATTGTTATCTGTCCTGAACAGACACGTCGAAATCAACACGAAAACACGCCTGCATTACAAACACACAGGTGCACAAGAGTCATAACCTTTAAATCTAACCTCAGATTGGACAGGGTGATTTGTGTGACAGCGAAAATCCATGAAAACTCCATCGCCTATTTGTTTATGGAGTGAAATATCAATATCCAGATATCGATTTTTTGGTAAATACGTAGTGGCTTTAGATCTTTAAATCAATATTATGAATATATAACGGTTAAACTTATCATATATTCTATATATATGACATTTTGAGCGTAAGAAAATTCTCCCTTTTTGTGTGAAAAAATTCAATTCCTCCGTTCAGAAGTTCCTAGTTTTCTGACGTGTGAAAAATCCTCCGGAAGTCCCTCGGCCAAAGTTAATTAGAAACCATTGTAGAATTGTCGTGAGTTAATTTGATGTGGGCTGATGATTAATTTACAAGGTATACATATATAGGGACTCCTTTAATCTCAGTATGACCTTTTGGGAGGATGTAAACAAGCCTACGTTTCCTTTGGTTTACGTAAAGCTGTCGTGTAGATACGTCCTGAATCAATTCAATTTCATGGTCGACATGACGTTGTATTTTCCATCATGTTACATGTTCGACAGGGAACAAGTAGAAACTAGAATTATGATAATGGCATGCGTTTGTCCCCTTGTCAACAGAGTCTTAATTCAAACTCAGGCTCAATCGAAATGAACAAAAGAAATATTTACAAGGAGACTCCTGAACAAGTACAAGGAAAATAAGACCAGGTGTTTCGGAAGAGTAAGCGTCTTCTACTTCCTCGACGGTATCTGCCCTGTCAAGCTTAGAAAGTAATGTCGAGTCATCATAGTTATCACAGATCTCAACCAAAACTTTTTGGCATTCAAAATACTTACCTCGTTACATGAATTTTGCTGAAGTGTTTGTCAGTGAAGCAGAGAGAACAGGAAAAGAATGATGAAACGCGTATCAAACGTTTTTATGATCCTGTAGTGTAGCAAGATGTCAAACGTTCTTGTGGAACCGGTTCTTGTGTCACATGGGGTTAAGACGCTTGGATATAATTATGACTTATAATTTAATCTGTATCGTTGTGAAATATAGCGCTATAGAGCGCGGACTGCTACAGATCGATATTGAAGACTGCAAAGTCACCAGTTACAAGGTGGAGGTCGAAAATGAGGACTTAAATGTTACCATCTTCAAGGTTAAGACTGATATTGGGTTCTGGTAGGTCACCATCGTCATGATTAAGACTGATCTAGTATTCTGACAGGTCACCATCTTCAAGGTTAAGACTGATCTTGGGTTCGGACATGTCACCATCTTCAAGGTTAAGACTGATATTGGGTTCTGACAGGTCATTATCTTCAAGGTTAAGACTGATATTGGGTTCTGACATGTCACCATCTTCAAGGTTAAGACTGATCTTGGGATCTGACAAGTCACCATCTTCAAGGTTAAGACTGATATTGGGTTCTGACAGGTCATTATCTTCAAGGTTAAGACTGATATTGGGTTCTGACATGTCACTATCTTCAAGGTTAAGACTGATCTTGGGATCTGACAAGTCACCATCTTCAAGGTTAAGACTGATATTGGGTTCTGACAGGTCATTATCTTCAAGGTTAAGACTGATCTTGGGTTCGGACATGTCACTATCTTCAAGGTTAAGACTGATCTTGGGTTCGGACATGTCACTATCTTCAAGGTTAAGACTGATCTTGGGTTCGGACATGTCACCATCTTCAAGGTTAAGACTGATCTTGGGTTCGGACATGTCACCATCTTCAAGGTAAAAACTGATCTTGGGTTCGGACATGTCACCATCTTCAAGGTAAAAACTGATCTTGGGTTCGGACATGTCACCATCTTCAAGGTAAAAACTGATCTTGGGTTCGGACATGTCACCATCTTCAAGGTTAAGACTGATCTTGGGTTCGGACATGTCACCATCTTCAAGGTAAAAACTGATCTTGGGTTCGGACATGTCACTATCTTCAAGGTTAAGACTGATCTTGGGTTCGGACATGTCACCATCTTCAAGGTAAAAACTGATCTTGGGTTCTGACATGTCACTATCTTCAAGGTTAAGACTGATCTTGGGTTCGGACATGTCACCATCTTCAAGGTTAAGACTGATATTGGGTTCGGACATGTCACCATCTTCAAGGTTAAGACTGATCTTGGGTTCGGACATGTCACCATCTTCAAGGTAAAAATTGATCTTGGGTTCGGACAAGTCACTATCGTCAAGGTTAAGACTGATCTTGGGATCTGACAGGTCACAATCTTCAAGGTTAAGACTGATATTGGGTTCGGACATGTCACCATCTTCAAGGTAAAATTGATCTTGGGTTCGGACATGTCACTATCGTCAAGTTTAAGACTGATCTTGGGTTCGGACATGTCACTATCGTCAAGGTTAAGGCTAATCTTGGGATCTGACAGGTCACAATCTTCAAGGTTAAGACTGATCTTGGGTTCTGACAAGTCACCATCTTCAAGGTTAAGACTGATCTAGTATTTAGACAGAACACCATCTTCAAGGTTAAGACTGATATTGGGTTCTGACAGGTCACCTCCTTCATAATTAAGATTGCCCTTGGGTTCTGACAGGTCACCATCTTCAAGGTTAAGACCGCTGAAGGAATTTCCTGATTCACAGTTTATTATCTCCATATGCTGAACAACAGAAAACTTTAGTATTCATTGAACCATAAGTGTCTCTACACATTGATGTGACAAAGCGTCAGGGTCACTGTGCTCAATGGTTGTTACGCAATCTATCATGTTTGACTCCTGGTATGTTTCCTATTGTTTGCCTGTCTCTTCAGGTTTCGCTTTTGTATTATCATGCTGTGTTTGCATCCTGACATTTAAACCAACTTTATACCACCAAATAACTCAAATTATACACCAAAATAACTTGTGAAAGGACAGGCAGTAAAAATATTTACAACGTATTTATAGTGCCTATGAATCACCTCAATAAAGCATCCTCGTGTAAAAGATGTAAACATTGTATATTGAAGAAAATGTTAAAAATTACGATTTTTTTCGAATTATAGTTCTGCTACACCTCCCAAATTAAAAAATTTGACTTTGAATTTTCCTCAGTCGTTCCCCCAGGCCCTTAGTATCACTGACGAGTCCTAGAAGGACGAAACAGGTGTATGATGTAGCATCACTGACGAGTCTTAGAAGGACGAAACAGCTGTATGATGTAGCATCACTGACGAGTCCTAGAAGGACGAAACAGATGTATGATGTAGCATCACTGACGAGTCCTAGAAGGACGAAACATATGTATGAATTAGCATCACTGACGAGTCCTAGAAGGACTGCTGTGTGATGTAGCATCACTGTCGAGTCCTAGAAGGACGAAACAGATGTATGATGTAGCATCACTGTCGAGTCCTAGAAGGACGAAACAGATGTATGATGTAGCATCACTGACGAGTCCTAGAAGGACGAAACAGCTGTGTGATGTAGCATCACTGTCGAGTACTAGAAGGACAAAACAACTGTATGATGTAGCATCACTGACGAGTCCTAGAATGACGAAACGACTGTATGATGTAGCATCACTGACGAGTCCTAGAAGGACTGCTGTATGATGTAGCATCACTGTCGAGTCTTAGAAGGACGAAACAACTGTATGATGTAGCATCACTAACGAGTCCTAGAAGGACGAAACAGATGTATGATGTAGCATCACTGTCGAGTCCTAGAAGGACGAAACAGATGTATGATGTAGCATCACTGACGAGTCCTAGAAGGACGAAACAGCTGTGTGATGTAGCATCACTGTCGAGTACTAGAAGGACAAAACAACTGTATGATGTAGCATCACTGTCGAGTCCTAGAAGGACGAAACAGATGTATGATGTAGTATCACTGACAAGTCCTAGAAGAACTGCTGTATGATGTAGCATCACTGTCGAGTCCTAGAAGTACTGCTGTATGATGTAGCATCACTGTCGAGTCCTAGAAGGACTGCTGTATGATGTAGCATCACTGTCAAGTCCTAGAAGGAGGAAACAGATGTATGATGTAGCATCACTGACGAGTCCTAGAAGGACTGCTGAATGATGTAGCATCACTGTCGAGTCCTAGAAGGAGGAAACAGATGTATGATGTAGCATCACTGTCGAGTCTTAGAAGGACAAAACAGCTGTATGATATAGCATCACTGTCGAGTCTTAGAAGGACGAAACAGATGTATGATGTAGCATCACTGACGAATCTTAGAAGGACGAAACAGATGTATGATGTAGCATCACTAACGAGTCTTAGAAGGACGAAACAACTGTATGATGTAGCATCACTGACGAGTCCCAGAAGGACAAAACAACTGTATGATGTAGCATCACTGTAGAGCGCTAGAAGGATGAAACAGATGTATGATGTAGCATCATTGTCGAGTCTTAGAAGGACGAAACAGATGTATCATGTAGCATCACTAACGAGTCTTAGAAGGACGAAACAACTGTATGATGTAGCATCACTGACGAGTCCCAGAAGGACAAAACAGCTGTATGATGTAGCATCATTGTCGAGTCTTAGAAGGACGAAACAGATGTATGATGTAGCATCACTGACGAGTCCTAGAAGGACTGCTGAATGATGTAGCATCACTGTCGAGTCCTAGAAGGAGGAAACAGATGTATGATGTAGCATCACTGTCGAGTCTTAGAAGGACAAAACAGCTGTATGATATAGCATCACTGTCGAGTCTTAGAAGGACGAAACAGATGTATGATGTAGCATCACTGACGAGTCTTAGAAGGACGAAACAGATGTATGATGTAGCATCACTAACGAGTCTTAGAAGGACGAAACAACTGTATGATGTAGCATCACTGACGAGTCCCAGAAGGACAAAACAGCTGTATGATGTAGCATCATTGTCGAGTCTTAGAAGGACGAAACAGATGTATGATGTAGCATCACTGACGAGTCCTAAAAGAACTGCTGTGTGATGTAGCATCACTGTCGAGTCCTAGAAGGACGAACCAACTGTATGATGTAGCATCACTAACGAGTCTTAGAAGGACGAAACAACTGTATGATGTAGCATCACTGTAGAGCGCTAGAAGGATGAAACAACTGTATGATGTAGCATCATTGTCGAGTCCTAGAAGGACGAAACAACTGTATGATGTAGCATCACTGACGAGTCTTAGAAGGACGAAAGAGCTGTATGATATAGTTTTGTCCATTGTTTGTTTGCATCTTTCCAAAGTTTGTATTTAAAGATTCTCTTCACTTGTTAATCTTTTGAGCAATGTCTATAGTCCATTGAGAATTCAAGCTGCTTTTTAGTTGAGGATATACGGCTCTTACATGTAGTTTAACACATAAAACACATCACGAAAATGCCAACATGTCAATATAATCATAATTCAAATTCAAATTCCATAGAAACAGGGTACAATATGCACAAAAGACATACATACAAGGAGATTCCTGAAAAATTACAAGGAGAATAAGACCAGGTGCTCAAAAAGAGTAAGCATGTTCTCCTATAAAAACTATTTATCTGTTGTCGTCCGTCATCACAGTATGTTTATATCATAAGTCAATGACGCCCTGTTCCTGTTATGTATTATTTATATATACTGTGTGGTATAATTCAATGTGAAAATATAGAATAAAAGAAAAACAAACAAACGAAAAGCCCATTAAACTAATTTGCTATGTTTTGTTGATATGATGTATAGCAATCTCTTATAAACACTGAAGCCAAGGACAAGTAAAAGATAGTTGTAACAGTTAGTTACATACATGATGATCAATACTTTATTTCTTTTTTTCTCTCTTCCTTTTTCTTAATTTAATCATTCGAAAATGAACTAATTATTTTATGAAATATTTTTAGATATGCCTTCGAAACACTTTGGTTCTCTCCTTTGTGTTTAAAGTAGGAATTTATATTTTGGTTCAACTTGGCAGATAGCGATGTATTTCCTGTTGTGAAAATGTTTCCTCGGATCCTATTCTAGTCATTGTTTATCTTGTTTTTGGTTGGTTTTGGTCGAGTGGGGCATTGGTAACTAAAGATAGGGAGTTACCTGGTCGACCAGGTGGGCGTGTCCATTGATACGTTGTTTTCTGCCATTAGTAGACATCTGGTCACATCGGTCTGTACCATTACAACAGGTCTTTATTTGTCATCAATCGTTAGCATAACTTAAGTATTTATATCTTGTTCGTAAGGAAACAGTATTTTTCTTCTCTTTTTTTTTCATTTTGCTTGATTTAATTCTTTATTCTTAAAACTTAGGACGTTTTTATTCAAATTATAGATGAAATTTGAAGAAACGAAATAAATATTTATCACCTGAAACAGAAAATGATGACGTTTTCCAGGGCTACATTTAACTAAAATGTCTAATAAAGCCTATTTCACGTGCACAACATTTCCTTTCCTAAAGTCGTTAAAAAGTTAAACCTTGTAAAATGCGTAATCTATTTTTTCTGCTTTTAGAGAATTGTAAAATTGTTGCTCCAAACAACTTAATGTTTTTTGGGCAACAAGTTCTACCCCAATGTTAATGCCATCTTTTTATGGGAATCATTTAACAATGGTAATTTAACATGAAATCACACCCTGCGGAAACAAACCATATGGAAGGAAACCATTAAGAACGGCACTTAAAGGTAGCGCAATATGTTTTTCTAACCTTTCCAGAAAACTCTTCTGTCTGTTGTGATTTTTTGGTTTTAAATAAATCGACATCCCTTTGGCTTTAATGCCCAGCAAAGTCAATATTTTTCACTATGAGAATTTTGCAAAAACACAAGAATACAGCTCCTTTCAAAACAAATTAAAGTTATATAGAGTAGAGCCATGCAGTGATTCAAACTGCATCATACTGTTGTTTCGTCCTTCAAGGACTCGTTAGCAACGTTAAGAGCCTAACTGTTTAAGCCATGGAGGCGACAGAGACAACACAAAATAAAAGAAAGACATAGCAAAAGCTACATGGAGAAGTTCACTAGCGCCTGTGATTCTATCAACTTCTTAATTTTCATAAATCAGATAATTTCAGAACAGCTCCATATACATTTTTATACTTTGAACTTTGTCATTATTCAGATTAAGTAAAACGTAGCATGCAAGATAAACTCCAGAGATGACAAAATCCAAATTGGTGTAAATGACCGTCAAGATATTTAACATTTTTCTGTAATAATACCTGTGATTATCGCTATTCAAATCTCATTTTACTTGCTTAAAAGACTTGTTAGATAAGACTTTGGAGACGAACCTCATTTATAAATGATTTAAATAGAAATTTTCAAATACCATCGACTAGTTCAAGAATTAATTAGAATACCCAATAGATGTTATCATTATTTAATTGATGAATTACCTGCCAATAATGTTTAATCGGCTAAGAAATCTAAACATTCCCAGTGATGGCATATCTATTGCTCAGCGACGCTCATTAATGACAATCGTAGGAACCCTTAATCCATCTTAAATAAGGTCTATGCAATCGGCTTGGAAAAAAACAAGTTCCTGCCTTGAAATTAAAACGTGTTTTTATTGCGTGTCGATCATGACATTTTGATGCGGTTAATTTTGTATCCGATGCAGTGTTGGGATGCCAACGTTGAATATTATATCAATAAATGCATTTCAATTCAGACAAATTAAGGTCGGTTGCAACATGTTAAAAAATTCTCAGTTGTCTGTCTTTAAATACATGGCGGCTTGGAACGTTATTTATGTCATGATAAAATTATTGGAAATATAAAATTTGCTTCATTATTATCAGAAAGAAATTTGATGTAAAAATTGAATTAAAAAATCTTAACGTTTCCGTCAGTGTTGTAATATTGGGAAGAAATGAGTGTCATTATAAGTACAATCTAGCACCAATACACCTGTTTAATACCCCCTGTATACTTACGTCAGGGCAATTAAGATATAAGCTTTCTGGCAAACATTCTAATTGGGCGGCGTTGTGATTGCAATTAGATAATTGTTGTAAAGTCATTTTACAGTAATTATTTTCGGATAAATCAATCAGATGGTGATGTTGCAAGTCAAAGTAAGCGCATGGTATACATAGAATATGACGTCATAGTATTAAATACGGTTATAAAATTTCTATTTTAATACCTACAAGAATTCATTACCATATTTGGATATTGCATGTAATGTAAAGAAAAGAACAATTAGAAATAAGTCCAGATTTATTTTATTGTTTAATTTTGTTTTTGTATACAATTAATTCTATCGGTTATATCTTAGTTGCATTTTGATGGATCTACATCAGAATATCTCCATAACCAGGGAATCACTGTGGTAAGTAACTATGGTAATCAACTACATCATAGGAAGTCAGGTTCTTATTTACATCTTTACATCCATATTTTTGTCTCGGCTAATCGGTAAGTCAACACAGACGTGAATTTTGAAGAAGAAAAATACGTTCCTTTTGTCACAGTTAAAATTTAACTTTAATGCCTTCGAATAATTTTTCTATTGATTGGAAAATAAAAGCCGGAGATGAAAGCCAGGGAAGATGTACACAATGTAAAACATAGGTGGAACTCCAGATATATGACTGATATATGGCCAGGTGACAAAGGTATGTAGGTTTTCTGTTGTACGGTAATTGGTATTTATGAACATATAACCTTTTGGAACGAAATAATATCACACCAAGACTATACAAGGGAATGACAATTACCATACACATATTTAAATATGTGTGATATTTGTTCACGATTTTGGGAACATTCTGTGTTATAATCTTTACAAAAGTGTCCGAGTAAGATAGTTTCAGTGCTTCTTACACACGTTTTATAGTCTCCGGAAACAATTAAGGTAGCTGTACTTCCTGGTGATTACCTCTCTACTTCACTTGCTAGTCCAGATAGAAGCTCCTGTGGCCATGCTGTAAAGTAAAGCAGACTACCGGTAATCGAACCCTGATCGTCGAGGTGACAGATGCCAGCGTAACTATTTCGATTTATCACAACCAATATCGGATTAATCTTTATACGTTTGATAAAAACATTTTCCAGTGGGGGAGATCAGAAGGAACATGACAGTATTATGTATGTTGCCGTTCAGTATCCATACATGAAGGTCTTAAATCGTAAGCAATATAAAGGCAATATTACCGATCTTATACACTTATCGGAAGATAGATATGCGTTGTGGGGTCGTTTGGCTGGGTTTAATCGTCGTCAATTTGCCAATGTGCTGGGCAATGATTCTAGCCATTATCACGTATCTATATGGTATGATGGCCCAGGTCTTTGTTGTCCCTGTTATATTATTGGTGCCAAACCTACGATATACACCGTATAAAATCCTAACAGAGCTCGATAGGTGTGTTTCTGATTCCTAGCTAGACGGAAACTACTGCCGAATATTTACGAGAACATGGACGTTAGTTTGTGATGTGTTGGTTTTATCTGATCAGAAATCACAGAGCATTACTTTTTTTTATGACGTGAACAGTACAGAGATACAATGGTTACATCAATATTATCGATCACTGAATAGATAGGCATTCTATTGAATGGTCAGGTTCGCTTTTATTCATGTCCTAAGACTGTTCATGCTTTCCTACACATCTTTTGTTAAAGTTATACATGTATTGCTAACTAATCGAAACACTGGTTTTATTCACTAATTGGAGAACCAGTGTTTTATTCAAAGATAGATATAGTTTGAAATATTTCCTCGAGTTTTGAAGTCGGATGTGTTTGATGCTCATCAGTTTGCTTGCTGGTATTCGTGTAGGAACAAAACTGTAATATAACATAAGCATTGTACACTATCGCCTACTATTATATATTAGCATTAATGTAAGTTATTTCGTAACAATTGTGTAGTATAGGCCCTTAAATACATTCAGTATAAATCAATTACTGATTGCAAATGCTTATGGACATTTATTCCCAAGGTTCGACAATTCCTTCGATTGATCATGGTTATTCTAATCTGCCTCCAAAGTTTAAAAGTTCCGGAAAGGAACTTTTTTTTTCATTTCCTGTTTATAGTGTATCTAATTCTAAATTTGTATTTACAAAATAGTTATCGGAATATGTGTCTTTAGTATACTCCTCCTGTATGTAACATAAAGTACAGACTGAAATCAGTTTCTGACATTTGTGACAATGTCATTTCAGTTATGTTTCTTTATATGCTTCAAGTAATGAAAAGATCAGTCATATATAAACAAAAGCATCGAGTGTAATTGGAGTTAATGATGATAAGATACGTATTACATGCGTCGTATTACATACACAGAAGTGTAGATATCTGCCTTGGTGCAGCTGGACATAGCGTGATACAGATATACTTACCACATGTGATTGCTAACTATCCTGACGTTAGCTGCAGGTTTTAATGGTCGTATGCATCGTGATAATGTATTCGACTTGTATTTTCTTGGTCTTGGGATGTCCTTTATTTTATACAGGGAAAATTCGGATCGTGATTTCCCCAAGTGGAGGATGATTGAACTGCAAGACCAACCGATATTTATTTCTACTGTCGTAAGTGGCCTAATATCGCTCAATTTCTATGCTAATTGGCACATAACCATTGGTATCAGCGCTCTATATGTTGCTTAAAGCTATTAATCGGATTCAGCGTAATTGGTGGAAAGAGAAATATCGACGCCGAAATTACTATACAAAATTACACAACATTCCGCTGACCAGTCCTTCGCTATACTCGACAGCTCTTGAAATCAATAGTAAGAAGACAATTTCTACAATCCTGTTGTTGCACAGAGCTCGTGTCAAATCGGCAGGCGAGAACGTGTGAAGTATAGGTGCATGCAGCGAACACAGATGTAGCGACATGGCAAGACATGATAGCAAAGGAATTCGTTCACAGCATCAAAAATATACATGGAAAACAGTTTCTACAAATGATGGCTTTATGAACGGTTCTAACCACCGGAAGCTATCTATTGTTTTACCGGAACATCCTGTAAACAAGGTAAGACAAAGTCATAGAGAAATCGCTTGGCAAGGTACTTAGTCTAATTGTGTTGGCACATTTTCAGCATGTTATCGGTTATCGACAGAGAAAATATAACTACCGCCATAGGTTGTATCATTACAAATACGTCAGTTTGTAATGTGTTATCAGTATGTTTGTTGATAACTTAGTGAAGCACTTGACTTTCGGACAAATTATCGTATCATTCATAGTGATAACTTTATTCTTGTTCTTTGAATATTTTCAATGTCCATGTTTTCACCTAATTTGGCTTGTCATGGTTCAGAGACGGAAATTGGTGTGTGATATGAAACAATAATGTCAGAACGATTTTATCATTTATGACAGGCAGGTTTGGCAGGTAAGGAAGAAAACATGTATGATGGACCTTTTTATATGTACACATATATTAGATGGAGCATTGGATGGTGTTGGCGATGGGATACACTCGCTGGTGTTATACACATTATTAAGTAACTTAGTTATGTCGTAAGAGTACTTTCATCATCTCTGTATAACTTATATATTTACACGGGAATTTCTATCGGGTCATTCTTTCTATTGCAATAACATTCTTGTTATATATCTTTGATAAAATACAAGTCATTAATCAACCAGCGTGCTTTGAGCTTGAGAATCACCTTTCTCGTCAAATGTATTTTTAGTAGTCTTAAAATAGATACAATATAAAAATACCAGTGTGTCAGAAAAGTTATAATTCAAACTTTTATCCAATAAGACTATGGCGGAATAAGTACAGATTAATTATTAAGACTGAAAAATATCAGCTTAATAAGACCAAGTGTATCAGTATTTATTATAACCGTCTCTCGTGTAAATTTGTTGTCAATGAAAGTAAGTAATGTCATGTTCCCAAAAAGAGAATACAGTAAACAACAATGGCATGTATACTAACGATAATGTAATTTGGCGGTCAATATGAGACGGATATTATCATTACTGTTTATTGATAAGTATTTACGAGGAGTCTCGACATATCTATCGTTTGTATCTGTGATCCTGTTATGATAATATATGTTCAGGTAAACCACCAGTACTGTTAACTGACAACAATAACCGTATTCCCTAACGGTAGGGGTCTGCTTGGTAGATTCTAAAGTTTCCAGTGGTGTATATAAACCTGTAAACCTCATATTGGTGGACATTTTAAAGTATAATTCAAAGCTGTCAGTGGTATAGTTAACCTGTATTTTAAATATTGTTTGAACTTTTTAAGTAGAATTTAATCATGTAAGGGATGCTGATGACCCAGTATTTCTCATATTTTTAAAGATTTACTAGTATATTTTAAAGCTCTCTGTAGTGCCGATGTACCTATAACTCTCACAATGTTGGACATGTTCAAGAAGGCTTTTGAGTTTAGGCTAACAATGGCGTAGATAGAGTCTCATAATGTTGGAGATGTAGAAGGAAACTTGTGTCATTGTACCATTGTAGTTCACATTAATGATGTATCATTTCGGAACATATTCTGTTTTAACTGGGAGTATAGTTCGTTTAGTTTCACAGTAGATATAACTGTTATTGCATGCACTCCTTTGATTTTGGAATATGGATTTTGATTGACGATATTTCATTTTCATTTTTGCTACATTTCTTACATTTAACTTTATAGAAAATCTATATTTTACAAATAGCATAACATCAATTATTCATTTTATCGCACAGTTGTTTAATAAAATTTTCACCTTGTATAATGACCATTAAAACTACCCGGCCACACAACATTAACTCAGAAACTCGCATGATATCGATGAGAAATGTCATTAATGTCGCTCAATCATGTTGGTGCTCATTTCATGTCGATATTTTGTTGATAAATAAACTTGACGCACAAGTTGGTCACTTAGATACGTTCTAAATTTAATAAAAAGATTAGTTAATTCTTTTTCTTCAATTTTTACAGTTCTTAATACGAATAATTTCAGTTTGACACACGTATACAACGTTCGAAAGACATCCAAGTGAATAGCACATTTAACAGGCGGCTTTCTAGGACCCGTCAGTATTACAAACGTCCCAGTCTGTAGTCACTTTCTCTATATAAATTTTGATCAATCTAGATCATGTGTAAATTGTTTATTTTGATCTATAGTTATTTATTTTCGTTTTCCATTGTACTCTAGAGTTTATACGTCGCCTCCTAGGCTTCAATAATTAGGCACTGATGAGTTCTAGATGGGCGAAACCACTGTATCATGCCGTATACTCAATTGTTTGACTCTACTCTATCTAACTTTAAAGTGGTATTAGAGGGTGCTATTGACTTGTGTGTCTTTTGTACAATGTTCGAGATAGCAGATGGTATACACTGTTGCAGACCTTTCGTCCCAAAGTCAATCCAGTCGAATGGTGGAATTGTTCAGAATATATCCATGTACTTTACCTTGAATAATCGAATGTATGAAAATGATGAAATTTATCAATTTTTGGGACTAGTACACCTCCTAATCTAGATTTTCGCATTCATTTCTATCATTTGGATATTCCTCAGCCGCCCCCTTGGCTACCAAATTATCATCACTGTCGAGTTCTGGAGGGGAAAAACAGCTATATGATGTACTGTTTTTATCATTGTTTGGCTCTGATGTAACTCTAACGTTGTATTAAATGGTGCTATTTATTGCTGTCCATATTTCTGAGGATCGGGTCGTGGGAGGCTTTCTTGAGCAAATCTTTATGCTCATTAGAACTATGTTGTTTTTAACACTGCACGACAAAGAAACAATAAAAAAACATGAATAATAACCGTCACATTCTGAAATTCCTTTCATCCATCATGTGTGAAGAATTTACGAAGACGCGGTGTTGTATGCCTTGGGTTCTTTTCACAAGTTTTGAGTTGTTTATGCCGTAGCTATACATTGTTCTAGGAGAGTCGATCACGGCGCACAGAACAAGTAAAGTTTATTTGCGGAACTTGAACGTAAAACTTTCTAACCTTTAATTATATTGTCAATTTACTCTCACTAGCATTTTCTAAACTGTTAAAAATGCTACCCTTGAAATATATAGTTCGTGATTGTCAGTGAAGGTCAAATTATTCTCCTTGTATTTTCTACGAATCTGTAAAATGACCATGAGATGTCCAGTAATGTGCAGGATGGACTTGTAGTGAGTTTTTTTTAAAGTTCATTATATAATGACGAATGGGATCTGAAACAACCATCAGACATAACATGAGTATTCTGTTTAATAAAAACAATACCTTTCGCAGGAACAGTAAGATGTTTGCCCGATCATTTATTCTGCAGCCTTATTTAATTCTGCCAGAAAACGTGATGAAGATCGGGCCCTCTCGTTGAGATCACTATGACGACCGTAGAGCTTCCTTATGTTTTTTCATCAACCTGCATCTTTTAAAACCCTGTATTACGAGGTTGGCTGTCAGTTGAAGACTTCTTGCACGAAAATAATAGCGATAATTTGGAACAGTCCTTTGAATATTGAATCTACTGCGACATTTAAACACATTAGGTTGGGGATGCAGGTCTATTGCTATCCAGAAATGGGAAATTCAGGATAAGGAGATTTAAATCATAACGGATATCATTCAGCTCGGTGGGGTTTTATTGAATGGAGTTTGGATTATGGTTCTGTTGACTTGTTGGTATTTTCTTGTTGTTTGTCATATTGTGTACTAGTTAATCGATACGCAGTTATGACGGGCAAATGTCTGGACTAAGTGTGAATTAGTTTTTTATTCACGTTTCAGAATTTCCGTAGTGTCTATGATGTCATGAATGAAATCAAATGTGATATAGATTACACAGCAGTAACTGGTTAAATGTTATCATGTTTTCTATTCTGGCGTCATGTACATTACGAAACCATTACAGAAAGAGTCTATTGCATTTTAGGGTTCATATAAAAAAAAATCTTTGCAAAATTGTGTGATGTCATATTGATACATCATTTAATGTTAGATTAATGAGTATTGGTTTGCGGAACAATCAAATAATATAGTGAAACAACTGTGGAGTCACACAACATGAGATGTCTGCAAGATGTATGCACGATGTTTAAACAATAGGAAACTGGACGAAATTGGCTATCGCTTATCTTTGCTAACGTTGTACAGGTTATATCGCACTGATGTGTGATTCTATCATGGTCGATATAAATTTATTGATGGTTTGTAGATAAAGGCGGGGCAGGTTTGTTTTTAATAACTCTTTATTACTATTGGAGTGCAGTTAAGTATATTTCCTAATTAAGTTATTAGTCTATAGGTTAGACATGTAGATATATCAGTTCTGAATAGTTATATTTACACGCCTGTAATTAAGAGTGTTTTGTTTACCACACATGACCAGTCTCAGTGTACGGATATTCGTTATATAAACAGTAAATGAATCGTGTAAATCGTCTACAATCTCGTATAGTCAGCAACAGAATTCGTTTTCATTACTTCTATATACCTCTGTTTCCTATTTCCCCAAAAAGCTCTTTATACTCAGGGAAATCGTCAGTGTTGTATTTGTTACACAGGAGATCTAGCCGATACAGATCCGGATCTGTCACGCAAATACACGTAAACATGTCATTTTTGTTGGCCAGGGCACATCACTAGCCACTCTCTGAGGTGTGAAATTAAACGCTGGAAAAAAACGCTTAACGCAAGGTGAATTGTTGTTTCGAAAATTGTCGAATCAGAAATGACCTTAAAATCACTAGTCAGTACTTAATACGTCTATGATCGC
This sequence comes from Ylistrum balloti, assembly GCF_031769215.1. NCBI lineage: Eukaryota > Metazoa > Mollusca > Bivalvia > Pectinida > Pectinidae > Ylistrum > Ylistrum balloti. The sequence continues at coordinate 559,263 of NW_026782122.1, read as the reverse complement.
TTTTTAAGCATAACTACATTATTTTTCCGTTTAATTTTCAATCGAAATATTAGTAAACCATTTACATTATAAACCAAACTGTACAAAAAGTGCGATCCTATTCGCTTGCATGATGTGTGGACGATGTGAGCACGAAGATTGTGGTGAGTCGTGCGTTACCACAACTGAAACAATTCATAAGTATTGCCTAGAGTCTCACTTAACCAACAGTGTATTTACATTTTATTACTATTGACTTGTGTCAAACTTAACTATTATCAATTTACTAACACGTCATCAGTATGGACTAGTGTCACTGTTAATTTTGTCCAACTTAAGCAACAGTCTACTAACAATCAACAGTATTATGGCGTTTTGTCCAATTTAAGCAACAGTCTGCTAACATTTCAACAGTATTATGGCGTTTTGTCCAACTGAAGCAACAGTCTACTAACATTTCATCAATATTGATTGTGTTGTTATTTACTATCAGTGTACAGGTAATGTATCACTGATGACTTTCACACTTCACGAACAGTGTACTGTTATTCAACTACAAATGGCTTTTGTTCCACTTAACTATCAGTTTTATCAATAATGGTTTGCTTCCCTCTTAAATTACAGTGTGTAAAGATTTCACTAATGACTCTCACACTTAACCTGCAGTGCACATTTAACTTCTAATTGCTTTGTCCCACTTAACTAACAATGTACTAACTTTTCATCAGTAAACAACCGTATACAAACATACAAACTCACTAATGACTTCCACACTTAACCAACAGTGTACTATCTTGTGATCAGTATCCAACAATTTATCATTGATGATTCTCACACTTAACCAACAGTGTACATTTAACCACTAACTGGTTTTGTCCCTCTTACCTAACAGTGTACTAACTTTTCATCAGTATTCAACCGTATACAAACATTTTCTCAGTAATGATTTGTATATAACTACCTCTGTACTTTACATTATCGACTAACTTTGTGTGTTTGTATTTAGAGATTAATTGCCCTTGTTTACGACTCATTGGCTCTATGTTACTTTTGTTTGATCAATAACACAGGATATTAACTATTTATGTTAAGGTTGAATTGTGGTGATTGGAACGTTTATAGATGTTTTCAGTATTATGGTGAAGTTCAGTTGGCTTGTAAATGTATTATCTACATGTGTGTCTTTATTGCAATCAAATGCTTATGGTTTATACCGCCCGTAAGTTACAACCCAATTTAATCTATAAAAAATGGAATATTTAATGAGTAGAAAGGTTAGTTCATCTTTGAGTTTACATTCAATGTTTGATTCCACTGATAAGGATTTCTGGATCAATTGAATTTTTGAGTTTCATTGGTACACATCATGTCCCTGGCATCACTTAGAAATTCTAGAAAGACAAAACAGCTGTATGTCCCACTTTACGTCATAATGAGGCCTTACTGTATCTTATTCTAAATATATTCTGAAAAGTGTTATTAACTTGTATGTCTTTTGCACAATCATTGACTACAGTGTACAACCCGTATATTAAACATTATTGCCACAATTAAGTTGCTAAGGAAGTATTTAGTCCTAACCTATGTGACGTATTATTGACCTTATCCTCATTTTTTTCTATCCACTAATCTGCTGAATAATGTAGTATACGATTGACATCGGTATCGTATGAAGTACGTCTGTAAACTTACCATGTAATGATATTTCATTTTTTCTACAAATCGATTTACTGAGTACTGTAGGTAATGATTTCATGACCTAAGGACCAAGCTGTAAACATCTAAAAATGTCAAGAGACATCTAAGCATAGTTGTATGTTAATATTCCGGTGACATTTTCCTGTCTAGGTGTTTTGGAGTCTTCTGGTGTTGACAGCCAGAAGAAGTCGATCGATAGGGTCATGCCGGTAAATATAGGTTTCCTGTGTAGGCTACAAATGTGATCAGGTGTTTTGATGAACTCAGAGACAAATCCCGATAGCCAGCAGTTCTGTTTCTTTTCTTTTAGATCTCCCTTTTTAGATTTTCAGATTGCTCTGAGCATTATACTTAATTAAAAGGAATTCTTGAGTAGTTGAAACTGTCTGCAATTCTCTAGTGTTTTTAAATGTACTCTTTCACGTTTCAACTCTTTTCTGCCTAATGATGTCTGAAATACATTTTGTTCTAATTAGTATTTTGCACTTTAATCATCAGAATATATATAAAACATTTATATTCCTCAGTCATGATGGCCACAGATAGCCATCTCCTCAGTGGAACCCTTTGTTACCCGTAGGTAAAGCCATTTGAGTGATCATAAAGTAGCTTTGAGTAACAAAAGAAACAAAAGTGAATAACACTATTCTATACAAATTTAGAAGTGGAAACAAGTAATGAACTACACTGCACCATACAGATGTTTAAGACCAGGACTCGTCAATGATGATAGAGGACCAGTGTATTGATACTTGAATTTTAACGACCGATAAAAATCAAACTTTGTCGAAAAAAAAGGTTAAAATCTACATTGGCAGGTTCACTAACCCACCCTTTCAATTAATTTGCAAAATCCGAAAAAAAAAATTACGATTCATATATGATTTTGCGTTATACTAAATTTTCATTCTAATACACCCAGCATGTAAGAAGACATATGATTGGTCAATCAAACTGATTTGCTTTGATTTAACCACTACATCCCGTCTGGATGCTTCTCATTTGCATATTTAACCTGGATAACGATTTTAATGCCGTCAATCGCCATGAAAATGACATCAGAAACAATAGTTTGAGCCCAAAATCGACTGATTTCAAATGTTCTGGCGTCAAGAATCCTGCAATTTCTGAAAATATGTACAAGAACATCATTACAAATTCGTAGTTACTTTACAATTTGAAGTATATCGTGACCATATTGTCATAAATATCAGTTTTTTTCTGTTTTCTCTCCGCTTCGTCACTCAAACTGAAGTTACGACAGTATAATCACTATATACCACCGCTAATTAAAGAAAAAAGTAAAGTCAATCCCTAAATAAACATAAAATGCTTGTGTTATTAACATGTGAATGGCTTTCCTTCTTCAGCAACACCTTAAGTTAAAATCATATACTGAAGGATATCAATTATAGATTTGTTGAGGAAACAACAGCATATTCGTTTTGCCTATAAATGAAAATTTAAATTACTGTTTGGCGTCAAAAATGTTTCTGCAATGCCTCTTGTTAAGCACACAGTATTATCCAATCCGTACGTTTATGCCCTTATTCTAATTTTTATATGTTTCCTTATTATCACCCTTTCCTTCGCCAGTCTCTGTGTTTATGCGTGCTTTCTAATTGTGTATTCTATTTTATAGTCAATAACGTACCGAAAGTTTTGACGATACACCAAGAGACCTATCGTTACGTCATCACGGATATAAGTGACGGCACTTTTATTGCAGCTTCAAGACAATTGATTTGATTATAAATCCTATTAAAGTATTCAGATGATCACGTGACTGGCAAATGCAATACGTTTCTCTAGAACATTTTGTCTTCTGATCTGAAGTTTTCTCGGTGACTACAGGGATGTCACAGTTTATTGTCTGTACAACAGACGGTGATATCCTTGTGGAGGGATTACATACCGTCTGCTTCGGCTGGCAATAATACGTTTCTTGAAAATTCAATTAACAGTGAACTTGTTCCTATAAAGGATAAACAAAGCTTGTTTGATATCGACATCATAGTGCGTATAATTAAGTTTCATTTGTTTTCTCTCAGACATTTTCTTTGGATTTCCTCAATTGCCTCATATGTTTAAATATTAAGACTCCTAGCATCAATGACGAGTTCCAGAAGGACTAAACAATTACATAGTGCAGCTTAATAGTATCTACCTCTACTCTTTCTTATTCCTAATTTGTTGTAAAAAGTGCTATACAAGTATGCGTCTTTTGCACAACGCTATAAACAATTGATTTTTTTCAGCAGCAGTTCTTGGTAAATGATATTACTTTTGAGATTTAGAAGCCACCTGTTTCTACATACCATCCCTAAATTGAGATATATGTAAAGATACAGGTGTATTTTAAAGTAATAATTCGACTTAAAATTGTAATGTGGAAATATGTTCAAAACATCAATAACAGGTTCTTATTTATCTATATCGTTTAACATGTATGTGACTGAGATGCATTTAAATATATATGCTTGTTATGTTTTTGTTCATTGTAACCTTGTGTTATCAAATTCATTGTCATATCAGAAGACGATGGAAATGAAATGGGAAATTTATTCATGCCTTTTAATATTTTCCTAAACCTCGATTTTGCTGCTATGAATATCATTATTCGCAGTATGGCATTGTACAGGCATGGTTTACATTTGATTCAGAAGAAATACAAATTATTGTTTGGTATAAAGCACATGTATAAACGATAATTTGATAAGAAGTACAAACGATAATTCTGTGACGTGTTGACCTAGTATGCAATACAAACGACAATTTAATGGTGTTGCACATAGAGTGCTAATTACTAGTATTCATGCGTTTTTTATATACATACCACATTGACATTACGACATACACACTCACTTATTAAGGCCGGGCTTCCACGCCTTGATGACTTAATGTACTCTCCTGTTACTGAGGTAGTAAAGCTACAACTCGTCAGGGTAACGTTGTAATACACACTGGCTATGTCATGTGACAGATTCAGATATTCTTTTTATATTTTATTGACCTCTGAACCCTTGCAGACGTTACTTAAATTTAGTAGCTTTTCTTAATACTTAAAATTCTAAATATCGAAGTTATGGTATAGTATGGTATTAGGGACGTATGCAATCCCCTGTGTATGCCGACGCCGTGCTCTTCATTGTAAATGACGTTTATGACCTCTAGGTGTGCCGACGCCGTACTCTTCATTGTAAATGGCGTCTATAAACTCTAGGTGTGCCGACGCTGTACTCTTCATTAAAAATGACGTCTACGACCTATAGGTGTGCCGACGCCGTACTCTTCATTATAAATGACGTCTATGACCTCTAGGTGTGTCGACGCCGTGCTCGTCATTGAAAATGACATATATAACCTCTAGGTGTGCCGACGCCGTACTCTTCATTGTAAATGACGTTTATGACCTAAAGGTGTGCCGACGCCGTGCTCGTCATTGTAAATGACGTCTTTGACCTATAGGTGTGCCGACGCCGTACTCTTCATTGTAAATGACGTCTGTTATCTCTAGGTGTACCGACGCCACACTCACCATTTTCCAGTGATGTCTGTAATCTTCCTGTCTTCCAACGCCTTTCTCTTCATTGCCCAATTACGTCTGTAATCAGAAAACTCTCGATGTGTGCTGACACTATACACGTCATTGCCGAATGGTGTGTTCGATCTCTATATCGGTATTGTCGTTACTGTGAGACATTTCCTTAAACCCTTTGCTTTTTCATTTTGCTTCAACCAGTCATTTAAAAAAGATAAAGGTACGAATTACCACTACTTGAATTGGCATGAATTTATTATTCTGTTTCTGATTTCAATATACTATATACATTTTATAAAAACTATCAATAAATAAGCTGCTTTCATTCCTATATCTTTTCTGCAACTGATTTGTGTTTGCAAAACAATTAATTTCACTTCAATTTTTTGTTGAATTTGTTTTATTTATTGTTGTTATCACTTGTTCTTGTTCGGTCTTTCCATCACATTGATTTCGAACCTTGAACGCGTGTGTCTTCGCCACGGCATATTTGTGAATTTTAGATTACTTGTTTACGGCATTTTAAAGCGTGGAAACAAACATTTAAGACCTACTGAACCATTCTTTAATAAATAGTAGAGTAGATGTGCTACCAATTAACAGAGGAGCGTGTCCCTAGTGACAGGCAGTGCGTGTTAAAGTGGTCCCAGACCGATATGTCGACTGAATAATTAGCTGAGGATCAGACACTTAATGATTCCTCATTTGAAGCAGAATATATCAAACGGTGTGGAATTATTTCACATGACACCAGTTGCAATTTATGGCTGTAAGGACGTTACCGTAATTATGAGATATGTGTTAAATTACTCCCTCGTGATATTTAAGAATAACTGATAAATTTTCAGACAGACATGAACGCTGGAAATTTATGTACCGAGAATGACAGCCTTATTCTGCGCTATGTTTTGTTAATAATACATCCCTGTTATGACCCCGGTTTTTATTTCAATGAATGGTACACATTAGCTGCCTACATACATACTCACAAAGAACTGATTATATCCAGGAAATCTAACGACGTCCTCTAAATAATATAACTGTGACCAACTGTATGTTGCTTTTACATAATGACATTAACAAAAAGTAATTTAACAACCTGTACAACATATAAAGTTTCACTTCAGATGGCAAATGTCCAAACACCTTTTCCTGGATATATATCCAGGTCAAAATTCACTACACATTGCAAGGTGTATACCAAAAAGTCTTCGTGTTTGGTGTTTGTTAGTTTGTCTGTTGGTTCCATTGTTGTATACCTTGTTCTCATATGAGAACGTGGCATTGCTTACTCGATGAAGCAGAAGACGCATACTCCTCCGCAACACCTGGTCTTATTCTCCTGGTACTTTTTTTGGGAGTCTGTGTAAATTTTTCTTGTGTTCCTATGTTTCCCTAGTTGTGTGGGATTTGTGTTTGGGTTATAATTATGTTGCCATGTTGGTATATCCTGTTGTTTTTGTATAGTTACATTTGTGTGACTTCCCATGGTCAAACCACTGCCAAGTTTATCTACTGTCAAATACATTTTTTTAAAGAAACTCAATTGTGTCAAGGATTTTTCAAAATGTAACTATTTTACATTTGTGTGACTTCCCATGGTCAAACCACTGCCAAGTTTATCTACTGTCAAATACATTTTTTTAAAAAAAAACTCAATTGTGTCAAGAATTTTTCAAAATGTAACTATTTTTTGGACTACTATTTTTTGGACAACTGTAGCTAAATAGATATATTTACTAATCTTAAATATTAATTTAACAGTGTTTGAACAAGTGAGTTCGTTGATACTGACAACCAACGAAAACAACGAAAATTCCCCTGAAGACTGGTTGACTATTGTGAAACTAACAATGCTGATATTCATTCAAACGCAAGGACACGGTTGACTACCCAAAGCGGGACCGATATCACATAAATCCAGCTTGAAGTCAGAATCGACTGCCCACGTTTGGACGTATTCCAGAGCTACGGACCTATGATATATACGATGGATGTTGGATGGAAACACGTTGTGTCAGTTAGCACATTGTAACCATTGATGAGTAAAGAAATACATTCAGGTGAATGAAATCGTATCTATTTATCAATTCAGAATCACCATATTGGTTACGTTTTTCCCCGGAGCGTCAGTTTCTTGGTCGTTATTCGATAATCCCGATATGTCTGATGGATGACCTTTGCAGCGGGTGAAGTCCTTTATAGTGATTGTTAAGTTGATGTATGGTACTCTAGTGGGTAGCTCGGTAGCGGAGTCAATATCAATATTTCAGATTTCTTTTTTCGAGGTTACATGAAGGAATATGTTTCAGTGATATGTTAATAACATTAAATAAATCAACAAACTAACAGAAAAATATTAGATGTCTGCTGAATCTGTAGCAGGTACCTCTGTGTCAGGTGTGTTCCCTGTGAACCACTATTTAACTTATCATACAGGAGTATATAAAGGTCTTGATCTATTTTATTTAGAGTAATAGTTTCACTCTTAAGCTATGTGGCATAAGAGCATACTATTAGTACTTTCACTTTAAACTCCTTCTGAGAATTGTGGTAGAAATCTTGGTGTTGCAAAAATGTTCGGTTTTACGCTTAACAGTTCCTCAACTAATGACGCGTATTTCCAAACACAACATGAGACCCTAATTTAGAGGTACTCATCTTGGAACAGATTATGTTGCCCTCAATTGAGTGATACTCATTTCGTCAGTACATTTCTTTCGGCTTCCCCTCGAACAATCACAGCCATACATCATACTTCAAGGTTATTGTACTCATACCTCGCGTATGAAGTGAAGTAGTCATTCATCATACATCCTAGTTATCAAGGTTATACATTATTTTGTATCTCTGTCATGTGTACGGTATGCATAAATGATCAAACAAGATTGTACAAAAGACGCATAACTGAATAACACATACAAATACATATTTAGAACTAGTAGAGTCAAACAATGAATTAAAGTACATCATATAGCTGTGTCATCCTTCTAGGACTCGTCAGTGATGCAAACCTGGAAACCTTGGGGGCGAGTGATCTTAAGTGATCGAAATAGATGTGAATATTTAGATCGGGAAGCGAGCTTGCCTCGTAATTCAATAAATTCTATTATTTTCATATTTCAAATAACATTAGAAAAACTCATCTGAATGTGTATATTCTAACCCGCGCCGCTGTACGAACAAATTAAACAGAAACATGCAGGTACGTTGAACCTCGGCGACAACAATCCCAGTAACAGTGTCTACCTTTTGAAATCTCAAAGATTGCAGGCACTTTTTGAAATAGATTTTGTACCCTCTTTTTAACTATACATATGGCCTCTACACTTATATATTGATTTTATATGTAAAAGCACCAATGGTATCTTGCATAATAGCAACATACGATTTCCAGTGTTATAAAGTTGTACGATGCTATGCAGGGAGATCGCGGATGTTAGTGGAATTCTTCTAAAATAAGTCCTACAATGACGTTGGTCCCTTTGATTACGTAATAGTATGGATGGAGTCTTTTCCTCAATCATTAATTACTAACATTCCTAAACCTTCATGATATTATCCCCCTTGGTATGTATTGATGCGCCCACTATGTCCTAGCTATTGCAACCTGCAAAGTCATCACATAATTGCCTAACAATATTTGATACTATTCCGGAACGGAACAAAGAAATTTTTTGCTTAAATTCTCTTCACTTTCAAAATATAGAAAAGTAATTGTTTCTATACAAATTAAATCAGTACACAACTATTATGTAAGAGCAGGTATATGTCGTGCATTTGACATCAACAAAACAGCAGACATTTTATCTTCCAGGAGAAACGTCATAATATATTCAATAGGTTGAAATTAAATTCGAGAAAACAAAAATGTCTAGAATCTAAAAAAAATACAATCTAGCAATAGACATGTAAATGAAGGTATTACTAGTATAGTGATATCTCTCCATTGAGCATTCTTGTTTCAAAAGCCAGCCACAGGGTTTTCATGTTGAGTAAATATGCCACTTTTTATTTACGCAATACTTAGAAACTCAGTGGGAATAAATGGGACGATTTGTTTTCGTTGTTGATTTTTTAATCAAAGTTTACCTTAAACTCTTCATATTTCAGCTGTATCGACTGTTCTGAATTTTCCAGGATTGTCTCACGTCTTTCTATATACATTAGTAGATAGTAAAATGTTGAAACTACTGTAAGGTACGGTATTGTTTTTAAGCCAGTCTTTATTTTCATGTATCATAGAATGGATGTATAGATGTGATAGTTCAAACACGAAAAATCACTCATTTTCCACCCGAACATTAGTGAAACTAATCGGTGTTTCAAAAATGATATGGGTCGACTATTCATTTTGTACTGCTGCAAAAATAGGTTGAATGTTTTGACCACAAATGTGGTGTCAGCTATGTAATCAAAGCTTGTGTATTGTTTAATGGTTTGAAATCGTTATTATGTCTACAATGTAAGTTGTGTAAACAGACAATAGAAATGATACGACCTGATATATTCCCCTTTCCGCTTTGAGAATGTGTTTTTGACAATGTACATTACTTTATCCATATGATAATAGAAAAAAGATGTACACGGAATGACATCAAAAACAAAATATTTCTTCTTTATTGAATGTGTTGTAGGGTAGCTGTATTAGGTAATTATCTACCTTAGCAATAGTATGTGATATAAAAAAAACAAGATGTCTCAATCAAACCAAATTGCACAGACGACCCAGTACTGGACAGCTGTAATAAAAAAGGGTAATTAGAACTAGGACTGTAACCTGAGAGTATAAAAAGTCTGGTCCGATAGACAGTTCACGGATTGGGTAATACAAACACCACTGCCCCCTTGTGGCGACCCCTGGTATGTGACATATGACTAACACAAACTTTATTGACTGGCCTATATTTCCCAGTCATCATAAGACTTATCTATGCTATTGTGTTTGTGCACTACTTAATATAAGGCTTGCTAACTTCCACGAATACATCGGGAACAAAATCAATAGACTCTGTCAACATTGTGTAGTAAATAAAAATCAAAAGCATCAAAGTAAAGCCAGAAGAATCTTTATTACTTAACTTTATCTTTATTTGCCATCAAACAAAACATTGATAAAGAAATATAAACATATTTTAACAAAAGAAAGACATATTTCCAGACCCCCACAAAAGAAAAAAGGAGAATAAGACCAGTTGCTCCGGACGAATTGAAGGAATGATATAAAAGACAATACCAAAATATAAACCTTGGTGTCGTCCTTCTAGGACACGTAAAGCTTTAATATTCTTTAAGAGCTGAAGTCAACCAAAACTGGTGGAAATAATCCCAAAACCTAGGTGAAAGGAAGGTTCCCTTAGTCTTATTACATAATTAAATTAACATATTTCTTTGGTAGTGAATTATTATGAAAATGTAACAAAACGTTGATATGTGTGAAATGACACTTGGAATGTAGTCTTACTGCAAACCTCGAGTGAGATCTTACAGATAAGTAATCCAGCTATAATAAAGGCACAAGTATTAGACAACCGAACAGATATATTGTGTATTAGATGACATGGAAGCAAGTAGTGGAATCGACAGAATATTTATAACTCCTACTGGGCTCACTATGTTGTCAAATAGATATGCGATAATAAACGAACCGCATACACAACATATTCAAACGAGTTTGAGTTAGCTTGAAGCGATGAAGCGACGTTAAGATAATACAGTACAAGCTCGTGCGTTCTGTAAGATAAGAGGAATTAGCGCAAATGATTTCCAATTTGTTCAATAGTCACGTTACATAATCGTTATTCGCTTCCGGCATTTAGTTCCAGTCTTTTGCGTGAAAACGACAAGTCAATTTACTCAGAACTAATGTGTATGTTTATTACTTATTTTACTGCAAACGGGATCATGTCAATTATACCATTCCTAGCATACATACTCATACACGCATTGTGGTTCTCGTGCTGCTTCATGACATGAACACGTATTTTATCTTATTGATTAACTCATATTCTATGGATGAATATGACGTCAATAAAACCATGTGATATTGAGTACAAGCCCACGAATATCAAACCAACCGTTATTTTTAAACACTATAGCTTCCGGAAGCAGGAATGGTGTTATTGAGAAATGGAAAATTAAGAATAGAGAGATCGCCTTCATCACGCTTATCATACTAACAGCGTCAGTGTTAGAAGGTGCCGTTTAGTATCAGAATGTTTTTATTCAGTCTTCATTTGAAGATTCAATGTTAAGGCACAACCGAGTCAAGCCTGTAATACTGTAGTAATGTGTAAATGACAAGTAGTGTTTGTAGAAATAAAGGATGTCACATTTGTTTTTCTTTTAAAGGGTGGTGCGAAAGAGAATATGCCGTTTCAATACAAATTTAGAATCGGGAGTATATCATCTGGCTGTTGCGTCCAACTATAAAGTCGTTAGATGGTTTGGGTCCACGTCGTGGGAGATAGTCGATGGTCGTCAGAAATTGTTCAAAATTTTATGTATCTCGTCGGAAGCTTCACTGAATGATTTATATTTGCCACTTTCGTAAATCGCTTCAGAAATGAGAATTAAGATCCACCAGATGACTTTCATCTTGTAGCTCGTTTACAATTTCGAAGGTTTCAAAAATATATTTCTGATATTGATATTGGACTTCAACACTCAGGTAATTGAAATAACTCAGATTTGTTGACAGAATCAATATGTTGTTACATTAAGCGTAATGTAGGATGTTTTGTTTCAACTATTGATATAACGACTTGAAACCAATCAATATCTTCAACTGTGTTTGACCTTACGGTGTGTATTAAAGCTCAATAAACTTCTCCAGCTGAATTGCAATGACCATATGTAGGATATCGACACGTTATGTGTGTTAGTGATTCTATAAACAGATATTAATAGGTCACTATCCCAAATGCCAATCACGACTTCATGAATTATTCTGTCTTTCCTACCAACGTTTGTGCTGGTACGGAATAATGACCCATGTGTGCAATGAACTAACTGGACCACAATATGTCCTTTGAGGTTAATACGTAAACAGAATGCCTTCATATTGGAATATAGGTTATCAATGTATTGTTTACCAACGTTTCTGTCATCTTGGATGGAAATGACATGTGTTTATCCTTTTAAGTTTGAAAGGCAATATACATTATAGACGTCAAGCTGATTTGACAAGAAAACGTGGCTGACTTTTGAAGTGTGTTTGATTTGAAGGGAAAAAAGTTGTCGAATATCACACGTGATGGTGAAGGTTTTGATTAATGTCATATGTGTTGACGGGGACATATTTGTAGATACCTAGCACTTCTTGTGGTGACAGAAGTGGTGTAAGTGGTTACCACATGTGTGTAGGGAAAAGTACATGAGACGGACATTATCTGGTTCCACATACGATGGCCTACATGATTTTTCTTACTGACCCACATGTCATGACTACATACACTGTGACTGATCCACTTGTTATGATGTGATGCACTCTTAGTGCTTAACTTATAACGACCAGGAACATTGTGACAGATTCACTTGTGGAGACTAAATACGAATTGATATCCCCATTTGTGAAGACTAGATACATCATAACCCACTCTTTTTGTTGTGAATGAGTTCATTGTGACAACTCTACCTGTGGTGACTAGATACAATATGATTGCTCTGATTGCTTCACTTACATCGTGACTGCTCAACTTGCTTTTAATGTCAAGACTGTGACTTTCCCTTTTTGGGTGACTAGATGTAATGTAGATTGTAACTATTTTAGATACACTGTGACTTCTCCTTTTGTAGTGACTGAATATACATTGAATGTTCCACTTCTCGTGACCACATACATAGTGACTGTTCCACGTGTGGTGACTAGATACTCGGTAACTGATCCACGTGTGGTGACTAGATACTCGGTAACTGTTCCACGTGTGGTGACTAGATACTCGGTGACTGTTCCACGTGTGGTGACTAGATACTCGGTAACTGTTCCACGTGTGGTGACTAGATACTCGGTAACTGTTCTACTTGCAGTGACTAGATACGCATTGTTATTCATACTATATGTGTGGATATATGAATTTAATATGTATATATCTAGAAAGATAGCACATTAACAGTAACATAGTTGATTATGTTCTAGTACTTTCTTATTTATATGATTAGATGAAGGATTCACACACAGAAATCGAAAATATTGTCAAACATTTATGCCTTATGTTATCGGAAACTATATTTGGAAATGAAATCCAATATTCATAGACGTTGGGAACTAGCGTCTCTCTGAACTGTATACATTTCAGCTCTCACGACGAGATAAAGATGAATGTTTACCTCCGGATCAATAAGTTTATACTCGTCAAATTTACATTATATTTGATTGTCAATTATAATTAATAGACTTGTTAATTGGCTTAATTAGTATTAGTCACGTGGTTTTGTTTAAATATAACGTCAAGGCAAGAATTGTAATTGAGTTGAGGACAAACATGCATCTTATGATATATCAATGGTAAGCGTCTTGTGAGCATATGTTTAAGGGATTTGTCTTAACTATTCCATATGCGTATACTAACAAATTAACACTACCACACACTGAATACGAAAACTGTTAAACAATCTCCGAACGTCAGATTAACTGTTTCAGTGTTATTTTTGTGGATGTCATAAAACCTTTACTTGTGACTCTATAACAACACTGCAGTTTTCTTTGACGTCCTTAAAATGACTCTTCTAGAGTAAAAAGGAACGATATTTTGTGATATGTATTACCTAAAATGATGGTTTCCATTAAATAGGTCACGGATCATATAAACTCTGTCATGATTCAGTGATCATGATATGATATCATTCATTTTGGATATCGGGTGTGTTACACTTCATCGTGCTCCAAAAAGTTATCTTTTTCAGTTTTCAATCAATGTATGTACAAATGTGTCCTTATGTTTTGTGTTTAAGAAAAGAAACGCGTACCTAGAGATGATCCGACATTTCAGTGTTGAATATAATTAATAATCTGCTACAAGACTGAGCTATTCCTTTTTAGTATGAAAACAACACAGAACATATCTAAATTACTACATACGCAGGAGTCAATCTAAAAAATCGATTAAATTAGGGGGGAAAAGAAACACAGAGATGCCAAACAATTCAAATTTCTCAAATGAGAACAAGGTCAGCAACAACAGACCATTGAAACATTGTTTGTTTGTAAAACTTATGTGGTTTACGATTATTTTTCTGACGTGGAAGTTGTAGAAAATAAAGTATGCGATTGATAATATGGGCAAATATAATAACAATTTACTTGGGGCATTGCTATATGGTTGAATCACATTTAAACAAACATATTATGGCAGTTAAATTTTGAAATAGACATAAAGTTTTAATCAAATATACATTTCAGCGCAACCGTGTATTTAACTTTGTTATGAAATTAGCAGATAAATGAACACACGAGAATTATAATGGAATTTGAGGTCTTTATCATCACTGACGAGTCCTGGAATAACACGAAACATCTGTTTCATGAAGTTTAATTAATTATTTTGCTCTACTGTATCTTATTCTAAATTTTTAATGAAAAGTGCAAACAACTTGTGTTTTTTGTATAATCACTTTTTTGATGGATTGTGATTAAAAATTAATTGAATAACCGACGTATTAAAGACTTTCTCACACATTTCCAGAATCGCTCACAGTTGGAAAAAGAAAAATAGATTTGTGTTATAATTTGAGTGGCGCTCATAGTAAACAAAAGACAATCAAGAAGACAGCTAGGTGTCTTTTAATCAAAAAACCGAACTCTCTGTCATTTCCAACTTCTACACATCAAGTGACAATTCAATTAAGGAACTAGGATGTTCTTGCGACGTAATCCCATCAGGGCATGATTTCCACGTGCCTTCTTCGATCGATCACATTAACCATAATTAAATGATTCAGAATATATCGTAGAACATGCCTGAAGGCAAATTATAAACATATCAGTTACCTTAAAGAGATATTGTTTGATAGAAGTACCATTGTTTCGTATAATCCAATATGATACAGTAGTATGCCGGTCTTTCTGTTTGTCAGCATTTATCGAATAAGTTAATTTCCGCTAATATGCAAACTGAGGAAAAGTTTCATGTCTTATCGAATTAAAACCTGTCCTGTACTAGACTTCCCTGCAATTTAAAGGCAATACGGTTTGGTTTATTGTCACTTTACGTCCTATTAACAGCTAAGGTGATTTAAGGACGTACCAGCTTTTTTTGGGTGGAGGAAGTTTCCGGATAAAAACCACCGACCTGAGCCAGTACATGGCGACCGCCCAACGCAGGCATCAAACCTGCGACCTAGAGGTAGGTGGCTAGTGATAAAGACGCCTAGAGGCCTTAACCAGCCATCGCTGCCACTTTAAAAATATGATATAAGAATAAAAAAAAACATCTGTTCACAAATATCTTTAGTTATACTTGATTATAATGAAATCCAGTTTGATGGCTACAGACTGAGAAATATATTAAGAATATCTTTACTCCTTGCTGTCATAAGACAAGGTACTTGCAACTTGCAAAGTAGCGATAGGGTCAGAATAGGCCCTTTATGAGAAGTATCTATTTCTACATCTGCTGTAGATTTGTTATTAGAAGTGACGTGACTTCAAGTAATTTGTGTGTTAACGTATGTCAGTTAACATTGTCAATTAAGAATGACTGGAATTCTTTGATATATGGAAGTTTTCTAACGCTTCTTAATGGATATTTATTTACTCAATTTACATCAGTGACATTCGTGTCTCAATTTTACAAAACTGAATTACAAACCTCATAGAATTAAAAAGCTTTTAATTACACCGTCACTTGTAATAGTGGCGTATTAAAGACTATTATTTTATTCCCGATACATTTATCAATAATGTGAATAAATGTAAAAAATATATATATCATTGAAATGCCAATAATAAATGCTTCTTCCTATTGTACGGTCCTTATTTATAGAATAATGGGATATAGCCAGATGTTTTGGACATATTCCATATCACGAGTTTGTCTGTGTCGTTACTGTACTATCGTCATATTTTGTTGTTACTTACTACAGTAGAACATCTAGGCGTACAGGATTTTGAAAAGAGAAAGTGAGAAAGAGGGAGGGGAGAGAGAAAGAAAGAGAGGAGGGTGGATATGAATATAATTAAGATAGCTATGGTTAGTTCTGAGAAAGTTATAAATAGTACAACTGATGTTTAATCCTTGTGTATTTAGACACTTCACATGTACTTTGTGACAAAATCTACGCATAAGTATGACTATTGTATAAATGTGTATATACACAAAATGACACCATGCTTGGTCCTTGTTGTGGGAGGATACTTCGACGAGAAAGTGTTACATAATACAGAGGACTGGGGATTCGGTTCTATATTGTCCTTAGTACGGATGTTTTACCGCTATCGTATGGAAAAGAAGGTAACTAGAAAACCATATTTAATTTCCACAGACGCTCAAAAAGCAATCTAGATCTTACGCTTTGTTTTCTTGTTGACACAGGTATTAATCAGGAATGCTAACTTGTTTTATGTAAACGTTTGATTTGCGCTTCATTAAGCTGAATATACTTGGAGCTATGGGTTGTGGTGACGGTTGTGTTGTTGTTGATGTGAGGTATTGTTGCTGATGATCTAATGTATGATTAGTTCCACATGGTTATTGCCGGGTGTAACACACAGTATATACGTACTGTATGTACGTATCAATGCCTGCATCCTTCCACGTAATGAATATAAGCATAACTTGATTATTTGTAGAAGAAAGGACTGCAGCAGGAGCACAACATATGTGTTTTCAGCAACAGCCCTTTTTCACCGAAGAGGACATGACATATTAATGCTAAAAATACTCTTAGAAAATTCCTTTTCCCATAAAACATCTAATGGTTTGGAAGTTGTATGAAAGCTTTAACGATGGCAGTTGAGCGATATATAAAGACTTTAGTCATAGATGTGTGACAATATTTTAGTACGGATTAGTACTTGTATACTTAGTCTGACGCCAGATGAGGTGGTGCCAGTGGTGTGTAGCCTGACCGATGACAGTTGTCAGCGACTGCCTCACTTAAGTCTTACATATTCAGGTGGAGTGTGTCTTCTCCGAATCAGGACGAAATGACTTTTTACATCAAAACAAAGTACCTGGTGTGACGATGTAGCCGAAAATCTAAGTTGATGTTGTTGCAAACTTTATTTTTTATTCGTTGCTGCAATGGCAACTTACAGCGCCATGAAGTCCATGTGGTACTTCATTAGAACCACTGCTTCATCTTTTCAGGTCAAGGTAAAGATATGCGTGCAATTCTTCAAAGTTGGCGAAATTGACACTCTGAAGGAACAATATACGGCAGATGTAATTGTGAAAGCAAAATGGCGGGAACCTTCACTTGACGGACAAAATAAAACGGTAGGTATTCGTCATGTATTTGTAATATATTTTTTTTTAAATTCAATATGGATTAGCAATATTATATTCACTTTTATTGAGATGCATTATTTACATTAGAAAAACATGTGTGATCTTCAAACATGTTTTAGTTTGACTTACATGTCGATTCCAAAACGTCTTGTCGTGACTATTTTTCCCTGGTTATGAAATTCGAAAACATTTATGAGATATCGTTTATACCAGAATACTAGCGTCAGAAAAAACAGTAATATTAAATCATTGAATGATCAGGACTCCCGTATAATTATCTATCTTAAAACACTTGGGAGGAATAACAGCAGAGGATTTACGGTATTTTTTTCCAAACATGATTGAGATATTATGTCATTGGTCAGCATATGTACACTATGGACCCTGTCGTCTAGACTGGTGAGTTGATGTTACACCAGTTAGCTAGCCTACCATGAACACGCTCCTATCATTCCTACACGAAGGGCATGTCCCTCCGTGACCTTTAGGATATATATGACATGTGGCACATACAAAAAGACTACCTCAGGTGTCTAGCCTTTTAAGAGCGTTTCGTTCGAATGGATCTTTAGAAGTATAATTTATAAAGGAACATTTTCCTTGTAAACTAGTAAATGTAGCCTGTTGGATCTGGGTTTTTTTTAATGGACTGTTCCATGGTGATACAATCTATGGTAAAATTGGTATCGTCGATATGGACCTTCACCTCGTCACATATATACATTATGAAATCATGAATTAGTAAAATTTATGTATGATAATTGTTCATAGTAATGGAGCATATATGTATTAACGTGAATATGAAATGTAAAAATAGTATAGACACAAATAGTTGTATAACACGTATGACTTCATTTGTCCCCAACATATGTTTCTGCACTGGGAATGATCGTGTATCGGATGTCAAAGTGGGGATATCATAAGTGTAGTGAATTTATTGGGAACGACACCATGAGGCACCGATAGGAAATACCACAAATTGCACTGTCAATATGACTGCAATTCAATACACAAAAATTCCAAAAAGCATCGTCTTTGCCGTAATCATACATTTCTGTGTTTTTAATATAATGGATATATGTATAAATACCTAAAACACCAATAATGAATTCATTTATCATTTTTAAAATTTATTTTTGTTTGTTTGGTTTTTTTTTGTTTTTTTGTTTTTTTTTTTTTGTTCTTTTCATGTTTAACTTTTTAACGTTCAATGTATATACTGACCATTTGTCTGTCTATCCCTCTGTGTGTCTGTCAGGCTGTCTATTCTTCTATCTATCCGGCTGTCTGTCTGTCTGTCTGTCTGTCTGTCCGTTCTCTTATGCGCGTCTAAGATACTAATTGTCCTATGTTTATTTCTTTCAGTCTGAGTCGGTGGAGTTCAACAAAATGTGGAATCCAAAACTATATATAGAAAACTCTTTAGGCGATCCTAAAGAGCAAATCCGATATCAAGTGTTATATAATGATAAAGGAGAGGCGTATGTGTCTGAGAAGCGAGTCATTAAGGGAACATTTATGGAAAATCTAGAGCTTGACGACTTTCCATTCGACGTCCAGGTAAGTAAAACATGTATGATGTGGCCTGGACACCAACCTGAAACTCTTGTTTACACCATCTTTGATTTTTTGTTTAAGATATTGCATAATCGGTGACTAAATTACCGGAGATTTTACGTAGAATGCAGCAAGCTATCTCCAAGGAGAAAGGTTTTGTGACAGCCTTTTGGTGATGGTTTTATTAGCGAGGCTTAATGGTCATTAAGAGTGCTCAGCTTGACAGTATTAAATATCATCTAAGGCATTCTAAATAAACAACCCAGCTTACCAGAATGGAGCAGTATGTATATATAGTCCATATACGGCCAAATTAAGTTGTACGGAAGTTCATGACAACAAATTCCTTCAAGGAAATGTGTTAGATACTCACAAATCTAAAAGTGTTCTGTCCTTATGCTTGATCTTCTTGATCTCTTGTCATACACATCATACCAGACTTTTGTATGAGGCTACTGTACATCACGAGGTGTGTCAGTACCAATAAGGCAAAATGTCACTATCCGAACCACATTTTAAAGTCCTCTTACCGGTTCCAACATGCCGGAAAATTATTTCCTGTTTTGAGTTCAATTACCGTTTTGTTAAAACGTCAATATATCTCAATATCTTTAAACTACTACACAGTCTGTTTTCAGCGTACAAATACGGGTAATGAAATGCTTGAATGGATTCATATCCTTTTTCGGACTTCTCCATAATACAACTATGTCTCACGCGTAGGCGAAGAAATTTAATTCTTCACCATTGTTGTGAATCCTTCTTCCCATAGCCTACTGCTTTTCAAGGCAAAGTAATGCGATTGAACATGAAGAAATAATTTGACGGGGGAATTATTTTAGTTGTATGTTGTAAAATAGAAAGATACCTACTGACTGTAATGTTATTATTTTACGGTAATCTTCAACTGCAGAAGTGAATATTTAATTTAAAATCATTTAGTTCTTTATAAATAATTTACATGGATCCAAATGCAAAATATCAGAGATAAAAAGCTATTAAAAACATGCAAAAACAAAAAAATACTGGTGTCTACACAATTTTAGTTCAAATTCAAATTCTATAAAACTAAAGTAAATTATGATCAAAATAAAGTTACACAATAAGGCATCTGAAAGAAGTACAAGGAGAGGGAGATATGGTGTTCTTGAATGATAAGCGTCTTCTGTTTCATCGACGAAATCCTCTTTGCAAATCGTGGTCAATCAAAGTAATTAATGTCGCGTTCTCAAAGAAAAAATAATGTTAACAACGATGGAACCTCAGACATTCTAATGATTATCAACCAATTCAAATTTCACACTCAAAAGGAAATAAATTTTATTCCTAATGAGATCATTATGACGACAAGAAAACATCCATATAATCTTCCTCGGTCTTCGTCTCTCGAAATTCTGTATGTGAGTATATACTCAGGTGAAGTAATAAAAATTATTAAACAATGTTATGTAGGCTTATGATAACGGACACATATTACCATTTAGTAAATCAGTTTGGCACGCATCATCAAACTGCTTGTGATATGAACAGGGACTGCAGTACAGATGATGTAATCCCTGTTCTGCACATGTTTCTGTGATGTAAATGTCACGAATCCCAGAAGCTAATGGCGCTGTCATTTCGTACCTTAGATTAAAGACCGTATCAAAAACACTACACTTAAGCAAATAACTTGAAGTATATCATTAGGATAAATATTCGGTACTGTATTTTAAGACCGGTATCATTATACTCAACACTTATCAAATTGGATGATATATAGTATTGTATAAATTAACCATATATATGTATTGACTTCAAGTTCTAGGCTGATCGTGGTCACCAGTCAAAGAAAGATCTTAGCTGAAATGTCACCTTTGGCCATTGTCTGAATTATACAGCAGAAAAGGGTATATATATACCCTTGCTCACCACATTTATCTATTTTGATTGAATTTTGTTTAATAGTTTGTATTAACTAATTTCGGGTAGAGAACAGCGTAATCAATCTTAATCAAGATGTGAAGGCAACAACACTTGCATTACACATAGATTGCTAGATTGCACGCCTATTTTCTTCTGTATGATGCAGTTTAATTCATTGTTTGGCTTTACTCTACCGAACTTTAAACTTCTGTTAAAACGTGTTGGTCACTTGTGTGTGCCTTTTATGCAATCTTTTTCTCTAAGTCATATTGCCTAACATCAATACAAGAAGTTCACGATATTTTGCGATGTTTTATGAGAACCAAAACAATACCCGGGCCATCAAAACGTTTGAAATACCGAAAATCTCGTGCTTCTTTTCACGAAAATATAGATGTGGTGTTGCAAATGAAATTCACTCACCGAATCGATGCCTGGCGGTCAACAAATTAACCTTCAGATTATTAGAATGTAAAATATCCCTCGAACTATTCGTATATTCCCTAAGTACGAAATTGTTTATTTCAAATGTGATGTTTTCATAGTCATTTCTTAGAAATGCGTGCCGTTATTTTGCTTTAATGATAGCGTATAATGACAACTCTGATTGTATCACATAATATCTTTTTTAAATATATCATTACTTTTGTTGAGAGAATATTGAAGTTCTGGTGCCTCGAGATAGATATTTGAGAGAATAATTTCTTTCTTATTTTTTAACAGGATATTACAATAACTGTGGCGTCGGAACTTCCTTCAAGCGAAGTGGAGCTGATTGAAGATGATGACGACCATCACGTGGTCAACAAACAGGCATTCGTTGATGAACAGGAGTGGCATTTATATATGCATACGGAATGTGTAAAACGTGACATAGTTATAGACCAGGCAGACATGAGTGTACGACGTTCGGCACTTTCCGTAAAATGTCGAGCTGCGCGGAGACCTGGATATTTTGTATGGAATATATTTGTTGTAACAGTAAGTTGTTTGAGAATTTTAACAAAATACTTTTAATATCTTTCATGGTCATCGATAGAAGGATTTTTCCATAGTGTTATCAAATGAACGTTAAATATCATGATATGAACTTATTGACATTACATTAATACATCTGTCCCATGCTAACATTATTGGGTAAACGCAGATGCAAACAAATCTATATAAGGGAAATCGTATGAAATAAAAATCATTCGTCACAACGTATATCTGTTACACTATAGCATAAAATATGTCTTTTCGGTTGAAGATATCAATAGATTACATGTGTGAAAAAGTTCGAAACAGAGATAGTTTCGGTGATGTATCATTAATTATGACATCGAAGTCATAAAATATAGAATCTTAGATTATGGCCAGGTATATACATTCTTTATACAATAAAGGCTTTTGAACAAATATCCAAATTTTGAATGAGTCAGTAGAGAGTATGAAACAATGTAAGTTGTAAATGTATTTATTTATTCACTTTCTATACCGTTATATTTTAATCATTTTGTAAGATTGCCATCGCCATTTTATGACTTACTAACACCCTGTTTCACAAGATCTGTTCATCAAAATATACAAATGTTCTTATGTTAATGATGATTTTGTTTTCTTTCAGTTTTTAATATGCAGTCTGGCATTCACGACATTTTCAGTGAATAACAACCTACCTCAAAACCGATTACAGTTGTCTTTTACCCTCGTACTAACGGCTGTCGCCTTCAAATCGGCTGTAAACTCAAGTCTTCCCAGGATATCCTATCTAACGTATATGGTAAATCTCAGACTCATCATTTTAAGGAATTGTCATATCATCTGCCAAAATCGTCTTGTGGAATTTATGTTGTGATATTATTATTTCAAGTTAAGAAATTTGAAAATGTGACAAAACTGCCTTATTGTTGCTCTTTAAACCATAAGTTAGTAGGATCACGTTATTTAAGGAACTTTCATACGGTATTTAAGCGATGATTGATCATTATGATACAGTTACATATGGAAAATGTTCATTAGCATGACATGAATTCGCTCAAGTATCAACAATGAATCATTATCGGGATATTTTTATTTGGTTACTATTCCTAGTTCTTAGATTATCGGCCCCTTCTATTCGGCTCACGTTTTGATGTTCGAAGTAATTGTCTTTAATTGCGTTTTCTCATTGTCGAATACTTTTCTATAAAATCAAATATGGACTTGCTCATGAGTATATGAAGACCAACGTAGTAAAAGCTAAATTATAATGAAGCGTTTGTGGTGCTTAATGTTGAATTTATCTTAAATTCAATTGGCATACATAATGTATAGTAATACCGCCATCAAACCTGTGATGTTCACGTTACTTACAATATTCCTAGGCCTTTGGCGTCAGTTCAGATATCGTTACAATATCATTCATCGTAAATATTAAAACATAATGTCAGGAATTCTATCCACATGTTAATGTAACAGTCTTTAGTCGAATGATAATAAATTATTGATAATAAATCATTGCTTAGATGGTATCGGAAATGTAGAAGCATATTTATTCAGTTTTTATAACACCGTGATAAACTGAGATATGTGGTCTTACGTAGTGATTTATATGACTCTAAACAGCAAATTGACTTTACTTCAAGCAACCAATCCTTATTTACGTGTGTTGTGACTTTTCGCCATTTAACTCTAAAATAATACATTTTCGCGGGTATCGAGTTCTTTTTGGAGGGGGGATTCACGAACGTTAGATACATTTATATTTCGTTAGCCCTTCGATTTCGTTGAAAGATAGTTGTTGTGATATTCACTAGTACTAACAATTGTTTTTAACTTTTCGTAGATTCAAATTCCCAAATCAACACTAATTAACCCCGAGAAATCCTTATTCACTAGGCATGTTGCCAATGGTATCAATTAGTCCAGTCCACAATATGGTATTAAATGATATCCTATGTACCTCAGATTAGCTGTATACTGTACCAAGGATGATACAGCTTATGTTAAGAGCATTTCGTTAGCTCTGTAATACGATATTGTATTATTATTGCTAATCGGATATTTCAGTGCAAGGAGGTATTTCGATAACACTTTATTGCACATACGCATAAATACCCTTAAATATATAGTTTTGGTAATTTTACATTATTGTATCAATTTCAATAGAACTGAAAGAAAAGTAGTGTGAGTATCGAGGTCTGAGATCTTAAAGTTTAGACAACAAAGGACAAAACAAATGCCAAATGAATAATAAAAATATATACACAGGATCCAGTGCAGACAAACTTGTCTCAATGTGTCTTCATCTCAAGGTCATAAATAATGAATTTCACAACATCTGCTCTGTCATCAACGGAAAGAGTAGAAAGTTTTATGTTTCGATAGTGGTTTTACTAAAGCCAATATTTGACCATGAATACAAAACAAGTAAATGGTCCTATCTTTACTTATTTACTTTTCATCTCGTTAACAAAATGTGTTACATTCACAATGATCAATACTGTGTATATTTCTATCTTTACAGGATAAATATTTACTGATAGCGATGGTGATGCTGACAGCTGTTTGTGTGTGGCATGCAATTGTATCAACATTAGCGACGCAGGAGAAACGCGACCGTATAGAAAGTGTCGTTCTCACGGTCTTGGCGGCCATCTACATATTTTATAATATTGGATTCTTCATAGTTATATATCTTTCAGTAAGTATACCAATTACGTTCGTTATCATTAATATTACTGCATTATAATTTCGTTTGGTTTTGGTTTTACTTGTCAGTTATACATTTTACATGAAAGTGTTACGTCAGTCAAACCATTTCATAGGTAGTTACATTGACAATCCCATCGAGTAAGTGAAATTAACGATCTAATACAATATCAAGCCCAAATTCTCAGAACTTCACTAACACTTTTTACACAAGTTTTGAATAAGATCAAGTAGAGCTAGACGCTTTCCAGTTTCGTCCTTCTAGGACTACTCAGTGATGCTTAGGGTCTGTTTTTTATAATGTAAGAGGCGACTGAGGAAAATTAAAGATTGATCAGAAGAAATGTCAGAATCTATATTGGGAAGTGACGAAGCCTCATAATTCAATCAGTTTTCCAAATGTGATAATTTTCAAACGACAGTCCAGAACATGTGTATATTCTGAACCATATAGCTATTTGAATGAACATAAACGATTCATGCAGGCTAGACCGAACCTCGAAGGCTTAACAAAAGAACCAAAATCGTCAAACAGCAATCTCAAAATAATGACCAGCGTCTCAACCAAACAAGAAACAAATATTGTTTATTCAAGAAGTGATTTTTAAGAACTGTAACCATCCTGTTCTCTTTTTACACCCTCCCTTGTTTGGGTTCCCTTATACCCTATGAAACCGCACAAAATTTGAGGTATTAGATATTATCTTATAGAAATTCGTTACCGCGGAGTGCTAAGAGAATACGCCTTATTGACACCTGTTAGTGGCTTAAAACTAGCCCGTATACCAGTAGAATTCACGCGAAAGATTCTACACCTTCTATCGGATTATGATTATGTTGGTAATTTCATGTTGTTTTTCAATCAACTGAATCTTAATCTAAAGTCCATATTGATGAAACCAGGACAAAATATGAACAAAAGAAAGACTTCCGGGGAGATTCCTGAATCTAAAGTCCATATTGATGAAACCAGGACAAAATATGAACAAAAGAAAGACTTCCGGGGAGATTCCTGGAAATATTCAAAGGGAATCTGACCAGGTTTTTCAAAAGTGTAATCGACTTTGGTTTTCTTCAACCACGTCAGTCATATACGATCTCGAGACGATAATGAGGCAACTGAAATTGTAAACGAAACAGAAAGTCAGGTGAAAATTAATAAAAAAAAATAGCAATAAACAGACAAAAAAACATGATGTATCAGTTTTATCTGTGATAGACTGAATTATTTGTGTTAACAAATTGCCTTCTTTGTAGCGAACCAAATAAAAGATATGGGCTAATTTGAAATTTGCCGTCAATATCATGAGCCATTAAATACAGACATTATTTTAAAATATTCGTTTGAAACTTTCCATCTGTTTTTTTCCTTCTTTTTTTTTTTTTTTTTTTTAGCAAAACGCACCACATTTTGTAGGTCTGAATTAGATATTTGATTAAGTAATGTATTTGTCTACTGAATCGATAAAGCAGAGCGATCCTGCAGGCTAGAAAATATGAATATTGGAATTCTGTAGGCGATTATTGATTTTTTTACTAAGTGTTTATATATCGATTAGTTTGAGGTTTATATTGTAAAGATATATTGGATATCTAATCAATCTCGCTGTAATTGTATCTCAGAAGTTCCATTTTTGCTTGACAATTGATGAGTAAAACAAGCATTTTCATCCAATGGTATGTTAGAATGCCTTTCATTGTCTTGTCAGGTCGACTTAATTGGACAGCTGGTGATAACAAACTTAACATTCCGAAATAGTGAGGGAAACACTTCGGAATCCATCACCACCGGTTAAGGTCGTTTTAAAATAGAATCTGATTCAAAACTTGTTTACATTTTCGTAAATTGCATTATTGTACCTTTCGTGACCTATACAAGGATCTTTAAAGTGTTTAAGTCAAATGTCAGATTTGTTTGGTGTTTCCTGCAAGACATGATGGTGCGTGTGTTTGTATTAGTGAACAAGATGTGTTTTACTTTTGCAATGATATAGCACCATTATCTTGGTAAATATATCAAACGGGGTCGGAGTGGGGAGGTTCCTTCTTTTCTTTATCAAAAACATGGCGTCCAGATTGCGTTTGTCAAAGAAATATTGAATACCCTATCTTAGGAGGTGCTTAGCAAGACAAATTAACCATTTAAACATAAATGCATAAATGAAAGGACAAGCTCTGCGTCGGCTGGTTGCTTGTTACGTATTCGCGCCATTTTCACTGAAATTATGCTATTATAATATCATTAATTTGTACATAATTATACATTTTAGTAAGTTTAGACTTCCAAAAAGTAACAATTCTGAATATACAAAAGTGTCAATGTCGTGAATGTTAGGAGATTGAAAAATCAATTAAAATTATTATAATACTCTAATCGATTAAATGATTATATTATTTAATTTATGATGGACCAAATGTCTTGTTGTCCGGACATGCCTATATTATATATTGATGTAAAATTTTGTTCGTGAAATTAGACAAGACAACGAATACTCTTTCATTCCCCATATCATTAATAATAAAACACCAGTTACAAAACTGGTGAAATTGTTTGCAAAGTATTCGCCATTGTCGAAAATTAAGGTGAAGTCACGTCAACGTTTTCCCTCTATTTATAGCATGATATTGATAGGCATCAATTAAAAAAAAAGAAAACAAATCTGTTTCTGTTAATTTGGAATTTTAATTGCATTGAAAACTATAAAAATCACCAATATTAGTAGCTTCACTGATATGACAAATATAATTTGGTGAGCATTCATGGTTCACTAGTGATATGTATGGCTACGATGTATCAAAAACTGAAATTTCTATGGAAAGCTACGATACTATTGTGTTTTTATACATTCTCAGACCCCGTAATTGTAAAAGAAATCTTCAAATGAGAAATATATTTTCTCAAAACGCAGCAAAATTGCAAATGATGGGATCTAATAACAATAATTTCTTCTCATTTTTCAGCCTTGGAAAAAACGACGAGAAATGCAACAAAAAGACAGAGAATATCAGGTAAAACTCCATTCATTTTATACAAATATTACTAAAATGACGCAGATACTGCTGACAGGTAAAGGAATCGAACTACTAACAGCAAACGTAAATACTAAATTATTATATAAAAGGAACATAATACGATAAAGGAATCTTCTGTATGAGAGATAACGTTATTATGTGTTGTTGTTATGTCAAAAAAGTAAAATGCAAATATACCATGAATAAAGTAGATTTGCTTACGAGAAAATATCCATGAAGTGAATCTAGGAAAATAGTGTCGGCTTTTTGATAGAAATTAAAAATATCTGTAAAATTATTAATGATATGCAATGCCATACGTTAATCACAAAGCCGATTAAAATCGTGTCTCGATTGTGTTTCCAAGTATCTAACCTTTAACATAATGTATACTAGATTTCACAGTGTGTACTAATTCCAAGCATAACTAGATTAACCATAACACATCAAACAATATATGATAATAACGATCAAGGTGCTTTTTAGAGCATTGTCGCAGAAATCGCGTATAAATATAATGGAAGTACCAACCTACGAGAGTCTACATGGGTCCTACCTCTCAGTTTCTTATGTTCTTTATTTTTCTTCGAAAGCAAATTTCAAATTGATTCAACATTTAGTAATTCAGTTATCATTGCAAATGATTTAATTGGAATATGAATTTTAATGTGAAACCATTATCTATTAAAAAAAGAAAAACGAATTGTCTTGGCCATATATTTTTTAGATTAATTATTTTGAAGATACAATGATTATTTCACTCCAGTTTTCTTTAAATAAATGCATAGTGTCACAGGAAAAGTTTTATATTACAATTCTAAGAAAATTTGATGTTGAAAATTGGAATATGTAAACAGTGTTTGGTGAACGTTGGCGATGACAAGCAATCATTTAATGAACAATAATCATACCTTAATGTCTGTCAGCACAAAATCTCAATTTCCATCGTTCTAGGATACTTGAATTAGAGGTTATAAGGAGCTAGAGGCCCGAATTATTTACCTAATTAAGCTTAAAATGGCTTGGTTTGTAGTTAGTTTGACCTTCAGAAAGACAACCATTTTACACCTCTTGTATTGTAGTAAAAATCATATGAATAATTCAGTGAAACGTACAGAAAATGAAAAACGTAAAATGAAAGGGACTGATTTTAAAGGGTGTGTACTCTCAGTGTTATGTCTAACATTTCAGCTACGGTCATGTCTTAGACCAGTGAGTTGTACAAATACACAATAACATATACCAATTGATATGTAACTTCTTAAATTTGAGAAATGTGAGAACACTGTCTGCACAGAAAATTATATTGAAGCATAAGAAAAGTAAAACACGTTATCAATTTGATCTAAATTGCACTATCAATATGGAATGTAATTGAATATTTACGCGTTATACAACTCCTTAGACGGGGCTGTTGTGAATATTTTAGATCAAATACGGTGCATCAGACGAACTAGCAAGAAGCATGCTATTGAGCGCGATGTTTCCAACACCAGTTAAATCACCTAATCTAAGGAACGATACCATTCCCGAATGAAATAAATTCTTCAAGCAAAAGGTATGTATATGTACATGTGTTGTAAGTTTTTGGTTTTTTTTTTTTTAAATATACGTGATATAATCACGAAATATTTCCTATGACACGTATAACGCATTAAAATGGCATCTAAAAAGAAATGTATTGTATTAGGAATAATTCTAGAAGTATGTACGATGCTTTCAAATCTAAAACTGTTAATGGACTATAGATATAACTCAAACTGTTAAACCTATTTTGATATCGAAAATATTTATTTGTTTGATGAACGAACTGACTGTTCGTCGTAATGATATTGAAGACAATATACCATAGATGTATTTGTTTGAAGTGTTGTTGTATATTCTACATACCTATCCCAGCACTTGCATGTACAATTCATCCTATTGTTCCGTTTCGTAAAACCACTGGAGTCTCCAAAGTAATTCTTCGATAATGGATATTATATTTACCTGAATGTTCCCCATGATTTCTGGTAATGTAAAACATGAAGTATCCTGCAAGGTAAAAAATCTAACTTTCTTAAGTTTCAAATTTGTATTCATACAAGGCATATGTTTATATTCTAAGTAAACATGAAAATCTTTCTTAGATAGTCTCTGTTTCTATCGCATACGTCTTGTAGACATTTCTCTTTTTTTTCATTTTTAGCCTTCATGTCCACCTTATGGCAATTCATAATCTTAACATTACACCGTGTGACTGTAACTTCATAGGAATGCGGTGGTCGAGTTGTAAGGCATCTGCATTTTTATCACAAATCCTTCATCTCTAGTTCGTCGGGTCCAAGGCCTACATGGGGCAGTCGCCAGGTACTGGACAAAGGTCGGTAGTTTTTCATTGGAAACTACGACTTTTCTCCACCACCCAAATCTGGCGCGTCCTTATATCACACAGGCTGTTAATAGGACGTTAAGGAACAACAATCTGTAATTTTACAACAAAAACGGTGTTGTTTTGGAAGAACGTTATTGTATAGACAGCTGGTTATGACAGTCGAATTTTCTCTGGTGTAGCTGTACAGTCATGGCACCACATGAATCTGGCGACCCTCTGTGTGTTGAATGTTTGTAGGTGGGAATAAGTGGTCCACCATGACTTTCTTTTGTTGACTGGTTGCTATAACAACGGAATGACCATTCATGACGTAATCGTACTTTTTCTCTTGCTGGATTCTGTTGAAGCCTTTCAAACACCTTTGTACATCAACTGTGTAGTATTGTGTGATAAATTGCAGTGCATTGTTTAGCGTTACGGGAGAGTTTTATTTAATTATAATTCAATTAAGACTAATATATTCTGCTGTGTTTACTAATCGTTAATGCAACATGACAAATGCACGCGACTAAGAATCTTTTACGAGCTTCCAAGAGTTTCCAAGAAAATTTCTAATTGTTTTGTTTTAAATGAGGATCGATCTCGTTCGCTAGTATTGATTTGTTTTAGGGATTTTATTTGGGTCTACTACTCATCATATTTTTCTTTGCTGTCAGCCTCGTGACTCGTAAAATAAGTAAACTACCAATAATCATCGATTTGAACATCATCTAAAGTTTCATTAAAGTGGCAAGCTAATTAAGATATTTTTTTCTTTTTCTTTTTTCTTTTTAATTCATTCGTACGCCTGACAGACAATTTGTCATTGATGTGATGTTTCTTTAGAACAACTAGATACTTTGCAATGGGTCAAAGACAACACAGACTTTTACTGCATTTTCTTTGTGACGTAGTGAACACAACAATTATTTTGTATTGTTACTAATGAAAATTACTCGATTTAACTAAATATAAACTGAATCCAGTTCCACAGCTCCCACTGGGCTTACAACTTTCAATCTCATACCAAATATTGCCTGTTAACGTCTTCATTAATTTTCTGTCGATATGTTCCCTAATTCTGAGTAACCAAGTCGTATTGTCTCTAGTTAGAACAGTTTAACAAACGATAATATTTTAATATTTCACACATTACCAATCATGAGTAATTAAGACATAATATTTACTGAACTGGCTTTTATTTTACATTGCAGATAAGATGCCTTACCGTTTATATGAAGAAACAAAGAATAAACATTCTGTGAAATTAATTTGTTCTGTTTTACATGTGTTTGTTGGCTGTAAATGACTATCAACAAATCTCATTATTGAAAAATAAGGGCTATTAGTTCGCATTTTTTTCTTAAAGATACGTTTTTTATCCGATTTTTAAAAAAAGCATCGTCTTGCAAATCCATTGTGAGATTGTAAAAGGTCACATATTCTCGACACATGAAAATATTCCATTAGCGCTTTTCTTTTTGACAAAAAGAAGTTAGAAATTTTGCTGGTTAGCTATTACCATATACAGTTATTACAAGGTTAGCTATTACCATATACAGTTATTACATGGTTAGCTATTACCATATACAGTTATTACAAGGTTAGCTGTTACCATATACAGTTATTACATGGTTAGCTATTACCATATACAGTTATTACAAGGTTAGCTATTACCATATACAGTTACTACATGGTTAGCTATTACCATATACAGTTAATACAAGGTTAGCTATTACCATATACAGTTATTACATGGTTAGCTATTACCATATACAGTTATTACAAGGTTAGCTATTACCATATACAGTTATTACATGGTTAGTTATTACCATATACAGTTATTACAAGGTTAGCTGTTACCATATACAGTTATTACAAGGTTAGCTGTTACCACATACAGTTATTACTTGGTTAGCTGTTACCATATACAGTTATTACAAGGTTAGCTGTTACCATATACAGTTATTACATGGTTAGCTGTTACCATATACAGTTATTACAAGGTTAGCTGTTACATGGTTAGCTTTTATGGTATACAGTTACACTCTCCATTTCATTTTTATCAGGCTATGAAAACCATTTCTATCAGGCTGTAAAAAATATGATAATAAAAACTTTATAGATATTAGAAAATGTTTAACCACAATGATCTAGTAATGCTTTAGAATATTTATAAAACAAATAATCGGCCAGTATGATACCAATATCATAACTTTTGACTGATATTTGTAGACAAGGAGAAGAAAACTTTCAGGCTAATGTTGTATAATGTTATTTTACTGTTAATGTACCTCAATTTCTTATATCTGACTTATATCAACGTGTACTATTCCACACCTTATTGCCCAGTATAAACTGCAGAAAGTATCAATACACTTCAGGTAGTTGCTTAAGTGACGTCATCGTGAATTAACATCAATTAAAACATTCGTTAAAATCCTGGTTAAATGGTGTCAATGAGACAAATTATATTTTTTGAGTGTTGTTGATGTAACAGATGACTTTCTTCTCAGAACAATATCATCAAAAGCTTCGTTTAAACCTGTCCTTGAATTAAGTTGTGCCAAACTGTACCATGCCTTTAAGTTTAAATTGTCATGTTATTTTTTTATCAATGCCTTCCGAAATAAACATTTTAAAAAAATATGTTCGTGAGGTTATGTTTCATTTGTGTATGCTTGAGTGATTCACTTGCTTCTTAATTGCTTTTATAATAAGTTTATGTAAAACGCATTTCACATGGCACGATGCAAATTGATCACTTCTCTTAAATGTTTCACAAATGTACCATTATTCTTTGAATTATCGGTTCGACTGTTGATGGGAGTTTTCATTGCTCTGTTTTTGGCACAACTGCTTTAGTAATTTTCCTGTTTTAAGTTCTGGTACAATCCTACATGTTTAAATAATCCGAAGAAGATATATAACACGAAATCCTGTATAGATAAATTTTCTTGAGAGTTTTAATGATCGAAGCTTTTAGATAGAATTGATTCAGGAACAGATATCAACATCTTTTTCACTTTAATGTGTTTCGAAAATATATATATTTCGATAACTGTTTCTAAGTCGTCTCATACCTCAAAATATGGGTCCTTCACCTCGCTGAAGAGTTCCAAATGGACGAAACAGCTGTATGATGCAGTTTAATTCACTATTTGGCTCGACTGTATCCAACTCTAAATTTGTATGTAAAGGTGTAGTTCACTTAAGTGTCTTTTACATAATAATCTATCTTACTATTTTACCTAATTCTGTTTGAATCTATGATTTAATGAATAGAAAATTTCAATATGAAACAATTAAAACCTTGATGCCGTTTATACAGTGACATAATTAATCCTGCGTTATGTAAGTTTACCATGTAACAAAGGGAAGTTAATGGTATGCTATTTGTGGTTTGAAATTTTCCTGGCGAACATCACAAATTTCAGTGAACAGTTTAACAATCTATCATTCCGGATTACTTCTATCGAAATTACCGTCAAATGCTGCACGCACAAAGTTCCTTCTCTGCAAATAATACAGAAAAATGTATTCAATTATTTTAGAATAAACGAATTAGTTTTACTTTCAAGCTAGCAATTCCTTGTCGAAAATGCACTCAATGAATCACTTTTAGCAACGATTAGTATCATAGACGCATTTCAGATTGTGGATAAGAAATAAATGAAATGGCCAACTCTCATGCAATGTTTTGTGATTAATTCATGAATGTAGATGTAGGGGCTGGGTGTGTTTTATGCATACAGCTCTTACGTTTGAAATCAATCCCGTCTCACAACTTAATAATATATTTTGTATATTATTCTCTTTTGCTGATTTCGCACACTTTGAAACAAAAGTAAATGAATGAATGAATGAATGAATAGGTAGATAAATAAATGTATCACTATAATATAATTATTTTTTTGTTTCCAGAGAACCAATATCTTATTTTCAAGTTTAAGATTGTAAAATAGACACACTAGTGAATAGCACCTTTAACAATTTAGAGCTACATACAGTTGAGCCAAATAGTTAATTAAACTTCATCTTACAGCTGTTTCGTCTTGTAGGATTCGTCAGTGATGTTAAATGCCTGAATTTTGAATCCTTTGATGCGACCGAGGAAATTCCAAAGTGACCGAAATAAAAGTAAATAATGTTATGGTTAAAAAAATCCCTGATTTGACTTTGTCGATTGTTTTGTAAATGTATCAACGTCAAATCTCAGAAAAAATTATAACTTTGTAAACAATAGGAAATCATCGTACAGTGTTGTTGTTGTTTTTGTTTTTTGTTTTTTATCTATTTTTTTTTTTTTTTTTTTTTTTTTTTTTTTGAGCACTCAGAATAGTATCAGCATGACGTTCAGCGTGACGTTCTTCGAATGTCTACGTTCATTCAGAATGTTATAAGCGTGACGTTCTTTAAATGTCTACGTTCATTCTAATATATTAGCATTAATTAACTCAAACATTAACAGGATCAATATACAAAGTAAATACTGAGACAGATAGACAGCCATAAAGTCGAAGACACAGACAACACAAGGAGACAGAGAGACAGAAATGTAGGCAGTCAGACACACAGACAGACACACCCTGACACACCGACAATCAGAGAAACAGACAGACAGACATGCACACAATCATAAACATAGACAGCCACACTAGCAAACACATGACAGTCAAATAAACATACAGCCACACAGACAGACATCCTGACACACACACCCTAACATACACAGACAGACACATAGACTGACATACTCACAGACACACAGATAAATCACATACGGCCTTCCATGAAAAATGAAACGATAAACATGCGGACGACAGACAGATTGCGTTATCATCGGTTACAAGTCACAAATATTAAGATACACAAAAGAACGGTATACATAACAGATCCTAATCATAGACATATATGATATATGATAATTAGTCTAATTTTTTAACTACACAACAGATGCATAAGAGAATTAACAAGTGTTATATTACATGTTTTGGAACTTCTCAAATCACGTCACATCAACTCTTTTTTTTTCTCTCTTCATCATAGTGCTCGTTTTATACTTTTAATTGTAATCCTGTTCTTTACAAATGAGTTGTTTATTCAATATATATGTTTAAACATAGCTTGACATTTAACTTGTAATAAAAGAATGCCTCTTTCATTGATCTAGTATCTTATTAAGTATATTTTGTGCATATTCAATAGGCAATGTTTTCTTTTTATTGGACTTTACATATAAAATTAGATTGCTAACTATTACTGATTGAACTTTCTTCTGCATTTGATTGATACTATATTTAATACTATTATGTTTTATATCATTTCTACATTTCCACATTGTCCATTTGAATGCAATTAGCGCACTATTAAATAAAATAGAAAAGATACCTTTTTCCAGATAGCCCAGAGCTAATATTTCTGGAGTCAAAAGTTCATTCCTAAAACTTGGGAACTTCACAAATATTTTATTTCTGCATTGAATAAGGACAGATTTTACAACGTTACACGAGAAGAAAAGATGTAAAATATCCTCTAATTCTGTCTTACAAAAATGACATTTTCCGTCTGAATTACTAAATTTACTTATTTTTACTTCAGTATAAATGACGTTGTGTATACATTTCCATTGCAATTCCTTCATCTGTGTTGTCGTAAATGTTAATTCTATGTTATCCCAAACCAGTTCCCAGTCAAATTGTTTTTGAAAAGTTTGTTCCCATTTCAATTTGCAATTCGGTGTCAGATTTTTATTCAGTGTATTCATGATGATTTTAGGTTTTAATTTTCTCATAGTGAGCGGTTTCCCATCTCTTCCAATAATATTTAGGTTACTATCAATAATAGGGTATAAATAATCATTGTTCTCTCTGTTGTTCCCCTTTAACTCATCTAACCATACTATTGGAAAAGCATTTTTTAATCTCGATAACTCAGACATACAATTTCGCTTATCTGTTAACAAAGAGTATATATCACGGTCTTTTTTAAAATTCTTGTTTTGTACATCCCATATATCGTTGACTGTACAGATGCCACTTTTCGTAAATGAGGTAAAAAATAAAGGTTTTTCATTAAATTGAATAAAGTGGTTACCGAATAGCGGTTGTTTAAGAATCTCGTTTCTGTTTACATGTCTTAAATTTAATTTCTGATAAGTTGACCATGATTCTAACAGTTTTTTATAAAACAATGGAAAGTTGGATAGGTTCAACGTACGTATGTCCGATAGTTTACAAACAAAAAACTCGATTCTGTATTTGTTATCCAAAGACCTAAGCCAGTGTTTGCCTATCGCGTTCCATGTATCAGTGTCACTTTTTAATATTTTGTACATAGATTTTACCTGTATACTAAAAACAAAATCTTTCACATCTATAATATTCATACCTCCTTCATGATAATGCTTTGATAATATTTTACGATTCACTAAGTCTTTTCTTCCGTTCCAAACAAAATTCCAAATTAACGAATTAATACTTTTAATATACTTTTCAGGTATACCTCGAGCTTCTGTCTCAAAGGCAATTAAGGAAAAGATAAGAGATCTTATAATTAGACTCTTGCCATATAAAGTTAAATGTCTACTTTTCCATACTTGTATACATGCTTTGATTTTTTTTATTTTCTCTTCCCATATCGCATTATTATCTATATTATAACCGTGATGTACACCTAATGTTTTTACATGTTTTTGTGTCCATGAGATATTGCTGTATACGGGTTCTTTATTCTTCCATCTACCTAAATATATTCCGGTAGTTTTTTCTAAATTAATTCTTGAACCAGACGCTGATTGATATACATTAAGCACTCTGAATGATTCTTCAATTGATTGTTCGTCAGATTCAAGGAGTTGCGTATCGTCTGCAAACATATTTATTGCAGTTTCTGTATTATCAGGTAATTTGATTCCTTTTATATTTGGGTTCGCTCTAATGGCGCATGCCAGTGGTTCCGCCTGAAGAATATACAAAATTGGTGCAGCCGGACAGCCTTGCCTCGCTGACCGCGATATAGGAAAATATTTACTTACAAATCCATTTGTTTTGATACATGTCTTAGCATTTTGTAAAAGCATGTTAATCCAGTTTCGAAATTTGGTTCCAATGTTAAATTTTTCCAGACACATATTCAACCATTCCCATTCAACCCTATCAAATGCTTTACTTTGATCTAAAAAAATTATCGCACCTTCTGTTTGTTTTAATTCCGTATATTCAATTATATCTTGTATAAGTCTGTTTGCGTCTGAAATATTTCGTCCAGGTACAAACCCCTTTTGGTCCGGATGAATAAGATAAGATAAATGTATTTTTAACCTATTTGCAAGAATTTTCGCGATAATTTTGTAGTCCACATTTAACAATGTCAATGGCCTCCAGTTTTGAATCAACTCTCTTTCACCTTTTTTGTAGAGTAAAGTAAGCATACCTTTGGTTTGAGACTCAGATAGTTTATTTTTCAGAAAAATTTCTTTTAAGACCAAAATAAATTCGAGTTTGATAATATACCAATATTTCTGATAAAATTCGGCTATAATTCCATCTTCTCCTGGTGACTTATTGTGTTTTAATTGATCGATACTTTTTACTATTTCCTCCTCTGTGATCTCTTTTTCTAAATCATCTCTTTGTTCATTGGACAATTTGTTTTGTACATGTTCTAAAAGTGATTCTGCAGCCCTTCTATCCATGCCTTCTGTCGAGAATAATTGTTTATAAAACTTTGTTTGCTCGTCTAAAATTCCATTTATGTCTGTTTTGTAATTTCCGTCATCTGATTTAATCCGATGCCAAACTTTTTCTTTTGCTCTAGTTTTCTCTAAGCTAAAAAAATATCTTGAAGAACTCTCATTGTCTTCGAAGTATTTGATTCTAGACCTTACTCTAAAACCATTCGTCTTTTGTTGATAATAATCTTTAATTTCATTTTTTAAAGAATTGACTATCTCTCCTGGAACATTTTCCATTTGATATAATTTTTCAAGCAATAGTTCTTTCGATTTTATTTCACTTTCTCTTTTATTTAATATTTTAGAAACGTGGATAGTGATCTCTTTAATTTTTAATTTTGTTATCTCCCACCAGTCAGTTAGATTATTAAACTTGTGTTTTTCTAATTTCCATATCAACCAGAATGTTTCAAACATATTTTTGAATAAATCTGAACTAATAGTGGAAGCATTCATTTTCCATGTTCCCGGTCCCATTTCGACATTACCTATTTCTATTTCGGAGTGTAATAAATTATGGTCGCTGTATAAACATGGTATTATCCTAGTACCAATTATGTCATTGCTTAGGAAGGGACTAACGAAAATGAAGTCAATTCGGGATTTGGAATTCCCTCTGCTAAATGT
The DNA here is from genome assembly GCF_031769215.1 of Ylistrum balloti. Taxonomy (NCBI): domain Eukaryota; kingdom Metazoa; phylum Mollusca; class Bivalvia; order Pectinida; family Pectinidae; genus Ylistrum; species Ylistrum balloti. The sequence goes on along the minus strand of NW_026782122.1, from coordinate 520,735 downwards.
ATGTCCCTTTTTTTCCGAATTTCTTATGCGCCATATATCTATCATTTTATGTTTTTCTAATAGCGTCTTAAATTGTCTTGTACCGGGGTCGTCCCCATTCGTACTTGGAATTCTATCATATTTGTTATTCAAAGTACAGTTGAAATCTCCCAAAAGTATGTTATTTGTTTCCGGTATATTATTATCCAAGTATTCAAAAAATATTTTTCTGTTTGCGCACGTATTAGGGGTATACACATTTGTTAAATGAAAGGAGCAATTGTCATCCGTTGTCACTTTGCATTGTAAAAATCTACCCTCGTTATCCCTTTTTGATTCCGTAATTTTTAAATTTGTTAAACTTTTAGATAACAACGCCACACCTCTCGAAGCAGAACTACCATTGTTCCAAATACTATCGTTACCTCCCATATCTTTCCATTCCTTACTCCATTTATTTTCGTCTGTATTCGTACAATGCGTCTCTTGTACGGCTATTATTTCAAATTTCCTTTTTATTAGCCATAGAAAGAATTCCTGACGTTTTGTTTTATCTCTAAGACCATTTATATTGATTGATACGATAGAAATGGATGGCATTAATACAAAATTAAGATATGATCAGTTAATCCTAAATATGTCTTAAGAATTCCGTCAAAACTTGCTCATCTTGTTGGCTTGACGTTCTGCTGACCGAGGGGTTGCTGATCTGTCACTATTGGTTCTCTTCCGGTAAGATGTCGGGGTGAAAGCAACACCAGGATCTTGAGTAAAGGTGGCATTGCGGATAAAGTTCTCCATGACTGACCACATCTCAGTGGCACCCGACTCATTGACATGAACCCCAGAAGAGTCATTAGGGTCAAACAATTCTCTAACTGTTTGACCTTGACGCTGAAATGCGATCGGAGTGTCCACATACGTAAGAGAGCCAAATCTTTCACACATTTTCTTTGCAAATTTATTTACACTTTGCGCAGTTTCGTTTATGATCTTAATCTTTTCACTCTTGCCTTTACGTGGAATGATACCACATACTCCAATCGCCGTTTCAGGAAATGATTCCTGCACTTTGTTAATTGCAGTGGATAGGTTACATGTAACCTGTTCTGGATCATCAATGTTCCTGGTGATGTCGTTGGTGCCGAGACATAGTGTAACATTTTTTACTTCGGCGTGTTCTGGAATAAGTGACAAAGCCCTAGAAATAACGGAGTCAACCTTATCCAAAGATGCACCGGAGATAGAAGCGTCAATGACATTTTTATCTGGGATGCTTATTCGCTTGACGTTGGATGCTCCAAGGATAACAGAAACATCGGGAGGTTTAACGAGAGTTGATGTGTCTTCAACATTGGTGTTAAGTACCTCATGGACTGATTCAAGATCACTTTCTACATCCGATATGTTTGTACCTTCCAATACGTCATTTGCATACTCGCCATACAGACGAGTTGGACAGTTTCTTTGCACATGGTCATTCTTTTTACAAATATAACAAAGCTTTTCCTCTTTCTGTGGACAATCGCGTGCTATATGATTGCTATTTTTACAGATAAAGCATTCCTTTGTTCGCACTGGTTTGTTTGGACATCTGTAGGACGGATGGCTCTTTTGGCCGCAGTGTATACATTCTGTTCTATTGTTATCCGCAAAAATGCGTATGTCAAATCGCCCAATAGAGTTTCGAATTGGGATCGTTGGTACACAACCTACGACACTCAAGTACCGAGTTCCGTTCTCTATGTCGGTGCCCTGTATTTTCCCTCTACGTATACTTCCAGGGATCACTTGACCAAATTTAGCCATGTACGCAATGATGACTTCGTCTTTCAATTCAAACGGCGCGTCTTTTACTGTTACATTTGTAATCGTTTTTTCAACGTCAAATAATTTCACAGTTCTTCCATTCAATTCAATATTATTGATCAGAAGTTTATTTTTCGCTTCGATGTTTTTACATGAAACTACACAGTTTTTTTCTGTTATTTGAATGGCATTGATTTCATCTACAATATTCATTTTTTTAAGTTCATCGACAACATTTTCGTGAGTCAGCCCTTGAAAAGATTTATGATAGAATTGGACCGATAAATCTCGCTTAATTCCATCCATGGTGTTGTATAGTAAGTCGGATAGTGATATGCACGTGCTAAAATAGCCTACAGTCAGTTTATGACCATGTATACGTATTCACTACATCTTCACGGTTGACTGCTTACACTAAAAAGGTAACATGGCTATACTGGCGAGTAACAGAATGAGAGTGGATATCGTGCACCCTTCCCGTTGTATAAAATACAACCAATAAACTAGTCCATACGATAACCAACTGATAAACAAAAGCAGCGATATGAACCTCAAACAATATGAGTTCCGACAAAAGACGAGATACATGCAAATTTGAATAAAATGACGGAGCTCATAACTCACCCAACCTTCTCTTGCAAGGGCAGACAAAAATCAAATCTCAGAAAAAATTATAACTTTGTAAACAATAGGAAATCATCGTACAGTGTTGTTGTTGTTTTTGTTTTTTGTTTTTTATCTATTTTTGTAATATCACCATATGTATCATCAGTGTCGTTGAATGTTGTACCGTCTTTCAGAAATTTAACCTTTAGTGACATCATTTATTCGTCCGTATTACTGGACAAACGAAAGCACATCACTATATGTATTATGACTAAGAATAAGGGTTGGCTACATGTATTTGTGTTGGCCGTGTAGCTTTTTTATATGTACTTCCAGTAAAAAAATTATATTTTTTTTCAGATTTTTAGGATATTCAAGATATATCAATTATTACATGTAATTATAACGCCAGTTTAACGATTGAAAACAAATATTCTTCTTTTCTTTAAATTGTTTGATTTACTGAAGTGTTTACAAGAAATATATTGTCAATAAACGTACTGCCTACAGTAGTTAACCGATATGTATGCTTTTACGTGCAAACCCTGATTTTAATTTATCGGTGTATTCAAATACAGGAAGTTCAAGCACAGCGTATTGGGATGATAATTGATGGACGATCTGTGTATTTATTTTGTGTAGAATTAGTTTCATCCTTGATTTTTCATGCATTATGTATGTTCTTTTGTAAAGTTCATTAGATATATAAATGCATTTACCCTTTCTTGCTAAATTAATTGAATGAATAAGTTATACAGATTTTTTAGTTATTGATCCTGTAATAACTGGTGTGTTGTGTTTCCCACAATTCTTTAGTTCTTTGCGGTTTACCCTAAAGCTTAGGTCAAAGTGATGTATTTGTTACGGAAATTCTGAAACGGACCATATTTTTACTATAAATGTTTTATTATTATTATTATTATTATAAGTTTTGGGGTATTCATATTTTTTCCTCGAAAATAAGACATTATGGAGTAACGATAGTACTAAGTGTTGTGTTTCCCCACAATTCTTTAGTTCTTTGCGCTTTACTCTCACGGAAATTCTGAAACGAACCATATGTTTTCTACAAATTAGTTTTTTATTGTTATTTTTTGGTATTCATATTTTTTCCCTCGCAAAATAACACGTGATAGAGTAACTTTAGTGCCAAGTGTTATGTTTCCCCGCCATTCTTTAATTCTTTGCGGTTTACTCTAAAAGTCATACGTCAAAGCGTGTCTTTTTTCACGGAAATTCTGAAACGGACCATATTTTTCTGCAATTTTTTTTTTTATTTTTGGAGTATTCATATTTTTCCTCAAAAATAACACATGATGGAGTAAATATTTAATATAACAACACAGTCAATCTGACAAGAATGCAAACTAAATGACAGTAGGTTATATGTGACAATGTGGAATCAGTGCAGCATTTCATGATATACGACATGAGATAATGTTTTCTGCTAGTCTCGACTGATTCAGACGTGCCTATACACCGCTTCACACACGCGCAGCCACACACACATACACATATATAAATAGCCAAGGACGTATGACGTAACTATTAATCAAAAAAACGTGCTCGTGGTCGTATCCTAATTAGATCTACATTCCAATGTATATAAAGTTGACACGATATTCAGCTAGTTCTGTATAACAGACACTCTATTATCTTGTGTATGTAATATACGAGACCTGAACTATGTTTCTAAATATTGATACTCTATAATTGTTTTATTTCGGGGAGCATATATTTTCGCGGTTGTCCGGTTTGGAATACTTCACGGTATTTAATTTCGCGTTTGTCTATCAATAGCGATCAATGCATACAGGCATAACAGATAGTTATGAATCTTTAACTATCTGAAATATATTTATCTCTTCTAACAGCAAATAAAGCGAATTTGTTTACCCTGCGAATATCACCAATTACACAATACCAGCCTGAAGTGTTAAATATTAATGATATTTTAATATTTTTTCTCATTTATTCAGTGAAATTTCCCATGTAAAAGGTCTGAGTATTATTTGCCTATAAATGTCACATGTATAACAAACACTTGTCTATAACGACCACCTGTTTAGCATATAGTTATAAAGGACATCCGTATATCACAAATACCTGTCTATAAATGTCAACTGTGTATAACGTTTTGATAAATTGTATATAACAATTACCTGTTTATAGTTGTCACCTGTATATAACAATCACCTGTCTACAGTGACCACTTTTTTCAGGTTTTTGATAAGATACCGTTTATAGTAATCAACCCCCATCGGGTAACATTGCTTGCATCCTTGATAGTCCACGGGTTACAATCACTTTTACTCTGTGCACCTCTGCAACATGTCATGACAAAACTGAATGTTCAATGTGCGACACCTGTTGGACAAGACGAAAAGTCTAGTTTGATCTTTTGATGTACATGAAACTAATTAATGCTTTTGATGTTGGGTGTCTCTCCTTTGCAATCTTCAAAAGGAGCTTGTCAGCCTGTGATTGGTCAACTTTTTTTCTCCTGGAACCAATCAACTTGTTTCGCCTGTGCCTTCAATTTTTCCATGACATATTCCAGGCGTGCATACAGCGAAAGTGATTGTAACCCTTGGGGTATTAAGAAAGCATTGATCGACGACTGAGAAACGAGGCTTGAGATCCCCTATTTATATCTAGTTTCATTTTCTATGAGGTTGTTTATAGCTTAAAATGTTCAGCTACAGAAATCGCCTATAAAGGAAACAACAATCAGACTGATTTATGTTAGTTATGTTCTAAATGTAGATGTACTAGTAGTACTAAACTTTTTAGTACACTCCCCGGTTTATGTGATATCATGCGGATTGGAACAAGTATTTTCCGAGACAAACACCTCATGCCATGATGTTTCTTATAGAACTGCATATAATAACAAGACTGCGAGGGAAAAAAAGATCACATATGTGCATAATATCTTGTGTTACATTTGGCATAGTAGTGTTATTACATAATTACACACTTAAGTTTGCATTGTCTATCCACTTCAATCATTTGATACTGAGAGTAAATTTTACTTACACGATAACTGGACCACGTACAAAAAAATGAAAAATATAAGACTTGATAGAAGCTACTAGAATTCTTCTTTCGTTACAATTACTTTCAAAAGGCGTAAACCGTCCCCTGCCATCTCTTCCCGTCATTGTTGACATTGCGACGTACTTTTCATACTCTATAAACGGAAGAGTTCTCTTTCGCGCAACACGAAATTTACACCCCAGTTTATTTTGCCCGGTACACAAATAGGAAGCTACATCACCACATTTGTGCAACCGTAGGGTTGAGTGTCCTTAATTATTTTATTTTGTCAAAACAAGTGATTAGTATTCAAACAGTGCAGCAACCTTTTTCATTATACCTTGTCTTTTCCTGTCTTTTTAGGACGCTCTTCGACTAAATGCCAGAATCTAGACAACTATCCTTCCCACGAGGAGTACATGTCACAACGAGCACGCTCACCGGCTATTGATCGAGGCACTTTGGAGATCTGGGTTCAGGATGACAATAACTGTCTTATATTCCACAAAACACCTAGCTCAGGTACCTCGGAAATAGACATAGCGTGACGGGCGAACCTTAAGGTACACTTCCATGGAGTGCACAAGCGGCCGAAGAGCACGATTCGAGTCTGCGAACAACATCAGTATGTCGCTTCAATAACTTCAATAACTCGAACGTTACAATGAGGTTCAAGAGAAGGATACTTGGTCAACTGTGAGACTATATACCAGAGACTGTTCAGCTGAACAGCACATCACAATATAAAGTACAACAATTCTGAAACCTTTTTTTCCATCTGAGAGTAACGAGGTTTCTGTGACGTTAACCATTGCACGCCAATGCCATGTATATACATGTGTAACACCTTTAATGTATAGTACACTATGTAATCATAGCACATTTTCCATATGATGTGCTGTGGTAATTTCTCGTATCACCAAGGATATGATCTTTATCACTGTAATTAGAATGATATTTCAACAACATGCTGAAAGATATTTGAATATTTTTATGGGTAAATATTGAATTTGTGTTTCAGAACAAGCCAATAGCTACATGGTTCATTCCGCTGTAGTAAACAAAGGCCCATCCATGGCAACAAAATCCAACTTCCTATTGTATGTTATATTACACAATACTAACTTAATCAAATCGGATGACGTCATGGGATAAAAAAAAAGATCAAGAAAACAGTATCTTTCATTCAAAACGAATTACTGAAAGATGAAAACAAGATTTAGCAATGGAGAATACAAAAAAGAATTTTTTTTATCGAAACCGGATGAAGACAAAAGATGAAAGTCTGAAATGTAAGGATATTTCGATCTCTGAACAGAATAAATTTTAAAAACGAAAATAATGGTAGAATCTGGATCCTCTTATCATTGATTTTATCAAGTGATCAAAGAAATTAAAATACAACAGATATTTGTCAAATGATAAAAAAAATCGCGACAAGATCAGAATGTGAAGATGAGGTTGACATTTTATACCAAGTAACAGTTATTATTCTTACTAAAGTAAGCTCCGAACAACTAGTAAACATGCTAACAGTGCTAGACTGCTCCGAACAACTAGTAAACATTCTAACAGTGCTAGACTGCTCCGAACAACTAGTAAACATGCTAACAGTGCTAGACTGCTCCGAACAACTAGTAAACATGCTAACAGTGCTAGACTGCTCCGAACAACTAGTAAACATGCTAACAGTGCTAGACTGCTCCGAACAACTAGTAAACATGCTAACAGTGCTAGACTGCTCCGAACAACTAGTAAACATGCTAACAGTGCTAGACTGCTCCGAACAACTAGTAAACATGCTAACAGTGCTAGACTGCTCCGAACAACTAGTAAACATGCTAACAGTGCTAGACTGCTCCGAACAACTAGTAAACATGCTAACAGTGCTAGGCTGCTCCGAACAACTAGTAAACATGCTAACAGTGCTAGACTGCTCCGAACAACTAGTAAACATGCTAACAGTGCTAGACTGCTCCGAACAACTAGTAAACATGCTAACAGTGCTAGGCTGCTCCGAACAACTAGTAAACATGCTAACAGTGCTAGACTGCTCCGAACAACTAGTAAACATGCTAACAGTGCTAGACTGCTCCGAACAACTAGTAAACATGCTAACAGTGCTAGGCTGCTCCGAACAACTAGTAAACATGCTAACAGTGCTAGACTGCTCCGAACAACTAGTAAACATGCTAACAGTGCTAGACTACTCCGAACAACTAGTAAACATGCTAACAGTGCTAGACTGCTCCGAACAACTAGTAAACATGCTAACAGTGCTAGACTGCTCCGAACAACTAGTAAACATGCTAACAGTGCTAGACTGCTCCGAACAACTAGTAAACATGCTAACAGTGCTAGACTGCTCCGAACAACTAGTAAACATGCTAACAGTGCTAGGCTTAGTTTGTCGTTATGTTGTATCTGCCCGACAGTTTTCAGAACATCACTGAAAAAGGAGATTTCGAAATGAAAAGGAGATTAAGATATTTTATGAATTTTTGGGTTTGCGGAATCTTTTCCACAATGAAGTGGTAAATATGACAGGTTTTCTAACATCGGGCTTTTCTCATCTAATCAAAGGCACTGTTCCAGCGATAAATTTTCACGGCAGATCGTCTAACTTGAAAATCTGAATCACTCCTGGTGACGTGTATTGTTAAAGCAAAAATTACGTAATTCTGTCAAAATCTATTTTAAAAATTGAGAGCCAATATTACTGGGATAGACTTTAACTTTTAGGTTGCTATGGTAACAGAACATAGCAGTATCCTATATACTTTCCTTGTTATGATAAAGCTTTATTACTGTACCTCGTATTGCACCACCGACACGTTAGAAATGATGACGTCATCAATTTCACTGATGCTCGGTAATATTGAGCTGAAATTTTACATTAGTATATTATGTTTAATACATAACAGTAGAATCGGGCCTAATTCACAGCATTCATACGCTCAACAAAAACTGTTTATCATTTACTGTAATCAGTAGTTCAGATTTAAACTTTGTATAAAGGACCCTATATGGGACACTTGTGTTCGTTAATAATCGATTAAAGCGTTACATATGAATATTTCAAATGTGACGTCATGTTCTGTGAGGTGTATCTGAAAATTTGACCAAAAATCGTACGTAGGAATTCGACCATATGTTCGCGATAAACTTTACCAGGTCTGTAATACAAAGTTCTAAATCAACAAGTACTGGTGTCCATTAACTTGTCCGAATGTTCAGACTGTGTGGACGACATTCAGATAGAATACATACCTACGTTTTAGCTCAGGGATAGAGGCTTGGCGAACTAAATCTTCTCCTAAAACAACTTCCAATCAACAAAATCTAAACAGGTTTTAGCGTTGTTCATTACTTTCATTTTTAAATATTTTTTCCAATTAATTAACTTTTACTTCAGTTTTTCCCTTTTTTTAATTGATCAATACGTCCTTAACCATCATAAAGGTTTTTAATAAAAATAAAGGTTAATATTCCGTCGTATTTATTTTTTCATCTCAAAAATTTGGAAATGTCCGTAACACAATCCAAGCGATTGTTTTTTTTCTTTTCTCAGTGTTGAAATTCTCATTTGAAACGTGACACTACTCACTTTGATTGACCGAAATTTACATGGCGGGTTTCGTATAAACCAAAATACGCTTCCTTCCGGAAGACCTGGTCTTTTTCTCCGTGTAAATCTTTCTTTTGTTCATAGTTTGCCCTCATTTTCATCGAATTTGAGTTTGAATTAAGGTTCTTTTGATATGTCGGTATTTTCTTTGATGTGTCCGTATCGTAAGCCTGGTATTAATACTTTTTAAATAACCAAAAACGTTAATATTTTGAAGTATACACGTTGAGTGTAATTCATTTATATGTATATCAGAAAAACTCAAATTCTTTACAGTTCTTTGGGAATTCCTTGCTATTCCATCAAAAAGACTATCATCAAATCATCAATAAACGTAAAGTTTCCTTAATTTAATTTTTATCCAATATATTCCTGAAAATACACTTAAGCATTTTAACAATTTTTTCAATAAGTACATTTGTACTAAACCTAATGTTTTAGATAATTGTAGGAGATTTTTTTTCTAATTTATGGTAATTTATAGTCTAGTTATATACGGTTTCTTTTCATCTTTCAGCAAGTGTATTTCAGAAGACATGATTCAAGTAGACATATGTGTTATTGTGTCACATTTTGTAATTTCTCCCATGACAATGATTGCAAATTTGGAATTTTTTTAAATGTCTGTGCCCATTCCATTTCATTTTAATTATCAAATCATATGTAAATTTATTCATTATCAGAAACAATATCATCATGTATAATCCGAATTGTATAATTGCCACATGAACTGACGTCAGAGCAAAATTCCAAGAATTTGATGACAATTTCATGTTCAGAAATGTGATTTATTGAATTTTATCAATAAAATTTTCATTCATTAAATGAATTTGATTATTAAAATTCTAAATGTATGTAATTTGTTATTGAATCGCGTTTAAAATATGAAAAATTGAATGGCACATAAATCTTTCATGTTTTCCCACCAATACGATGATACCAAGGATTTTTCATGACTCATTCTACTAGAAGTTGTCCAGGTAAGCAACCGTTACCCGTGTAAAAGCTCCTTGGAAATCTAAGGAAAAATCTCTCCTCCCTGCACATGCTTACCAAAGCATGCGCCCCCTATAGGATGTAAACTAAAGGGAGGTAATTTGTGTCAGTGTGTATGTGTGATTAAGTATGAAGTGTTTGATTGTCGTGTGCTCTGGATTGTAAACATTATGTCTCCAACACTTGTTTTATGTACAGTGTTTCAACTGTCAATAATATGTAAACTTTTAAATATTATTTGTAATGTACAGTGTAAATTCTTAGTATGCAACGTCAGCATACTTAAAACATAAATTTCCAATTATTTTGACTACTCTATGTACGAAAGACAGAATGTGATTGGTGGAAATTTCTACCAATCGTAACTCGTTGGCGCCACAAAATCCATAGTCTTAGCACACTCGATAAGTTTCGAAAATTTAGAAATAGAAAGGTATTGATATTTAAATATCATTCTTTCCTCGCTTTATTGAATCCATGATGGTTATGAAATGTTTACATATTGAGATTCCCATGTTGTTATATAGATACATTTAACACTGTTACCTAGACAATTGAAATCAATACATGAAACTGAATGTTAAACAAGACAATTTAGATTTCAGCTATAAATATTATTGTCAAGAATACAAGAATATTGGTTATACATTATATATGTATCTAACTCGGTCGAATAATCAGCACTGATTCATTACTTATGTAGATATAAGTAAAAGGATTAAACTAGGTATAACATTATGATAATTATGTGGATACGTACACAGGTAAAATGTAATTTACATAACTAGTTTATGTAAACAACGTATATATGTTAATAAGAATGTTTGTTACATACATGCTATGATATTATAATAACAGGTTAATAAAAACCTATGTAACAAACACATTTTATATTCAATAGAAGTTACAGGCTTTATAAAACCGCGTTGAAATGAAATTAATACAGCGTCTCTGAAATTCCATGTTTAAGAGCTTGTCTTCGCTTTCCAAAATGCGCCGCGTCACATCTAAAATATGAAATATATTTCGGACCATATCGACCATGTGTATAAAAACGGCTTACATAAATTGTAGATAAATAAAACGTGAATTTTGTGATATATTGTATTCTAAATTTTTGCTTTAGCTATCATCTCATGGCTATTTCTTTAATTATTAGACTCAATGAGATGTTGTATTTTCAAACGTAGTTATAAAAAAAACTGCTTAGTTATACCCAGCCACGTGTTTGTGAAAATCTGTATTACTATGCAAATATTTGTCAACATTCTTGTAAATAAATGACTTCCTGTCCATTTGGGATTATTTGCTTGATATGATAATCACTAATGAATATTTACTTGGTCCATACGGTTCTGTAAATCCAACAAATATATTTCACAAAATGTAGGTGTTTTAGTATTAGTTATCTAACTCTGACTTGATACACACATTTTTAAATTAGATATTATCAAGGAGTAAGTTAAGACCATTTTTTGCTGTATAAAGAACATAGAAATCCTCTGTTAATTCTCCATTGATATATATATATATCTTTTTTTAATCTACGTTCTGCTTTAAAAATCTCAGTCTTAGTTCTCAGTTCTTTTAACGCACGTGTTTAATAATATGATGCATGCAATTTCGTTGTACGTTAAATTAAGTAAATACTTTGGAGGATAGAAAGCCATGTGCCAGGTTGGTCAGCGAAATGATTTTACGTTAACTCAAGTCAAATGAAACTGTTATATTGAAATTATCAGGTGTATGAAGGTTACGAAATTTATGAAATTATGGGGTTTTGTGCACACCCCATCAAGATTTTGACTTTGTGGCGATCACGTGGAAATTTCCTAACTCGCCGCCTAGTTTTCAAATTTAATGCCCCTAGTACCACCGATGAGTCCTAGAAAACGAAACAGCTGTATGATGCAGTTTAATTTATTGTTTGGCTCTACTGTATCAAACTCTAAAATTGTATTTTCAAAAAAGGTGCTATTCAGTTATGTGTCTTTTGTACGATCTTAATACTGTGAACAAAACAGAAGATTTAAAATTGATGTATTTGAAGTTGTGATAAATCAAAGTACTATACAGTATTAGGGTTAATTCCATTTCGGCTGTTTTTACTTATCTGCTGAGATTAAGAAATGACTGCAGTCACTATAACCGCCTTCGTTGTCCGCTTGTTATAAAAAACCTTTTAAAGGTGGCAAACAAAATGTCGACCCCCAAAAATAAGACACTATTCTTTTTATATATTAAGATGTTTTATCTGCTATGTTCAGTTGCTGAGATTGTTTTCAATCTTTTAACGTAAGGGCACCTGTAACATAATTTTCTGACACATTTCTGTGTAAGAATATTCACCATAGAGTTGATTAATGTAATATTCAGAACAGACACTGATACCATATGATGCAATAATACACCTGTTTTTTTGTGACAGTTGTGATAACATGTATGCAAACACTCTTCCGTCTTTCATTAAATCAGCCATGTCTACACGGATATTGTTTTATCGTCTTTTTTTATTTAGCGAGAGTTACCTCCCCTCGTTTGACATCGAATGCTGTTCAGATTTTATATACACCATTTTCAGCCTAGCATCTAGGTCAAACATCCTAATGCGAAAAATGGTAACCAATACTATTGTTAAATTTACCGTCATTTTCACCCAGACGTTGAACCAATAATATCAAAAATGATATTTACGTGATTTGGTCTACACATTACGTAATTTCCAGCATGAATTTGGAAGCGTGTACACTAAGTAGAGGTAGAAACAGGATGTCACATTTTTCGACGTGTACAGTAGATATAATTGTCAGTCTGAAGTTGTAGTAAATATCGCTAAGACACGATGCTTTAATATGTTTACTTACATATTATGTATACAATACAAAACAATATAAACAGTACTACTTGTACGATCTAGCTATTATTTTTAGGTGTAAGCTACCTACAATGGGTGGAAATAATTATATATCATGCTGGTGTTTTACATCAATTTTTTTCCGCGTCAGTGATTTCATTCAGTATGCAACTCAAATAACGCTACATGTTACAAATTTGTACATAACACGAAGAGTCACAGATCTATGATAAAACAGATATACACAACTTCTGATCTGATCAATACTAAATTAAAAAAAAGTTCACTTATCTTATACCATGAACCCATTACATAAATAAGATCAAATACAGGAGCGTAGCTTCCACAGGAAGGAAAAGCCTGGGCTTACGCATAAAAATTCGTGCATAGAGTATGTCGGACAAAATTACAAAACTAAGGTTGAAAATAAATATCTGATATTTTTTTTTTTATAAATAAAAAGATGTAAATAGAAAATTGTTGAATAACTAGGCCGGAACATTATACACGTCATACTATTTTTCTTCTTACCATCATTTCAACGTTTCCGATTATAATGTTGTTAAAGTGCAAATTTTCAAAATGTAGAAGGCTTCTGGATTACAGACGTCGATCGACAAGTTTTTGAAACCAAATAAAGTTGAATCGCGTGACCACACTAAAAGTGACACATCAAAGACCGAAGGTACATGTAACCAAGATACGGAAATCGTCATGGACATGTTCGCGAATCAAAAGAACAGAAAGTTAGCTTTTATTTAGTCAGGGGTTGAAAGTTTGGTGTTAAATAAATAAAAAAAAACCTGTCTCAGAAAACGATTCAAAACATCTTTGAAATCATGAAAATCAGATCTCTCGCCTGGGCTTACACATTTCTGCTGGGCGAGCTACGCCTATGAAATAAATTAAAAGAATTCAGAAAATACACACAATTCAGAAGAATTTTAATTCCAACTAAACTTTAATGAAATTAGGACAAATATGAACAAAGAAAATATGTACACTCCTAAAAACACAAATAGAATAAGACCAGGTGTTCTGGTATGATAAGAGTCCCTTCCTCACACGCGCCATGCTAATCTTAGTAAATTCAAGTAAGTAGTGTCATGTTTCAAAATAGAAAGCAAAACAGACAATAAATGAACTACTAGACACACTTTCGCGAATCAGACACTTTAAACTTGCAAGGAAATATTTCCTAAAAAGAGCATACCTCCCCCATTGCGAAGAGAGAAACAGAATTATATAAAGAAAAAAACGTACACAGTTTTTGGCCGAGAATCCGAATTGCTTCAAACCATGAGCAACAATATGAAGGGTGGGTTATTATGACAGAGATATCACAGCATGTACAAGGATTTTACAGTATGTTCTTATGACGTTTAATTGTGTGAGAAAAGAGGGGTGACATACCGACGAGTTTAATTGTGTGAGAATAGAGGTTATTGTCATACCGACGTGTTTAATTGTGTGAGAATAGAGGGGTGACATACCGACGTGTTTAATTGTGTGAGAATAGAGGGGTGACATACCGACGTGTTTAATTGTGTGAGAATAGAGGGGTGACATACCGACGAGTTTAATTGTGTGAGAATAGAGGTTATTGTCATACCGACGGGTTTAATTGTGTGAGAATAGAGGGGTGACATACCGACGTGTTTAATTGTGTGAGAATAGAGGGGTGACATACCGACGAGTTTAATTGTGTGAGAATAGAGGTTATTGTCATACCGACGGGTTTAATTGTGTGAGAATAGAGGGGTGACATACCGACGAGTTTAATTGTGTGAGAATAGAGGTTATTGTCATACCGACGTGTTTAATTGTGTGAGAATAGAGGGGTGACATACCGACGAGTTTAATTGTGTGAGAATAGAGGTTATTGTCATACCGACATGTTTAATTATGTGAGAATAGAGGGTATTGATATACTGACGAGTTTAATTGTGTGAGAATAGAGGGGTGACATACTGACGTGTTTAATTGTGTGAGAATAGAGGGTATTGTCATACCGACGGGTTTAATTGTGTGAGAATAGAGGGGTGACATACCGATGTGTTTAATTGTGTGAGAATAGAGGTTATTGTCATACCGACGTGTTTAATTGTGTGAGAATAGAGGGGTGACTTACGACGTGTTTAATTGTGTGAGAATATAAGGTATTGACATACCGACGTGTTTAATTGTGTGAGAATAGAGGGGTGACGTACTGACGTGTTTAATTGTGTGAGAATAGAGGGGTGACATACCGACGTGTTTAATTGTGTGAGAATAGAGGGGTGACATACCGACGTGTTTAATTGTTTGAGAATAGAGGTTAATGATATAGAGACATGTTTAATTGTGTGAAAATAGAGTAGTGACATACTGACGTGTTTAATTGTGTGAGATTAGAGGGGTGACATACCGACGTGTTTAATTGTGTGAGAATAGAGGGGTGACATACCGACGTGTTTAATTGTGTGAGAATAGAGGGTATTGTCATACCGACGGGTTTAATTGTGTGAGAATAGAGGGTATTGACATACCGACGTGTTTAATTGTGTGAGAAAAGAGGGTATTGTCATACCGACGGGTTTAATTGTGTGAGAATAGAGGGGTGACATACCGACGTGTTTAATTGTTTGAGAATAGAGGTTAATGATATAGAGACATGTTTAATTGTGTGAAAATAGAGTAGTGACATACTGACGTGTTTAATTGTGTGAGATTAGAGGGGTGACATACCGACGTGTTTAATTGTGTGAGAATAGAGGGGTGACATACCGACGTGTTTAATTGTGTGAGAATAGAGGGTATTGTCATACCGACGGGTTTAATTGTGTGAGAATAGAGGGTATTGACATACCGACGTGTTTAATTGTGTGAGAAAAGAGGGTATTGTCATACCGACGGGTTTAATTGTGTGAGAATAGAGGGTATTGACATACCGACGTGTTTAATTGTGTGAGAAAAGAGGGTATTGTCATACCGACGGGTTTAATTGTGTGAGAATAGAGGGTATTGACATACCGACGTGTTTAATTGTGTGAGAATAGAGGGGTGACATACCGACGTGTTTAATTGTGTGAGAATAGAGGGGTGATATACCGACATGTTTAATTGTGTGAGAATAGAGGGGTGACATACCGACGTGTTTAATTGTTTGAGAATAGAGGGTATTGACATACCGACGGGTTTAATTGTGTGAGAATAGAAGGATGACATACCGACGTGTTTAATTGTGTGAGAATAGAGGGTATTGATATATCGACGTGTTTAATTGTTTGAGAATAGAGGATATTGATATACCGACGTGTTTAATTGTGTGAGAAAAGAGGGTATTGTCATACCGACGTGTTTAATTGTGTGAGAATATAGGGTATTGACATACCGACGTGTTTAATTGTGTGAGAATAGAGGTGTGACATACCGACGTGTTTAATTGTGTGAGAATAGAGGAGTAACATACCGACGTGTTTAATTTATGTGAGAATAGAGGGTATTGATATACTGACGAGTTTAATTGTGAGAGAATAGAGGGGTGACATACCGACGTGTTTAATTGTGTGATAATAGAGGAGTGACATACCGACGTGTTTAATTGTGTGAGAATAGAGGGGTGACATACCGACGTGTTTAATTGTGTGAGAATAGAGGTGTGACATACCGACGTGTTTAATTGTGTGAGAATAGAGGGGTGACATACCGACGTGTTTAATTGTGTGAGAATAGAGGGGTGACATACCGACGTGTTTAATTGTGTGAGAATAGAGGGGTGACATACCGACGTGTTTAATTGTGTGAGAATAGAGGGGTGAAATACCGACGTGTTTAATTGCGTGAGAATAGAAGTGTGACATACCGACGTGTTTAATTGTGTGAGAATAGAGGGGTGACATACCGACGTGTTTAATTGTGTGAGAATAGAGGGGTGACATACCGACGTGTTTAATTGTGTGAGAATAGAAGGGTGACATACCGACGTGTTTAATTGTGTGAGAATAGAGGGGTGACATACCGACGTGTTTAATTGTGTGAGAATAGAGGGGTGAAATACCGACGTGTTTAATTGTGTGATAATAGAGGAGTGACATACCGACGTGTTTAATTGTGTGAGAATAGAGGGGTGACATACCGACGTGTTTAATTGTGTGAGAATAGAGGGGTGACATACCGACGTGTTTAATTGTGTGAGAATAGAGGTGTGACATACCGACGTGTTTAATTGTGTGAGAATAGAGGGGTGGTATACCGACGTGTTTAATTGTGTGAGAATAGAGGGTATTGACATACTGACGTGTTTAATTGATAACATTTCTACAAGTTGTCAGCGACCTTGTTTCAACGATCCTGTTACTAGTTGGGTTAAAGTTGACCAGGTGTTACTAGTTGGGTTACAGTTGACCAGGTGTTACTAGTTGGGTTACAGTTGACCAGGTGTTACTAGTTGGGTTACAGTTGACCAGGTGAGTCCTGATATTCAATCACATTTCTCATCCTGATGGAAATGAGATAAAGGTAGGATAGTTAGATCAAAAATGCATGAATTACAGTGTTTTATCAAACTCATTAACTGATGTGTATCAAATTTTGCTCTCAAATATCAACTTTTTTTTGAAAGTTTTAAAGTACGTGTATTTGTGTTGTACAAGATTGTGAGGTGATGGTAGTCGTTACATCATCAATAATCAAACCAGTGGGTAACACATATCCCACCGTGTTGATATAGCCATACAAATCATTGTTAGCTGTCGGATGTATCCAGCAGTGCGGGTGCTCACGTACAGTATGACCTTAGTTCCGACCTCTACCGCCATGCATCATTCTCTACTCTGACGTCATAAAAGGTTTGCATTCTTTGTTAATGAATACAGCATATGTAAAAAAGATCAAATATTAGGAAAAAGAACATGGAAAAGGTCCAAGTGATGTATCAACAATGTAGGCCACACGTACGATGATAAGTGCCATGATCGGCCCAGAAGTCCTTGTTTAGGAAAGTGTCGACCTTATAGTTTATATTAAACTGTTTCTTCATCAACCAAAAACCAATTCTTATATATGTATTAGGCTGGTTTTCAATTCTATTTAGTAATTTTTGATACAAAACTGTGTCTCTTCTTATCCAAAATTAGAATCAGATGTGACTGTAATTAACAAACAGAGCCTTTCCGGCAGGACGTATCCCAGACTTATCCGAAAATAATGCCTGTCTGCAGATAAGCATATCCGTATATATACTATATAGTTTTATACGACAGTGAAGGTGCGGAATTAAGGTGTACTCCGTGCGTGTCCCGTCATGTGTGTACGCACGGAGCATCCTTCACTATGACGTCATCAACATATGGGAAAACATTGTGTGATTCCGGATAACTATTCTCCTCTTTGTTAGATAACGTCTTAAGTAGTTAGAAACATTCCAAACGTTCATTGGTTTTTTGTTTTGCCTTTTTACATTATACACCAATCGCACTCAACATTGATACTTTTCATCCAACTTTGAATTATACATATCCCAGTCATCAAAATTGTACTATTCATTTAAATACATAATTTCAAAATTCTAGATTATCTTTATCGGTCGTGCTAATTACTCTGTTAAATATATAATGGAATGTGATAATTGTATAGATATCAGACACCGGATATTGTAAAGCTGTAGAAGGTAATAATTGTATAGATATCAGACACCGGATATTATAAAGTTGTAGAAGGTGATAGTTGTATAGATATCAGACACCGGATATTGTAAAGCTGTAGAAGGCGATAATTGTACAGATATCAGACACCGGATAGAGTAAAGCTGTAGAAGATGATAATTGTATAGATATCTGACACCGGATATTGTAAAGCTGTAGAAGGTAATAATTATATAGATATCTGACACCGACTATTGTAAAGCTGTAGAAGGTGATAATTGTATATATATCTGACACCGGATATTGTAAAGCTGTAGAAGGTGATAATTGTATAGATATCAGACACCGGATATTGTAAAGCTGTAGAAGGTGATAATTGTATAGATATCAGACACCGGATATTGTAAAGCTGTAGAAGGTGATAATTTAATATCTGACACCGGATATTGTAAAGCTGTAGTAGGTGATAGTTGTATAGATATCAGACACCGGATATTGTTAAGCTGTAGAAGGTGATAATTGTATAGATATCTGACACCGGATATTGTAAAGCTGTAGAAGGTGATAATTGTATAGATATCAGACACCGGATATTGTAAAGCTGTAGAAGGTGATAGTTGTATAGATATCTGACACCGGATATTGTAAAGCTGTAGAAGGTGATAATTGTATAGATATCAGACACCGGATATTGTAAAGCTGTAGAAGGTGATAATTTAATATCTGACACCGGATATTGTAAAGCTGTAGAATGTGATAGTTGTATAGATATCAGACACCGGATATTGTAAAGCTGTAGAAGGGGATAATTGTATAGATATATGACTCCGGATATTGTAAAGCTGTAGAAGGGGATAATTGTATAGATATATGACTCCGGATATTGTAAAGCTGTAGAAGGGGATAATTGTATAGATATATGACTCCGGATATTGTAAACTTTCTAACGACTTTTAGGTTTATGTAATCTATGTTGGCTATTATTATCTAACAAGTGTTGATAGGCCCGCCCGCCCTTCTATACAACGTTAGCTGCTTTATGTCACCCAGGAGAATATAAACAGTAGAAATATGACAAATTAATGATATATTATGAAATTCTTACTCAATTTCATCTCATCTTAATGAAAGTTAACCCGACTTTCTACAGATATACACAGGCGGATTTCAATCTTATGACACACCTTCATACTTTTGGTTTTATTTTAAACATGAAATTCAACATCACATCAAACATTTTTGTATGTAAGAAATAATCAGCATTGATTCCATAATGGAATTTATGACGAAACATTATCAAAATCAGCGTGTTGTACACTGTGCTTGTATTCCAACCATATCAAACCCGAACGTACAGAAAATGTATTACATCAATGTAATATGGTTCATAACGATTTGTGCTTTCAAATCTCTCCCATTGTCTATGTTGTGATAATCATCGTTCATATTAAGACTTTTGTATTCTGATAAAAGTATTTCATATCCGTTAAACAACCGTTAAACAGTTAATATAAACATAATTAATTTCACAAAAATCAAATCTCAACATTTGTAAAAATTGCGCAATATTTCTTATACACACATATCATACAGATTTTCGGCGCGAAAAGAGCTAAAATTACATTACCGCAAAAATATGTACGTCGACAGTAAGTATTTCCATTCATCACCTTTTCTATCTTGCCTGTAAAACTCGGCACTAAGCGGAAACAACTAAACTTTCCTATACATACGTGTTCACTAACTCATTGAATATCGTTTGGCAAAAACAAAAAAGATACGTGTGATTTGTTTAGAAAGAAGGTTGAAAACACCTGGTCTTACCGTAGGAAGAGTGGTTATGAAGTTGAGATTATAACTTAGTCCTGTTTTACAGCTTGCCCCAAAATAAGTGGTATTCGTCCGCTGTCGCGCTGCAGTGCTACGTGTTTCCATCTGTAACACGTACTGCCTTAATTAATCACAGCGAGAAGCGCGCCTCACCACAGCTTCTCTAAGCAGGAGTACAAACACATGGCATAGTAGATTGGGATGTACCATTGGATCAGGTTACGGGAGTGCAACGTTTGAAACACTGTGTACATAGAAAGTTAGAACGCTCAATGACCTTTTTCACAGAAGTTACGATCCCCTGTTGTATTATTAGTAGCGCGTGCAGAGCGCGTGTGCCCTAAACTGCGGTGTGTAGTTTTCAAGAGCATCTTAGATGTAGTATATGAACAAAATGGCGACGATCTCGGATGTATTTCTCCGTTACGGAGACGATGCCTATACTTTAAACGATTTTAATATTGCCGCCAGCTTTTATTCTTACGCTGCCATGCAAACTGTTGTTTCTGATTATTCAGAAATTCTCAAAAAGAGATCTAAATGTTATTATAAAACAGAAAAGTATGCTCGAGCATTCGACGATATTGTTGAAATATTGAAAATATGGCCGTCCTGGGTAGAAGGATATATCTACGCAGGAAGTTGTCTTACCTATCTAAAAGACTTTAAGAACGCCATGTTGATGTACTCACGTGGTTTAAAGTTGGATCCTGGAAATGAAATTATTCAGAAAGGTTTACTCAATGTCAAGACAAAGCTGTCCGAGAATGGCGGAACTACATACGACCCGCTAACACTCTGCACACAGGATGCGTATCCAGGAGACGATGAACTGGTTAAAATGGAGCAGTTGAGATTAGATAAAATCGGATCTGTTGATATTCCGGAATTTCTTAATGTTCCAGACACACTCAAACTTAGAGGTTTGATTCAGAGTGTTTGTAAACACAAAGAGGACGGAGAATTCAATCTAGCTGAGTCGTGTTTGATGGCGGCTATTCGCGAGGACGCAGATAACTACAGTCTTTATCACATATTGGCAGAAATTCTCTACCAAAACGGAAACTTCGAAAAGGCTTTCCAGTTCTGTGAGATGATACCTAAACAACAACGATCATATGATACATGGATACTAGGAAGTAAGTTTCTTTTGGTTCTTTTTTATGGTACGGTAAATATCAATTCAAAATGCAAATATTTACTTTATTTCCTCGTCACCAAATATATTCAAACAAATCTAAAGATTAGTTAATTTGTATTGATACCATAATAATTATTGGCATTATTTGGCAATATTATTATAGTATGTTGAGGTTATTTGAAAGTATAAAAGAACTTCAGATGTTTTCAATAACAAATTTCAATTTGATTTTCAGGTCAAATCAGGCAGGTTTTAAAAGTGCCTGTTTCCACCGAGTTGTGGTTAAAGAATGCCACGAAATTTGGTGGTAAACGCGCCGAGGAGGCAGCAATGTTATTCCAGGATGTAAGAGTTCAGCGTCTGTATGATCCTTTGTCTTCCGGTACAAAAGTCAACATCCGGTTCACAAAATTCGGTAGAACAATGCATGCCACTGATGAAGTCAACAAAGGGGGATACCTGTTCCGGGAAAAGCCTCTTATAATCGCCCAAGCCATCGACTCTCTTGATATTCCGGCATGTGGTCACTGTGGGAAAAGTCTTATCACAGCGGAACAATACTTTGGACAAGGAGTGATACGACAGAACAATCAAATTCGGGCAGCCGTTGAAAAATACTGGCCAAAAATAGATAGGTTGTCGTGTGAAAAATGTGATACTGAAATTTACTGTAGCACGTCGTGTAGAACTGAGGCTTGGGATGATTACCACCAAATCTTGTGTTCTTCGAGGAATAAGAATGTTGAAAAATTACATCAAGTTTGTCAACAGTTTAAGAAACTCCGTGAAGAGAATTGTCGAGTATGGGACGGGGTCTGGAACGCTGCTTTTAGTCCCATCACTCTAGCACAGCTTTGGGCGAGGATCATTTGTGACGCCAAGCGGATAGCTAATACTCGAGGGGCGACAACTCCAGATCGCCAAGATATAGCAAAGGCTAAAGCAAAATTTAGGAGGTAGTGTGATGTTAAAACCTATCCCTGCATGATCCAAGCGGTTATCTCCCCTTGTTCAACCCATGAGACATAGTTACTAGGGAGATAGATTTTGAAGCAGGCAAAATTCAAATAACATACCAGACGATACTTAAATCTTGTAAAATTCCAGATATTTAGATGATTAAAAATATATGTGAAATCCGCGTAGAAAATTGTTTATTTTTTCGCAATCTCTGAATAGTTATGATATTATTTTGAACTGAAATTCTTTTTCAAAAATATAGTGCCGTGTATCAGCGTTCGCGAAAATTGGCATCTTCATGTTTCCAACAATTATTACAAATTCTATGATTATTCAGCTTTATTGATAGAATGTGATTTTCACATAAAAATCGGAACAGAACAGAAATGAAAAAAGAGAGTTACAAAAGAACAAAAGAAAGGAAAATAAGCTGCATATAGATGATAGAAAATATCATCAAATATGAAAATACATGGTGACATTACTAGAGACCCAAGTTTCTTAATATTTTGATTTTGGAGTCTGTAGATAAGTGTTGCATGGTTTGAACCACCTGTTGTAAATACATGCACTTGTTTGAACTCTGACCCCTTTTGTTCCAGGCGCTTGGTTCCGTTTTCCCTTTCCCCGTGTGCCTGACCTTTCAGCGTTCCTGACCTTTCAACCCGAGATTTAGCAGAAATCAGCCTTGAAGAATAAACGATTTAACATAAGTGTAAGCAGAAAAATTAAATATATCATATTCGATCAGTTGTTGTTTCTACTTACGCAAATTGTTGGAAATGCGTTTGTAATATTTCATTTGGCAAAAATAGGTGACTTTATTTTGGTCGTTGGCATGATGATTTAATGGATCCATACAACAAGGCAAGGGTCTGCAACTGTTGCCAAATCAACTAGACCTTTTCCAACTAAATGATTAATTTTCAGGATATAATTACAATCCCTCCAGACCAATTAATACCTTGGCTAGTGATTCAAAGTCCTATAAATCCAAATTAATTTTAAAAATGTATAAATAAAATACTCATGTTGGTTGAAAAAAATTATCAAAAATTATAATTTGTTTCTATCAATATGAAATAAAAAAAATGTCTGTCATGGTTAAACCAATATCGTGATTTAAAGTCAAGGAATTTACCTTACATATATATCAAAATTAATTTTAAAATATATATCAATAAAAAACTAATGTTGGTTAAAAAAAGTATTAAAAAAATTATCAAAAATTATGATTTGTTTTAATTAATATAAAATAAACAATAAATGTCATGGTTAAATCACGTGATTTAAAATCCAGCAATTTACCGTTACAAGTATTATGAACCAAAGCATGTTAACCACATCTTTTGAGAGTTCGTAGGTATTTTCGGTGTTACGATTCGTGGTCAATGATATTAAACATTCCATTAAAAACTCGAAATTCTCCCCAAAAACTAATTAACCTTTACATCCGTAGAAAACAGAAATCGTCTTACTGTTTGTGGCTTTTTTTCTTTTCAACAAGACAATTTAAGTTAAAACTTTCAGGCAGATTTATACAAGACATGACACTATTTTTTCCGAATTCATATTAGTCGATGTAGATCTGTCGTTGGTCGAGTGTGTGATTTAGAGAGTATTTTTTGGATTGAAATAACTACGGAAGCCTGAACGGGTCATCCTTTGCTATATCATTAGCTCGTAATATAACTAGAAAAGAAAATAGTAACGATGACCCTTTCATGTTCTCGTACACCTTGAAGTAGGAGTGTAGTTAGATAAAGACAGATTATGACTCTAAACAACATTGTCATTACTCTAACACTTGTAAACAACGCGGTTAAAATTGTACGTATATAATGTATATATACGGTTGTTTAGGTGTTTGTGTGAATATGTGAAACAAAATGTGAACATGTGTTTGGTCACGTGTTTGTGTGAATATGTGAAACAAAATGTGAACATGTGTTTGGTCACGTGTTTGTGTGAATATGTGAAACAAAATGTGAACATGTCTTTGGTCACGTGTTTGTGTGAATATGTGAAACAAAATGTGAACATGTGTTTGGTCACGTGTTTGTGTGAATATGTGAAACAAAATGTGAACATGTGTTTGGTCACGTGTTTGTGTGAATATGTGAAACAAAATGTGAACATGTCTTTGGTCACGTGTTTGTGTGAATATGTGAAACAAAATGTGAACATGTGTTTGGTCACGTGTTTGTGTGAATATGTGAAACAAAATGTGAACATGTGTTTGGTCACGTGTTTGTGTGAATATGTGAAACAAAATGTGAACATGTGTTTGGTCACGTGTTTGTGTTAATAAGTGAAACAAAATGTAAAAGTGTGTAAAGTTACTCATGTTTTTTTTCTTTTTTTTTCTTTGTGAATAAATGACAAGAAATGAGAATGTTTGAGAGAAAGGTAGTATTTTTTCGAATAAGTGTAACAATCTGTGAATGTGTTGTTTACAGTTGGTATTTTTTGTGAGTTACGAGAAAGAACAAATAGGTTCTACATCTTTATTGTGTGTGTATTATACATAATGTCGTCTTTGGACACTCTTTGGAGTGTAATGTGATTTATAGAAGTTTTAGGCGAGTATTCAGGAAGAAAGAAATGAGTTACATACACTACCATCTCGCGACATAATGAAATCGTAGGTTGTATGGTGAGTAATATTTGTGTGAGTTTGTGGAAACAAATTCTAGGTTTGTATATGGTCGGGTTTGAAACTTATTAGAATGTACAAGTGAACTAATCATGGTTGCTAGATTTTTGAGAGTTTGTGGAAACAAATGATGGACGTGTATTTTCAGTTTCGTCTCTGATTTTCTCCAAGTGTAACATTTTATATTTTTTCCTAATCTTGACCACTTCCCTAAATCTCTCCTGTTCTTGGATTCTGCATGAATGAAGTGTTAACACCGTAATAATCCCATCAACATCACAAACGGAACAAGAGAATAAACTTCATTTTAATTCATCTAACATCTCCTTAAATATTGACAGTTTCTTTGTACAGAGGATAACCCATCCAATTGTCATTTTAGTTTCGTATTTTTTCAACTTGTATATTTTTTTCTATCCAATGAATACTTCAAATATTGCGAAATTATCTATGAAATCGTAGTAAGCATAAAATCTGTTTTGTTTTTTAGACCTGTTTTCTGTTATTTTTCATCTTAATTCGATTCTTGTTAACATTTAATTTTTTACGCATAATTTTGTTCGAAAATTTATTTTGTCATTTACTTTTATAGGTTCATAGCCTACGGATCTGCTAAAAATGCGAAAGTCGTACCTAGAATGCTGGCAATCATGAGAGAAATATTCAGCGATCTTGCTGACGGCGTTACCTTGGAGATTACAGATAAAGAATTTGAGGGTAGATATTTCCAGATTGCATGTAACATTCAAGAATTCGCCGATCCTGAGCCTCCGTACAGGTCGTTCATTACAAACGTCAAAGCCAAACCGCAGGTATGGGCATGCGTGAGTCCTCATATCCGGTCGGAACCTCCTGAGGCGACTTTCACTGGTTTGTTCATGCTCCATGCTTGTATGAATCACTCTTGTGACAATAATGCGGAAGTCAGGGACCGTTTTGTGGACGGTAGACCTGGAATAGCATTGCAGGCAAAGAAACCCATCAATTTGGGACAGGAAGTAACGATTTCTTATATAGATACCCGGATGTGTCGCCAGGATCGTCAAACATGGTTGTACCAATCTTACAACTTCTGGTGTACGTGTACAAAGTGCCAATACGAAGGAGATGACGCGACCTCGTGCACAAACTGCAAAAAACAAGCACCAAACGACAAACTGTTCCCAGCATGTAGTCGATGTCATCGAGCGTGGTATTGTTCGTCGCATTGCCAAAAAGTGGCCTGGAAAAAAGGTCACAAGTCCATATGCAACAAATAAAAACATACACAGTACATCTGATTGCCGCAAAAGTAAGCAAACGATATGAGTTATTCTAAATTGAACTCGATATTGGGAATAAAATTAAAAAAAAAACAATTATCAGAAATTTCGTATTAACTGAAGCTAACATTTTCCATGGGACACCAAATATTTAGAAAACAAATAAAAAAAATCTAGCAGGTGAAAATATTTTGCTGGATTTTTTTTTTTTTTTTTTTGAAACTACAGCTATATCGTAAATAACTAATGAGCTACATCTAAGTTGCGGAAATATGTTTATAGACAAAAAAGTGACTCCGCGAAGTTTATTAATTTGATACGTGTGCCTGGTATGTATGTTTAGTTTTATTTGAGAAATAGTGATAGCCAAAAATAAGTTTGATATCACAATCTTTACCTAAAAAATTAGAATTAGTAGTTAAATCCTATTTTCTCAATAGTGAATGCAATGCAGGTCATCATCACTCTGTCACGTGACAAAGAGTGTCATTATGCTATATATGAACGCGAATGTGTCAGTGCTCCCAAGGACGTGAATGAATAGTGTGTCTGATCATGTTTCTATCAACGTAGATGTGACTGTTTATTCTCCTGTGAACGTATATGAACTGTATACATGTATGTGTTCGTTCCTGTCAACGTAAGTGAATTTATGTGTCTGTTTGCGCCCCCGTGAACGTGAATGAATTGTATCGGTCTTCTCGTGTTCCTATGAACGTATAAGAACTGAACACATGTGCTTATGTTTCTATGAACGTCAATGAATTGTATGTGTCTGTGTATGTTCCTATGAACGTCTATCGTGACATTCCCGACCCGTTACACTGATATTACTTTTGATACGTATATTTTCTTACTTTGTTTGTTCCCCCACATACATAGGTGAGGATTGTCGTACCGTGGAATACAATAAAATGCCATGGATATAATCATATTGAACAGCGTTTGTTCTTTTTATCATGGTAACTGACATTTCCTATATTTGGTTTTTCTTTAGTGAGGCACGCCAATTAAAAAGTATTAAAACTGAAAGTTGTAGATTCATCAAAGAGGGAGAGAGAGAGAGAGGGGGGGGGGAGAGATTGAGAGAGATAGAGAGAGAGAAAGAAAGAAAACCCACTAAATCACTAAACGTCGTAAAAACAAAACGGAAGTGAAAAACGCCAAAATATTGACATTCACATTTGACCCATATGAATTGGAATATGGGTCAAGGTCATTTCGTTTCGCAAACTTTGGTTGGTCTTTGTTCAATGATATTTGATAAATATCAAGAATGAATGCCTTCTGGTTCATCAACAGAAGGCGTTTGAAGGTTGTAGCAAACTTGACATCTGTGACCTTGAATATAGATCAAGATAATTTCTTCCTGCAAAAGTTCCCAAGCTCCGTCTGAGGAACCTGTGAACAAAGTATCATGACCCAAGGACTTTAAAATCAAATTTCATCAGAAGGAGTGTGTGAAAGTTTTAACAGATTTGACTTTGAATATAATTTGTACATGTAGGTTAACAGAATTTCATTTGACGGAAAGTTTTGTCGGGCTTGATCCCAGAAACAAATCAGCCAAATATGATGAGTCTGTACCTGTTGTATTTAAGGAAGAATTCGAGATCACAAGACAATAAAATGACTCACTTTGCAGCATGTTGATCTACATATATACATAACGTCAATATTTTGTCCGTTGCCTTCGACACTCATTGTAGACTGGGTTACCTGTCTTTTAACAACTTTTCGACGTTTTTCGAAGTGAAATTTAATTACGACCGGCAAAACATTTTATCACCCATTATAATTTTACAACAATCATTTAGAAGATTGTGATTCTCACGAAGCTCGCTCGGATAATAAATGAACAGAGAAAAGAAATTTAAGCGTTATTAGTATCAGAAATTGACCCCAAAGTTAACTTGATAAATTTTGGGACTAGAAAGTAAAAGACATCCGCCCTGTCAAGATTTCCAATATTTCAAATCTGTTATTTGTGATGATATTTGCAGAAATATACCCAAGGTTCCCAGTGTTCTACTCAGGGGAAGTAACTCCACATCAGAAAGAAAATATTAGGAAGCAATTAACCAAATGATGACATCAACTAAACCGTCACAAAATTCACGAGTAACATTTTTACAGAACTTAATATCTAATGTTCAATTATAGCTTAGAAGTATAACTGTAAATAAGTTAACAGTCGAACCTCGTTACCTCCCCCCCCCCCCCCCCCCCCCCCCTCGAGGTTTCCCCATGGCCCCTGCGAGTTCGAGATAACGAGGTTCGACTGTCTATGAATACAAAAGTCTGCGGTATGAAATTGGAATCGTGCCCTACTTTCTCTAAATTGATTAACATTGTGATCAGCCCGTGCCTATCACGTGAATTACAATACGTATATGACCTATGTTCATCTTAGGATAACAGATAAAATAGAAGTACCTCTGTCTGGTATAAAATATACGTTATCTGACACGAGAGATAAACAGGTCATGTGGTTATTATACCTATCACAGTTATAACGTCATACTAACAGAACGAGGGAGGGAGGGTACTAGACGTAAAGGTTATGAACGTCAGTCGACGTCCCAGCTCTTTGCTATTCCCATTTACATTGCGCTTTTGACTTCCCTGTGGACATGTGGCATTCACGTATGATATGTTTGCCACTTTCCTAATGTAGAAACATGGGCACAGGGAAAACGTGTTATTTTTAGGTAATGAGTCATCGGACGATTAAATACAAATATGGCAGGTTCTTTTCGAAGTCACTTTCGAACTCTATAGAATAGGAAAAGATCGCTGGGAAACGAATATTAGGAATAACGTACAACGTATTAGCTACCTCCTATTGTTAACGAGTTGCCAGATTTCTATGGTACGGACAAAGGAGCATACTGCAGTATGCGTTGACGTAATGATATGACACGGATGACGGAAATCTATTGATTGTATCGTGCTATGGATAAAAGAAGTACCGTCATTGGAGAGTTGTTGGATTGCTGTGGCGGTGCGGCTTACAGAAAACCTACAGATATAGTTTAAATCATTGTAGTACCTGTCATAGGAGTTTCGTAATAATGAGTGGTCAGATCATCATGGCACTGCCCGAGGAGTTACATGGGAGAGGTACTGAGTGAATAACAGTTGTTGACGGTTGTATTATCGTAGTACGGATCAGAGAAATTATGCTGTCAGTGAGTTGTCAAATCACCGTGATACGTATCAGAGATTTTCTATCGATAGTGATTGGTCAGAATATCGTGACACGGATCATGCGAGACTCACAGAAACAGAGAGCTGTCATGCAATGGGTCAAAGAGGGTTTATATGTAGTGAGCATTTTGGTAGTAAGATTAATGGCAAATTTGTTGGTAATGAATTGTCGATGTGAAAAGATTTTCGATTTGTCCAAAATATGCGAAAACACAGAAAGAAATGGCCTCTTTTTCCATTCTTTAAGGAGTTATCAATATAATCCCCCACCACCCAAACCATAGTAATTAATTAACCACAGTAATTAACAGTACATGTAGCTAAAGACGTTTCGGTCCAGCCGGCATGGATGCAGTTGTCCAATAGTATGAGATGACTGAAATCCCGGTAAACCAGTCCATCTTGTACTAAACATGCTGTTTGTAATCAGAACCGAGCGGTGAATCTGTTCTCGGACTACTTCTGTCAGATGTAGGCCTTTCTCACGTGTACAACACGTGTACAATACATAGATTACTTTTCCTACAGCTAATACACGTCGGTATAGTTGTATACCACTATAACACACCTCGTTTAATGGTGGTTAATAACTACTCTTAAAGATTTCGGGCGGGGGGCAGGCTCTAATTGATGGGGAATACTTATGGAATATTTGCACGGGTTTTTCCGTGAGCAGACATATCTAAATCCCCACGAGAGATTTTGCCAGGTCGGTGTACACTAAGCTTGCCAAACACTTATATGAGGGTTGGGATTGACATTCAAGACGAATCTGACTCAGTGATGTGATCATATATTCTGTATCACAATCTCATTCAATTCGAAATCTGCTTTCAATAAAAGATTTTCCGCAAAATTCCGATTGGTGGACAAGACCTTGACATTAAGCGTTAGTGGAAGGTTAAGATAGATATAACATGGAATTTAATGGAGATTGGCGATATTGAGATTGATACTGAAAACATCGCGAATGTGTTTTCTTCAGACCGGCTTACTTATTCAATTATCATTAGAACCAACAGGATGTATCAGCATACAGTTCTCATAACACGCATTAAATAGCATGTTTCAACAATTCGATCTTATGTATCTTTCTTTCTTACTATTGTAGTCTGTAAACGTACAAATGTTCTGTATTTCACTTAGATAAAACAATTCAATGATGATGAATGCGTCTCGCTTCAGCTTGTCTAGAACAGGCGCCCGGCCACCATCTATAACGTATGTTAATACATAAGCAAATTGTTGATATAGAGTATTTAGCTGTAATTCTATCAAATTTCGCCTTTCACCACGGCGTCAAGGATTTGATTGCCGGTACGGACGTGAAAAGGTATGGAGTCACCTGCCCGACCACACAGGTTGTCTCCCGGTACAGTCGGTTTCTTCCAACATTAAGACCTCTTGCGCACTTCCATCTCGTAATCCGAGCCAACAAGAGTGAACATGCTTAATTGTTTCCCAATTGTTGTAAAATGAATGATATTTATGTATGATAAAAACCTAAATATTGTACAAAAATTACTTTTGATGAAATGATGTTATTATTATTTCTCATTTTACAACGGGACATGAAAAGAAAAGCTTTATAAAAACCCTGCCACCAGACAAATCCCATATATTACTCGAATATCAGTAATTTGTGTACACAGACGGCACATGTGTTACCACTACTGTCGTCCCACGCAGGGAAGTAAACGATACCACATCTTAACTCGATCCTTTCTGTATGCATTTCTCAGCACGTGACAGCGCGCGGTCGCGTGCGGTATCTATACTCGCATCTATTGGTTATATATAGGTAAGGTATAGTTAACTTACAACACGATAAGATATTCTGAAACCACAGTGTACACAAATGTTTACGAACTTCTCTATAAACTGTACAAGTAAACATAAACAAAAGGTTGCCAAAAGTGTATGCCTATCAAAATAGATGCGCCATACTTCTGTAGCTCGCTGTAGACAGGGTAGAGTTTGGGATCTTGAAGCTTTGATAAATCCGAGGCCAAGTTTGCCTTTGCCTCCGTGTGAGAGAGGTTATGTTACATGTACCCTGTGTCTGGTATGGTACAGCACACGTACAAATTTGTTTGTGTTTACTGGCGAAACCTTGAACACGTGCACGAAGCTGTGTTAAGAAGATGCTATACACAATTTAAATGATATTGTATTGGTGATTATAGGCGAAATAACATCAAAGGAAGATCAGAAAGAAATATAATCACTTCGGAACTCTCCAGACTCTGACGACCAGGTTGTAGTCAACTTGGGAAAGATTAATCACTATGGCGACAGCTACACAGCTTGTGAGAATTGGCGACGAGTGTTTACAGGACAAAAACTATGACATGGCAATTAGTGCGTATTCGTCTGCTTTAAACATAGGTGTTCATTCAGGTCAGACGGAAGTACTTAAGAAAAGATCAAACTGTTATTTCCAAATCTGTAGTTATGATTGTGCCTATGATGATATTATTGAAGTGCAGAAGACTTCTCCGAAATGGATAGCTGGATATCGTTATGCAGCTAATTGTCTCAGTAATTTAGGAGATGTCGAAGGTGTATGTGAGCTATATACTAAAGGACTGGAGTTAAACAGTGGCAGCGTAGACCTTAAAAACGGCCTTGCTGAAGCTAAAACCAAAATGGCGAGGGAAAATACAGAGGCGACGAGCAACAATCCATTAAGCATTTACAAGCTGGATTATTATCCTGGAGATGATGTTCGCCTCAAAGAAGAAAAAGAAAAACGCGATTCTATAGACAATGTTAAAATCCAGACGGAAGGACGTCACACGAAAGACCAATCTGTACTGGAACTTGTGCGAGAGTCCTGGAAACATCAACAAAACGGGGAGCTCCAGAAAGCATCACAGAGTTTACAAACAGCAGTAACGGTGAAACCGGATGTGACGTATTTGCGACAGGTACTTGGTGAAATATACTTTCGTCTAGACAGGTACGAAGATGCCTTTAGATGTTTGAACGCTATACCGAGCAGTATGAGATCTTTTGACACCTGGATAATTGGAGGTTTGTAAGGATACAAAGTTCTTTTTTTTTGCAAGTGCAATAAAGTAATGTTCAGATGGAAGGTTGACGGAGCTTAGTTTCTTTCAATAAAAATTATGCGATTCATCATTCTTGTCATTATATATATATGCAGTATTTGTAGATATTTGAGTTTAGATTGTGATTATATTGATAATTGTAATTTCTTGATTTTGTCATATACAATAACATGTTGCATTAGACCTAAAGACAAAATGTTGTTTCCCCCCCCACCTCCCCCCCCCCACCCCGGTCCCAAAAAACAAACAAAAAACAAAAAAAAACTGGCTATAATATAAATTGTCTAACTAATACTGGTTTGCTTCTCACATTGAAGATATTCATTGTTCAAGTCTGATCAGTGATATTAACTTTCCGTTTGGAAAATTTAAAAATATTTGTAAGATTTCAGTTTAACATTGAAATACACCACCTAATACATATTCTTAAGTATTGCGATTGCATTTCCGTAATGACTCTGTTCTTTTCTTAGGTCAAGTTCTACAGAAACTCGGACTTCCGGTTTCAGCAGAGATGTGGCTCCGTTATGCTGAGAAAGTTGGCGGTAAACGAGGAGAACGTGCTTCTATATTATTTCACGATGTCAGATCGAGGCGTTTATATCAAGACGTGACAACAGATAAACATGTTGAAGTCAGATTCAGAGAGAAGGGGCGTGCATTATTCGCCAAGCAAGATATTGGTAAAGGCAAATTAATTTTTAATGACAAACCTATTCTGCTAGCTCAAACAAATGATAGTTCAGGAATCCGAGCATGTAGCTTCTGCGCGAAAACCTTACAAACAGCTCAAGAATACTTTGGTAAAGACGTTTTAGAGAATAACAAAACACTAAAAGAAATTGTGGAGACACACTGGCCAAAATGTGACGTCATAAGTTGTTTACATTGCGACCGTGAATTTTACTGCAGTGACATTTGTCGCAAGTCTGCCTGGGAACAGCACCATCAGATTCTGTGTATCTCCGTTAACGAAAGCATGATGAAGCTTTATGACGTTTGTGACAAGTACAAGAAGCTGATTGAATCAAACCAGCGTATCTGGGAGGACATGTGGAATGCTGCGTTCAGTCCAATGCTTCTAGCCCGCCTGTGGGCAGCCATTGTTTGTGAAGTTAAACGACAGGCCAAGGGGCGGGGAGTCTCAGTTCCGGAAACACGTGACTGGATCAGAGCCAAACTCCCCTTCAGAAGGTAAAAGCATTTATGATTTTGGAAAAGGAATATCATTTATATTAGAAACGTATTAATGTTATGTACCAAATATGAATATACATACATGTATATAACGCTTTGACATAGGTTACGGCTTTACATGGCTTACATCTAAGCTTAATTGTAAATACAGACCTACATATTTAAAGATCGGTTTCAGTTAAATGTCAGCAGTATTTCGCTTTTTGTGATCGATCAGTCATTGTAAATTCTGATTTCGAAATCATGATAACGAAATTCTATCTTGAACATTCGATTGTATATTTACATAGACTTATCATATATTGATTTCGCATGAACTTAACAGCACTATTGTAGGTGTGGGTTTTTTTACTCTTTTTATTTCTTTATTTCATAATTTCACCAACGTGTAACTGTGATATCCTTTTACCCTGCTTGTGTTTGTTTTTTACTTATCAAAATCATCAAAGTAGACATAAACAAACAGATTTTTTTAAAAAATATGATCGTGTTTTAATTAATACTGCATTAAAGGGACATCACTTTTGTTATTGTATGTGTTTTACACATTTACGTTTCTGTGTTATCTCGATCTTTACAGTCGATTTCCAATGTCCATCTTGACCACATCTTAGGTTTGGGAAACGCCTCTAAAATTCAGCGCTGATAACGTCACGTGATAACTTAAAATCGAGACAGTCCGTTTTGTAAACACGAACACAAGATGGCAGGCAGAGATGACAGCGACAAAGTAATCTAAATCCCTTTATCGACACCAGATGTCGCTATGGGCGTGGCAAATGTTATTTGATAATCTTAAGTCAATTCAAAATTACGAAATAAGTAACATAAATCACAAAAACCATTATCGCAACCGATTCAGGCGGGTAGTCATGTTTGTTTACAGGCGACGATGTATGTGCGCATGCGTTATCATATACGACGCAAATATTTACATATCCAGATTGTTGATCAACAGATAATGATTTCCTTTAATAATTATTAATAAACCTCTTCCTGTGCATATTTCATCGAAAACCAACTGCCTGCGTTCATAACGTGAAACACTTGATATATACATATAATTTTAAAAAGTTTTACAAATTCCTTTTTGCCGTGATGTCGCTTGTTATACAGTCATAACAAGGTGAAAATGGGAAGCCTTGGTTTGAAGGTAGACCAATCTCATATGAAACAGCCTGTTTTGAACGTGTTTATTCTACATAGAGTAGTGTTTAATTGCTCTGATGATATTGCGGTTTTATTCATTGTATTGAAGCATGGACTTTTAAAACATCGACTTGAGGATAAGTCAATGCTCTGCCTCAAAACTGATTCAGGAAGGATAGAATATGTACAAATAAACTATTAACACGATAATGAGAAAAGGTGTAGGCGTTTTCTTCTTCCTCTATGATATCCGTTGTGTAAACATAGGAAAACCAAATAATGACAAAGTCTCAAAGTGTACTAACAAACACCGGATACTCTGAAAGTTTTAGATTAAGCAGTATTACCAGTTATACAAAGTAAGATAAGAACAAACGAAATGATAAAATATAAACATAACAGAACGTGTCCTTGAATCGAAATTTTATTATCGACAAATTAATTATTTAATTATTCTCTGAGAGCTGGTTTCCTTTGTATTCAAAAGAAATATTTCCTTTTAAGATAAGGCATTCGTTATCTATTATTCTTTCTTAAACCCATTTTCTGCTATTCCTTCTTAAGCCCTGTATCTACTATTCGTTCATAAGCCCAGTATTTATTATTCTTTCGTAAGCCCATTATCTAGTATTCGTTCTTAAACCAATTTTCTGCTATTCATTCTTAAGCCTAGTTTCTACTATTCGTTCTTTAGCCCAGTATCTACCATTCTTTGTTAAGACCAGTATCTATTATTCTTTCTTTAGCACAATATTGAATTTTGTTTTCTTATCTCTTTTGCAGCAATGGTAATCTGAAGCTTTTAACTATTTAATGAACTCATTAAATGTTTTTGTTTCGTTTTTTTTAATTTTCAGGTTTTATTTCAGTTTTGCACTACGGAGGTTAGTTCCGAAATTATCCGGCGTTGTCGGTATAGTTCCTTGTGACGTAACGACCCTCAGCATGCTCCAATACCAGCGAGAGGTGATGAACATCTGAAACATCGCTTTAGCTGAGTTATCACCCTTGGTTGTTCAAGTTATCACCATTGATTTACTAAGTTATCGCCCTTGATTTATAAAGTTATTGTCCTTTATTTATAAAGTTATCACCCTTGATTTATAAAGTTATCGCCCTTGATTTATAAAGTTATTGGATATCACACTGTGTGCTATCTTCTGAATTGTGACTACGGTATTGTACATGACAGAATAGTAGCATTGTTCAGAACATACACGTGTCTGTCCTACTGATATTATGAGTAATATGAAAATTCCGAATGTACTGACATTTTGGGCTAGTGCCCTCCTCATCTACATTTGAACATTTCTGTTGACCACTTTGGATTTTTCTCAGTCGCCTCGTATCACTAACATTTAAGCCCTTAGCTTCATTAACGATCCCTGCGAAACAAAACAGCTGTATGATACAGTTTAATTCATTGTTTTGCTTTACTGTATCTTGTCAAAGTTTGTATCAAATAGTGCTATTTGCTTGTGTTTCTGTTATATCCTGTATATAATGAAACGCTTGTCCATTTTTTCTCTTTTTTTCACCATGTATAATCTTTTTTGTCTGCCTTTATAAAGAGTTAAAATTGATTCTAAAAATAAAAATAAATAAATAAATACAAGTTATAATTTTTGCCCCATTGTAAATTGTTACGAATGTTTCTCCTTCTCAGTACTGAATTGACAATTTACCCTTACATACGTTATCTATAAGTATACTGGTGTGATGTAGTTCATTTGCATTAAATTGAACACATTCGGAAGAATAACACACTAAATATTTTCTATATTTTGTCACAAAAATCTCAACTTACTATCTGCTTTGACAAATCAGTGCATGTACATTCTCTGTTAGTTAATCCTAGAAAATAGTCGTAGCTAGCTTAACACCGTTGTAGAAAGTAGCACGAAACGTAACATTATCATACAGTGATGGATTTTGTTACATGTTTCTAATATAATTTTCCTTTCTCGATCAGATACATCGCATTTGCCCAATGTAGCTATGCACAAATGGTGCCAAATATGGTGAAGATCATGCGAGAGATATTTAGCAATGCCGGCACTGGTGTTGTTATGGAGATATCAGAGAAAGAATTCGATTGCCGATACTTCCAAATAGCTTGTAATGTTCAAGCGTTCTCCGATCCGAATCCTCCATTCGTTATTTTCAAGAGAAATGCCAAATCTGCTGGTTTAGAGGTTACACAGTTCATGACCAAAGATGAAAAATTTGCTACTTTTGGCGGGCTTTTCTGCCTTCATGCAAGCATGAATCACTCTTGCGATAATAACGCAGACGTGCACGACGGAGCAGCTGGTGACAATCCCGGAGTTCACGTGATAGCAAACAGAGCAATCAAACGAGGTGAAGAAATCAACATCACTTATATTGACACTACAATGGCGCGCCAAAATCGACGAGCATGGCTGATCCGGTCCTACAACTTTTGGTGCTTGTGTCCACGATGTCGATTTGAGGGCGATGACAGTGGGGTTTGTACGAACTGTAACAAAGCGGCGACAAAAGATAAGCCATTTCTAGGGTGTGGAAAGTGTCGCAGTGCTTGGTATTGTTCTCCTCAATGTCAGAAATCTGCCTGGAAGCGGGGACACAAAACTATATGCCGTAAGTACAATCTCACTGTCTGCTCTATATGGCGATTATGTTTCGTACTCAAATAATACTCGACAACATTTGAAATATCAGTTTATAACAACAGTGATTTACAGGAGAGGAACAAACAATGTGGACAATAAGTAGCTGTTATGAGTGTTTTAAGAAATAAAATAAGACAATAGATAATATTTTAAAGTACAGATTAATTTTATTTTCTTGCTAATTTTTCTCAAATATATCTTTAACATACATTGTGTCTCATCTGCATTACCTTTGTCAATAATGCCAAGAATCCTTTTAACCACACACTAAGCAATTATACTGTAGCCTACTGATGAGAAATACGGTTCAGTTAAATTGCATGTGTGAAATATGTGATAACATAGATTAAGGGATGTTTTAATGACTTATTTAAATGTGAGTAATACAAATATAACGATACACGATATCGACAAAAGGACAGCTGAATGTTGTCGTTATCTGGTTATGATAACGCCACTCAATTGACAGTATATAGACTGGACAAATCAGTCCTCTGTTAATTTGGCATAACACCTGATCTTATACTCCTTGTACTTTCTCAGGCGCCAATGTGTAAATATATTTTTGTTCTTATTTTGCCCTTGTTTCATCTCATTTGAATTCGAATTTAGACTCTATTGACAAGACGACGAAATGTTAATGGATTGTTTTGTTCTTGTTTTCAGGTAAGCGATGATCAAGAGACAAGAGTGCCCCCCTCCCCACACACACGCACACCCTTAGTTCTATAACAGGCCCGAATTAGTAAAAGTGGGTTTGTTATTTTTCTATGTTTTGTTTTACTTTCATAACTGGAAATTATAATAACTCGTTCTGGAATTCTTAAGAAGTATCTAGCGACATCAGATATTTTTCAGTGATCACAAACTTCAAAATGGTCTTCGTATTTCTTAAAGTACAATATTTAAGTGCAAACCAATGAAGTATGTTTTACATAATACATTGTGATACGTAGGTTTATCAGTATAAATATGTTATTTATGTGTGGTTTGTTTGTATAAATGAAGTGTGCGACATAATGCATTGTGATACGTAGGTTTATCAGTATAAATATGTTATTTATGTGTAGTTTGTTTGTATCATCGATTAATGTACAGGCACCACCATTCAATTATATAAGGTAATTATTTAAATGTTTGAAGTCATTACCATACTATTCATTCACGGGAAAAAATATTTTATTTTAAATCTAAAGTAGCTGTCGTTATTGGTGTTATATACATTACAGTAAAATCTAAAGCTATTTTAACTAAATATTCATGAAAAAAATCAGTATTGTCGGATGGCACAGTAGTAATGCACTCGTTTCACCTAGCGGTCCGGGTCTCAGAATGAAAAAGTAAGAGGTCACCTGACCTAACACGTGGGTGTTCTCCTAATACTTCGGCGTCCTCTCATATTAACACCCCGTAAGCTCTTAAGGTGTACAGTAATTGGTGTCAAATTTGCTAGGGGTCAGTACCTAATTCGAGTGACTAAGATATATATCGGTACACTTACCCCATGAATACATACCATCATGATCTGTTAATTTATCATTCTTTTAACTATATGTACAATACAATGTGTATATGATTTTGAATCCATTATGAAAATCCGTTGTCATCAAACTACTAAATGTTATGATTGTTTCTTTATTATCATAGGACAACGAGTTGTATTTAAATTGCAATCAATTTTATGATTTACTTCTCTGTAATTGAAAACTGTTTTGATATTCTATCCAATATGATTCATTGACAGTATTATAAAATAACATTCAGACTGCGACGCTGTACCGTCGAAAAAACAACAATATCCATTCACTGCTCAGAATTTTATTACGAGTTTGAATTTAACAATGGAATCCGAGATTTTAAGCCAATTTGCACAGGGATATATAATAGTAATCATCGAATCACAAGGAGAGACAATCTTCATGCGGAATCACTGATACAAAAGTAATCAAATAGTCCATTGGGGGTCAGCTTTCATGGCAGACACATTGTAATAGGTACTAAGCTGTCGCCGGTTTCTCAGTTGTCGTCGGGCTGCATATGAAACAACATACGTGCATAGAAATTACTCAATTATTCCTTCAATTGAATCAAATTGAATTTTTAAAAATCAGACGTTTGTTATGATGTTTATTTATAGTAAGTATACTACAGACCGGCTGATACATCATTAAAATTTACTTCTGTTTACAGCAGTGCTGAATCTCAGTTGTAAGATTTATGTCCAAAATCCACAAAACTTTTGAAAAACAACAACATAAGCTGGCGGTAAAACAAAAAGCATGATAACAAAAGAAAGTGTTTGGCTAGAACATAAATGGTTCCGAAACCATCACCGAAAATAAAATCCATAAATGGGCATTTCACTGCTGGATGATTGAAATCATTATGGTTACCATACAACTTGAATGAAAAAGAAGTCAAACTGCTTCGGTATAACATATATTCTCTGTCGTTACCGCAATACAAGAAACAAAAGAGTTATTTTGATGATGGTGAAAACTTTTGACACGTTTTACGTAAACATGTCCGTTTGTTTGTCTCGTATCATGTATTTAACATGTTTTACATGATGATATAATTTGTCCTTACCTGTATTTACCGCATGCACCCTCACTGAAAGAAGCTGACAAGTGACCGCTGCAATGAACAATTATTATACTAATACAGTTCTTTTTAAAGTTGTATCTTTTCCAGTGTTTTCTCTTCTAATCTATCTCTCCGTCTATCTCCCCCTCCCTCCCAGTTATATGGAATATGAACTTTCCTCTTAAGAAACATTTACAATAATTTCATTTTTACATGTCAAATTCAAGATGACTGCCTATCGGCCATTTTTGTCTCTAATAAGATCTACGATCAAACGGCCAGAACGTCATGTGGGGACCAAATGAGAACTTATGAAACATGTATTCATAAAGGAAACGTTGTTATAATGTCAAGATTCCAATGACGCCAGATTGTTTACAACAGCCATGTGTAGCAACGGCTTACGTGTTCGTGTATTTGCGTGTTGTTCTATATTTTTGAGTATTTTGTGAGGTTTCAAATGTAAGGATAATGCTAGCTTTAGTACAATGCCAAACGCAAATGCATTTCAAGCATGGACCAACGTATATGCGCCAAAATGTTCCACTGAATTTTACATGGTGGTTGAATCGAACATTATGGGCTGTAATGGTGTGTGAGGAATTGTCCTTGAAATATACCGTATTTCTGGAGATGATTACATGTATGTTTTTTGCAACTAGAATAATAGCATAGAAGTGAAAGGAAAACGGGTGTACTTCTGTAATGCCGATTCTCGCTTGGCGGTGTCTTCATATCAGTTGTTGTTCTATATCAAAACACATTAAAAAAAATTCCAGAATTTGGAACAGCATTAATACTACTTGGAAAAATGTGATGGCGCAAAAATTCTGTCTGGTATGTGTTATTTGATACTTGAATGGAATGTGCATTCAAAATAATGAACAACGATATGTGGGGGCAGTTATAAATTTCCAAAGTTACGAAGTAAATTTGTGCTTATTCAATGAAAAGATATCCCCTTACTTAAAATATGGCTGATTATGATAATAATAACTTATCTAAAAGGAATTACAACTGCTTCCACAAATATGTAAGGCTGTGCATTATTTCTAATCATATACCAAGACAAATGATAATCAGGTTGTGAACGGTGTTTCATTTTTATGCCACATGGACACTAGGGTGCAATGATCTATCAAACACCTCTTCAGATATAACGATAATTTGTTAAAGAACGCACGACGGACACAGGACGATTTGAGCAGTCACCCTTATGTTAATGATGGGATGAAAACTATCTGTTGAACAGGTTATATTTCTCTATGGATGAAACTATATATACCGACATCTGAATAGATTATAACCATCTTAATATCATCTGACTATCATAATCACTAAAGAGATCTAAAAGATGCGTGAAGTAAACAGAGACTTTGATTATTGAGTTATCTTGTCATGGAATTTCAAAGTTAGTGAAGATAAAAGGCAATCATATTTCAAGCTAATAGAGTAATTGTTTCGTCATTTTCAAGATCAAATTACTGACAATATGCGCTCTTATCGAAAAAATGTTATGTTTTTATTCAACAGATATTGTTGAAATGAATTTTGACACTCTGATTTTTATAATAATCATTGAAAGTGGTTATTTTTTGAACATGGATATTTATGCTATCACGGATTTAAATTCGAAATTAGTCCGACACGTCACGTACCATATCATTACGGACTAGTAAATATATAACCTCTATGTAGGCTACAACAGATACCTATATCAAAATTTACGGGTCTCCGAGTAACATTGTACCTACTTAGTCTGTAATTTGATAAAATCACTCATCCATTACAGTCCCCATTCCACCCTCGTGCCTACGACTCAATAAACGCTAAGGGGACGTAACCCATGACATCCCGTAGAAATAGCTGCATATTACCACCAAGGGAAATGAATGCGTGGCAAGAAACGGCATGACGTAATGGGACACATCAAGATTTGAGTATAAGAATGATAAACTATCAACATGAATTGATGTACTTATATTTCTATTGATTAGTATCTAAACATTTAAAGTTGTTGATATCATTAAGATGAGGATAAGAAAAAAAATCAATAATGCATTTAAGTTACTTTTAAGAGATATACGATGAAAGACATCACTGATAAATGCTTACAGCTGTTTGCAAACATAATTTGACCAATTTCGAAAAGTGTTTTCAACTTCCACTTAAAGAAAAAGAAATAATGATATATTTTTCAGTACATTTTGGTAACTAACTATTGTTAATGCCAAGACATGTGCTTTGTTGTAAGAAACGGTTACAAGTTCTAAAGGGAAATATTTTTGGACAAGGCGAAATTTCATATATATAGTTTATAGAATATTTTCACAATTTTAAAACAAACATTGTCTAACTTGACACTGAATCTATATAATAAAAGAGATGCAAAAATCGAAATATATTGATGGAATTGAAACTTATTTTTGGATGAACGTACTCGCATTCGGCCACACAGGAGCTGTCGTACGTCCTACCCGCAACACAGACTGGTCTGTAAATCGCAGGACACGGACAGGGCGGCGATGTTTCCTGGGCAGGAACTAGAATAAAATTCCTAAATGTATGCGTGTCACATAATTGCCTTTCTATACAAAGAAAAGATTAGTGTCGACGAACTTTTTTTTTTTACATCAGGAGGTCAGGAGTTGATTTTGAAATATTAGTAACGGCACATACACATGCAGATTATACATTATGACGTCACTATTTTATACATATAAACCTCTCCAGATAATGAGTCAAGCGCTCGAGAAAATATATAAAACAATATTGTTCATGTCCTAAATGTACATTCGTGCTAATAGACCTCGGAACTCACTTCATATCTTATATATGTGTATACCATTATTATTTCTTTTATAGTGTGAAGAGTTGTACAAAAAGAACATACATTGACATTACAGAAAGTAATAGTGCGTTTGTACACAAATATACACATAAGAAGCATTTAAATTAATATAAAGTAAACAGTAGACACAGAGTTTACGTACGTATATTGTATACATACACCAACTCCTATAGTTAAGAATATAACCGCGTGAAGTAAGCGTTTTCCATATGGAACGATATAATATAAAGAAAAGTTATATAGTAAACACATATACATACAAGAATCATTTCAATTACATACAAAGTAAACAATAGACACAGAGTTTACGTACGTATATTGTATACATACAACAACTCCTGTAGTTAAGAATATAAACGCGTGAAGTAAGCGTTTTCCATATGAAACGATATAATATATTGAAAACTTATATAGTAAACACATTGCGTAGAAGAATCATTTCAATTACATACAAAATGAACAATAGACACAGAGTTTACATGCGTATATTGTATACATACACCAACTCCTAAAGTAAAGAAAATAAACGCACCAAGTACAATATCAAGATATATATATATATATATATATATATATATATATATATATATATGATATTGTATGAAGTAATGAAAAAAAATCTTAATTTTCTTCGTAAAAAAATCATTTCGGGTATTTTTTCCCAGTTAAACCCAATAAATGTGCATATTACAACCATAGGATTTAAGACGTGAACATTTCATATTGAAGTCAAAATGACCAAACATTACAATTATATAGCATGATAATGTTGTAGGATTCTGATGATGAAAATTATTGAGTTTATTCTAAAATCCTCTAGTTCAAATGGGGATATATCGTAGTCGATAATTCCCCCGATAAGAACATGTATTAGTTGATAATTTGACAATTCATTAAGGTAAACTACAAAATCCATATCTTTCACTGTGCTTAGTAAGCACCAGAGCTGGTCTCGTAAACTCGTGTTATCATTTCAATCAAAAAATATTAAATAGAATGCATAATATGAAATTAAAATAATTTGTATTAGAATGTATTTTAATGTGGAGAATTACGCGGCCACTGAGCGAGCTGTTTTCAAGCTATGAAGAGAATTGACAGGAATACATACCCTCAGTCATGACGCTACATAGCACCATACAAACGACGGCTAACTTGACAAACATGATGAGAGTCTCCGTGTCCTGGGATGTTTTCAGGGTTATTGTTGAGAAAGATAGACTGACTTGTTATGTTCAGACAATGCCAA
Source organism: Ylistrum balloti (assembly GCF_031769215.1). NCBI lineage: Eukaryota > Metazoa > Mollusca > Bivalvia > Pectinida > Pectinidae > Ylistrum > Ylistrum balloti. The sequence continues at coordinate 476,381 of NW_026782122.1, read as the reverse complement.
GAGAAAAGAAACACTCATATTTATACATATTGTGTGATAATAAACTGCTGCCGTAAAATGAAATCTCAAGTGATACTAACTTTATGTTAAGTTTCATTTATGTTTTGAATTGGGGACATTAAAATATCCGTGAAAGTTTGTGCTGGTGGCGATAGATTTTTTTATTTAGTTACGTAGCGTCAGGGCATGATAAAGCACTTGTGAATGTATTTATTGGAGTGATACTTTGTTCCACAAGGAAGAAAAAATACTATCATAAATCTAACCAAACATTTAAAAATGTTTCAAGAGTATATAAAGCCATAAATATTTTAAAAATAAAACAAATTTTAACATTATCAACAGAATCATTGCTCAAACTCTGAATTCAATCAGATTAGGGCAAAATTTACACACAAAAACTTCAGATTTACACGAAGACTCCTGAGAAGGGGGCAAGGAGTATAACACCAAAATCTTCGGAAAAGCAACCGCTTTTTCCTTTATCGACGGTTCCCACTTTGTAAATCTTGGTCGATGCATCTCTTGCAAACATATTTACAGAACAAATAACCAACGAGATTAGTTTTAACGTCAAATACACTCAAACAAAACACTTGGTTATTGCGAGCTATCATTATAACAGGTATCATCATAAAATTAATAGAATTAAATCAAAACTATTTGGTAAAAAAACGTTGATGTGGCAATATTTTCATTCTTAAAGGCCTGCATTATGTGAAGGATATAGGAATGAAGCTATGTGAGAATTTCTATGAACGCAATTTGTGTTTAACTTAGGTCAGATCCACGTTAATTTCCAATATACACAGCAGAGTGCAAGCTGCTTACTGAATATTCAGCTAGAGAACAGTAATATTCTCTGCGGCGGACATCAATAAATGGAAAAACAGTTATTTTTCATGAAAGTGAAAAAACAAATTCTGAAATTTTACGCAGAATTGTCCACTCGTTTTTCCTCATGCCCTGTGTTTAACTGTAAAATATATATCGTGATGATAAATTGTATACGTGACTTTCATCACATGGACCGTTTCTGTAAGCATATACCTTGAAACCCCTCTAATGAACAACAATATACCAGCCAGTTCAACTAATATCAGTCACATACATATCGACACTTCCTTTACCTACATTGTATCGTCTATCCTATCATAATAACCAGAAAAAAGACACTTGATCCTGCAAGGATCTTGGATATCCATGTTGCTTTCATGTCAACAGATTCAAGTTCGATTCCATCCACATCCTCATTCATTTCTCAATTAGAATCTTGGTACCATGACTGCTTACCGAGCTAAGATGATTTACCATTCCATAGCGAAACAACGTCTGAATGTAGGCCTTGTATGCACAATGGTTTGTTGTTAACGAGTCCATTGTTCTCATCTGCAGCAGTGTTACTTCATTCAACTTTTTGATTATGTGTTTTTTCAGATCGACGTATTTCATCCATTCTGGCAGATAATAAGATTGTGTAAATAAAATAGATACAGAAATGTCAAGTAATGGAGTTAACAGCTGTTTCGTCCTTTTAGGACTTGTCAGTGATGATAAGGGCCTATTTATTTAGAATCTGGACAGCGACTTAGTACAATTCAAAGTGTACTAGCCCTTAATTCAATCCATTTCCGTATTTTTCATATTTCTGATAATCTAAGAAGAACGTCAAGCACATTGAATAAATCAAAATGTGGCAAGAAATTTACGGCAAACTTCAATCGGGGGCTACACGTCCAACAGCGGTGTTTCATGGGGGCATCGTCACCGACCTCTGAAAACGCAATAACGTCTTGATAAGCAATATTCTTTACGTGTGTGTTTGGGGTAGTTTAAAAAAAGCTAGTTGTGAGGGCTGTGCTTCTCTCAAACAATCACTGTTTACCATACCTGTAATTTATCCTAACAGTCACGTGATATATAGACCATACATGTAATTTATCCTAACAATCACGTGATATATAGACCATACCTGTAATTTATCCTAACAGTCAGGTGATATATAGACCTTACCTGTAGTTTATCCTAACAGTCACGTGATATATAGACCATACCTGTAATTTATCCTAAAAATCACGTGATATATAGACCATACCTGTAATTTATCAGAACATGTTCGTTTAAAGCATAAAATGGAACCGTGGATATCTAATGAAATCTTAGAAAACATAAAACTGCGAGACAATTTTAGAAAGCTTTCAAAAAGAATGGAAAGGAAGATGACCTACGCATGTATAAGAAAATCAGAAATCATGTGCAAATACTATGCAAAAAAGCAAGGTCTAATTTTTTCAACAAGAAAATTTAAGAAAATATAAATAACCCTAAGGAATTGTGGAGACAATTCAAACAAATGGGCTATCAACAAAATACCAAATCAGGTTCTAGTATAGTTCTGAAAATAAATGATAAAACTTGCCATGTTGAAATAGCCAATCATTTGAATAATTACTTTTCAAATGTAGGTGCCAATTTAGTTAAGAAATTGCCCCAATGAAAGGGAAAATATGTTGCTTCGTTAGATACAGTAAAAAATTTCTATAGATCGAAAAGTTGTAACAAATTTAATTTTAAAACGTGTGGATGAAAACTTTGTTTATAAAGAGCTGTGTAAATTGAATATATCTAAATCTACGGGACTTGATTGTTTTCCGGCTAGATTTCTCAGAGACGCTGCCCCGTTTATTAGAATTCACCTCGCTTTTCTTTTTAATATGTCAATTTGAGAGGCTATTGTTCCAGATGAATTAAAAATGGCCAAAGTCAAACCAAATAAAGAAGATAGAATTAACGCCGAAAACTACAGACCTGTTAGTATTCTAAGTGTAGTATCAAAAATCCTTGAACGCGCTGTGTATAGCAAGTTAGAAACTTTCTTGGTAAGAATTAACTTATTTTATGAACTTCAGTCCGGTTTCAGAAGCAAATATTCTACTGACACATGTTTAATACATATGTTAGACCATATCAAATCTCAGTCTTCCAAAGGCTTGTTTACAGGTATGGTATTGCTCGACTTGCAAAAAGCCTTTGATACAGCTGACCACAATATTTTATGTGATAAGCTCTCTTTTCTTGGAGTGAAATCCCTGAAGTGGTTTATATCCTATCTCTTGGGACGGAAACAAATTGTAAATATTAATGAAGTAACATCCGAAACATGTAACATAAAAAGTGGGGTACCTCAGGGGAGTTTGTTAGGTCCTCTTCTATTCTTGATAGATGTCAATGATATGCAAGTCTGCATTGATTCTAACTGCATGTTGATGTATGCAGACGATTCTGCTATACTTTTTCCTATCTAAACCCAGCAGTAATATCACAAAAAAATGTCTTTGGTGTTTGAGTCCTGTCAAGAATGGTTAGTGGATAACAAGCTTTCTCTATATTTAGGTAAAACAGAAAGTATTATTTTGGCCCTAACAGAAAGTTGGATAAAATATGCAAATATTAGTTTTAAAATATTGTGCAATGATCATGACATTGAAGTTATGAAGTGCTATCAGGTGAAGAAATAATAGATTCAATTGTAAAAAAAAGAAATCAGTGACTTAAATTTCACTACAGAAATGAGCAATGTCTATCGTATAGGTCGAGAAAAACTTTTTGCTCGGCATTGATTCTATGTCATTTCGACTATGCGTGTGCTGGTTAGTATGAAGGGTTGTCAAAAAAACTAAAACATAATTTACAGGTAGCACAAAACAAAGTAATAAGATTTATTTTGAATGTTCAAAATAGGCACAGTATAAGATGCAGTGATTTTTTGCGTACAAACATGTTGAACATTAATTATAGGGTTAGTAAAATCAGACTGAATCATATGTTTACTGTTTTCCTTGAAAAGGCTCCAATCTATATGTATAATTCCTTTAACAAGAATATATGTCTACAAAATACTCGATCCTCGGCATATATTTTCAGTCTCCCATCAGTACAAGGTAAAGAATCTACAACATTCTACATTACAGGCGCAAAAGAATGGAATTCTCTTCCAGATTATATTAGAAGTATATCACACAAGCTCAACAAGTTCAAAACGCAAGTGAAACGTCACTTTCAAAACAAAATGCAAGAGAATCATGATAGTTGTTATGTATATTATTGAGGGAAATACATTTGTAAATCCATTTTAAGGACCCCAATGGAAATAAGCGTTTTAACGCTTTTTGGGAAATCCTAGGATATATGTACCTTTGTCTTTATTACTAATTATAACTAGCTGATACATTAAAGATATAGCTAACAACTTATTCCTGATTGTGTATAACATGTAATATGTGCCATATATTCATATGTTTGGTATACAGATCTGTACATATTTATCATGAATAAATTTATCTATCATTTATTATTATGTACAGATGCTGCAAGTGTGTTAGCAAATTAAACTTGGTAAAGTTCATGTTATCGTTGAAGTCTGAAAACGACTTGAAATACCAAAATACTAAATTTTCATTAATATATACCTTCTGACTAGATTAAGACAAAATACAGAATTAATTAATCAACCCATAATTAGATAAAACAACTTTATTAATAGAGCAAAATCAAATCAAGTTGTATATATTTTACAGGGCATTAAACTACGTCGACACATCTGTATCTCGTACAAGCTCTGACCGGTCTGATCAAAACAAGCGTTTCAGAGATGTAAATCGACTGAAAAAAGAAGGCGGTACTTCATGGTAGGCCAACTTTTAGACTATGTGTTATTCAAAACCTTTGCAACACTTAACTACTAAGAATAACAATGCGTTATATAAACGTCTAGTAAAGTTAGACATGCATGTCGCGGTAAGTGTCAGAGAAGACATGATAGATACGGGATAATGACCTGAAATTGAATGGTAACATGTCTAATTATGGATTGTCTGATGAGACTACTGTCAGTGACTACGCAGACATGTGCCCTATACAGCAGTTTGTGAAAAAAATTTGCATATCAGAACAGCTCGAGTAAAATCCATAATCCATTTTACACATTCGGGTAGATAGTGAAATAAATGTTTATTCGGGTTCAATTTCAGGATGTCAGTTCTATGCGATCATGATTCGTGCTATGTATTGTATCGTCGAGACATCGGTTTCGGACCGTTATATATTTCAGAACTGCCATTTTTTCGACGCATATCACATACAGTATTGACCTGCGTGACCCCGCACCAGGATAATTTTGGTTGTAGTAACATATCACGCCTCTAGAAAGAATAAAAAAAATAGTGATTAAAACCATTCACCATAAAATATTCTGTGTTATAATTCATTGGCAAAATTGTGTATTTTTTTTCTTATTACACTTTTTCCCATGTCAAATATACTCCCAGATATGATGTCATCTGACAAATGAATAAAAATTTGCCATGAATAATAGGCCACACAATCTTGCAATGGCTAAAAAAGTCAAAACATGCACGTCTTACATTGGAAAAGTGGTGTTATCTAAATCATCACTTTTGATGACTCAATTCTGATTTTAATTAACAACCGAATTGTAGATTGACCGATGAAAAATTAACTTCATGTAAATAGCTTGTATTCTAAAAGAGAAGTTTACCAAGAAATATGGTCCATTTGAGAAAAAAAACAATAAAAAAATAATTACTTGAATCTGACACTTCAGAAAAGGTTTACATGTCAACACAAATTATACACCATATTCACACCATTATTTTATTTGAATTTTTTATTTCATCAGAATGTCAATTCCATTCAAATGATGATTCTAAGTAATACATGTATACTTTTGGGTCACTGTAAGCTAGCTACAGCGTCTCTGAGATTCAGTGATGTCATCAGAAACAGAAACGCAGTCACATGTCTGATACACATGTTGATCATTTCAGGTGAACAAATTTGAGGTTGCATCTATGAATACCTTAAAGAAAAATACTGGTGTTTCACTGATCAGTATTTCAAAGAAATCTTGTAACATGAACATATTTTAATTAATTTATGTATTTGTTTGACATAGTGTAGCTAACGTGAAATGGTTCTTAAGGGGTCTGAAAATAATGTCAGGAATTCATATGTACCCTGTTTCACAGGAGAATGATAATTATAATACAGAACAATGTAGGTGACTATGGTCCGCTCCTGGTCTGTTATCATTAGTATTGGATATAAATGACGTGATGTTTTCACCAGAGTGGCATGTCTTGATGAACCGATTGATTTAATGGATGATGAATATACACAAGTGTTTTATGTGTACTCTGATCATGACCTAGTGATCATAGTCATCAGGTAATTAAGCTATTGATACAGTCCCATGTGTTATTTCTGGGCACATCCTGTGAATTAATTCAAAGGGGAAAGAAAATCATTTCTGTTCTTTCAAATATTTGATTTGGTTCAACTATATGGAATAAAATTTCTTATGAAGACCCATATCAATACTGCTTGAAGGGATTTGGAGTAAGTCTTCACAAATTCTATTGAAAAAAGATTGTAGTGAGGGACTAAGGGTTTTTAACCATACAAATCTATAGTAACCCCACATGTAGGTACATGAGCTGTTGTTTCTATATCAGTATTACTAGAGGGGCTGGATCAGTCCATCACCAGCAGAATAACACAGGACATACAGACTCAGCTACCAGGGTTTTCTAGTCCCCAACTGGTGAAGCTGAAGGGGACTAATTTTCTCTATTTTGGGGAAATTTCACTATGTTTTCAGTATATTTTCTGGATGGGGAATCTGTTTTTTATGTAGCAGGGAAAAACATATCATTTGGGGAATAAGTGGCCTTTCCCAGTAGTAAAATTTTGTCAGACGAATCCTGATAGTCCCCCATTTGTTACAATTTGTTTGTCCCCTGTTTGTTCTACTAGAGGGGGCATGAGGTTTTCTTGTTTATCCCTCTCCATTTTATAGAAGGGGGCTTAGGATTTCTATCTACTACTGTACTGTTACTGCAGGAGGGGGCTTGTAATTTGTATAGTTAGTTTCAAACTGATAAAGTTGGAGGGTGCTTCAGTACACCTGCTGTAGGTATAAATGCAAGTGTCAACAAACAATCCCTTTTCCCTTTCAACAAATTCTATTTACATTCTAACGTTCTCTCCAAGGATCAGAGCTGACAACTATGTACCTTTTATTATTGAGTTCATAAGGAAATGAATTAAAAAAAATTAATTCTGAAAGAAGATGGATAACTTTGTTACACGCACATGATACCTCAGCTGTATTTGTTGGATTTTCTCAACTGAATCCAGAACACCATTCCCAACATTTTAATGAATCCCAAAGAAAAATAATGAGTCAAGGACTCAAATATATTAGTCCCAAAGATCGATCTATACCACATATTTTAAATGTACCTGTATGTAAACAAATCAAACCCTCCATGAATGAAAAGGTCACACCTGTCTGAATTTTCAATTGTCTTTTTCAGTTACATTTAGCGGGATTCAGACAGAAGACGCTGAATCATGGGAATATACCTCAAGATAGTTCTATCCAGTTTATTTCTTGTGGTTGTGCAGCATCTCGCCAGGTTAATGTGAGTGTTAGAGTTATCTCCCTTTCTGTCTGTGATTGTTTCATTTGTACTGTAGTTAAATACATTCTGTATCATAACATGCTAAAAGATTCTGTAGTTAATCTGATTATGATTAAAAAGGAATTGGTTACAAAACTAGTTCCAATAAATTGATTTTTAAAGACAGGTCAGCTGCTTGGAATATTGGATAATGCTTTCTGTTACTTTGTGTACAAACCTACAGAGATTCAGATTAAAGTGCTATAGATATCTGACCTGTTGAGTCACTTGAATTTGATTGGTACTAATAAGTTCAAAGTGTAAGTGTCTTAACATCCATTGTGTAAATAGATGTAGGGAGCAATGTTGATAAAGATGAGACATGCGTTGTGTAAATAGATGTACGGGGTGATGTTGATAAAGATGAGACATCTGTTGTGTAAATGGATGTATAGGGCGATGTTGATAAAGATGAGATATCCATCGTGTAAATAGATGTATGGGGCGATGTTGATAAAGATGAGACATGCGTTGTGTAAATAGATGTACAGGGCAATGTTAATAAAGATGAGATATCCATCGTGTAAATAGATATACGGGGCGATGTTGATAAAGATGAGACATCCATTGTGTGTATACATCCAATAGTAATTTTGACAGGATATGTTACAGTATCAGTGTTGTCTGTCCATCTTTCTGTCATAAATCAGATCACAATATGACACGAAGTTGTTATCCATATGAGAAGCAGTTTGATTTGACTGTAATTGGAAGAGTTATCACCCTTTGTTTCATGATATTTATCTTGTTTAGAGATCCCCTTTCCCAGTTTTCAACTGATTTCTTTTCAAAATTAAAATGGTTTTAGTTTTCACTGAGGTATGCAATTGTGTTTTCCTAGATCTTTAGTGGAGCTAGAATTATGACTTATATTTTGTGTGATTGTGTTGTAGTTACACCTGTGGATTCCATAAACATGTTTATAATCATCAACCTGGTCCCTGTAAATACTTGGATGGAGTGGGTAAGTATTACAAACACATCACACATACATGGTATACAATCATATGTCTGGTCTATGGTAAACTTGCGAGAGATCTTGTTTGTACTGTGTAACAGATTTTTTAGGCTACACATAAATTTTGTCATTTGGTGTTAAAACGAGAATAACCAATTTTAGCCATGTCATAATTCTGCCATTGAAGTGTAGAAATTAAATGTATATGTTATGGCCCTTTCTAAAATAAAATTTCCCAGTTTGAACATTTGTCATGCAATTGAAAGGCGAAAACAGTGGAAATTAGACATGGGCGAAAAAGCATGCTATGTTGTATGGTGGCTCGCAAAGCTATCACATATACAGTGTGTATCAGCCCCCGGCTTCCAACTCTAAGATGAGGTGGCATGTTGTAATTGGTTTTGGTTCACTGAAAGATGTGGCTATCTTATGTAAAATTTGAATGAATGATTTGTTCAGAATTTCAAATTGTGTATAATTGAATAGAAGGGAACTTTTTTATATCAAAAATGTATACGATCATTTGTTAGCTAAGTTTTCAAATGGTTTTTCAATGCTATAAACGAGGTAGTTCACCTGGGAAATTCAAAGACAGTTTAATGGAGAACTGAAAATTTTTTATGTATATAAACGTGTTATATAAATGTATCTGCCTCTGCAGTATATCTAGTCTATGTAACTCTCACAGTTTCAGTCTATCATCACAGCCTTTGAACAAGCTGTTACTACTAATCTTAGGTTTCTGATTGGTGGAAGTATTCCCATGAATTATTAGTAACCTCTGGTGGCAGTCATTATCAACAATGCCGCCATTTTTCAAAACAGTGTCATGCATGCATTCTCTTGTTTAAATATTTTTAATGTCTTTCAGAGTTTGGGTCGGAGGACATTGCCACACTTCCCGATGGCAAGGCTTTCATTACCTCTGTAAGAATCATCCACAATTCTAGATACAATAATATTATTTAAGTCTTGAACCTTTAAATACAAGATTTCCATTTAAATGTTAATTGATTTACTCGTTAGATATATAAAAAAAAGGATAAAGAACATAACAACACAACAATAAATCTTATCTTATAAAACATTTAATGTAGATTAGATACAAAGGGGGTGGGGAGAGCTAAGATATAACCCTGGCGTCCCTTTCAGGTGAAAATGAGATGTAAAAATAACATATTACCTAAGGTACATCATTCTCATTGCACATTGTATTTTAAAAGTTGAATGATAAAGAGTTGTTTTTGTCTGTTTATGAAATATTTGTCTTGAATGGACATTATTCACAAAATTTCATACCATACAGCAGAATTCAGCCTGCTTTCTTCAGAGGGTGAATCCTGTTACTTCATAATTTGGGATGATAGGTCAAGGTCATCTGGGACCATTAACAAAATCTGTCCTAAGTATGGTTAATCAAAGGCAAACACATTTTGGTTGAAGCTGATAACAGCAAAGATGACGAAGATATTTTATATTAAATTTATTGAACCCATCCTTTTACTGGATGTTTGAGTTTAGTTCACCTGATCTGAATGGCTATGTGAGTTTATGTACAGGCACATTATCTGTCCCTTTGTCATCTGTCTGTTCATCCGATATCAATTTTTCCATTTGAATGACTACATTTCAATAAGCAGGAACCCAAAGTAATGATGTTTGGCTGACAGGTACCTTGGATAAGGTCAAAAAAAGTTTGCGAACAGAAATGACCTTGACCTACATTCATGGTCACTGGGGTTGACTTTGTTCAAACTTTAAATAGTTTCTACTACACAAGTTCTAGCAGCTTGATCTTTGGCAGGTAGGTCTTAGAGATGTAAAAGGACAAACTTTGTGAAAAGAAATGACTGTGAACCATATTCAAGAATATAGGGGTCAAGACATCTTCCTGGTAAGCTAGAAGTAGGAGAAGCAGAATACCTGGTGTTAAGGCATTTCCAGGTCAAAACCGGGCAAATGTTGTGGGGAAAAAAATGACACATTACCTTAAACCTAGTTCATAATTGCTTCTGTTTAGAAATGAGTGTTAGAAGTTAATGTTTGTTGTGGAAATGAACTAAAATTGATACAAAGTGATGTCTTTAAATGTTACACATGCTGAGGTATTTGTGATGAAAATTGATTCTATTTTTGATAAACATTACATGTGAGGTGAGCAATGCATGCGCAGGCCCATTGGGCCTCTTCTTTTATGAGAATTATTTGAATTTTTATGGTTTTATGCAAAGATTATTCCTTCCTCTTCAAGACATACTTTTGCTTCTCTCAGGGACTTTTAATGCCGTCTGCCTCATCACACTATCGGCAAAGGTATATAGACAGTGGCGTCAGAGGGCAGATATTTTTCTTCGATTTCAAGTCCCCAGGTTCAGGGGTCACATCACTCACAATACAAGGCAACTTCAACACTTCGGACTTTCACCCACATGGAATTGACTACTGGCTTGATGAAATATCAGGTTTGCATCATTTTTATTACAATAATTATGACGTTATTCATCCCCTAATAGTGAAACTGTGGGGAACTATAGTTTTCCTCTCCATCCATCTGTCCCAGCGTCCATCCGTCCACCCTTCCGTCCTTGTGAAAGTTTGTGAGTGATCTAGCAGCTTCATTTCTTGAGGGATTCTCATCAAATTTTGCATTTTATTAAGCATCATCTTTTTGACAAGTTTATTCAACTTCAAGGGCTATTGGGTCAAGGTCAGTGTTACTTTTTTTTTCAGAAAGTTGGTAAATCATTACAAGTAGAATAGTTTCTGGAGGCCAGTAGGGGACAAATATTACTTCAGCAATAAGCATTATGCTTGTTGAAATAAAAAAATTCCTCCCAAATAACTTTGAAGACCAAGGTTTGATTCCTGGTCGAGGCACTCAACGTGTGTATTATCCCTGTTCTTTAACACTAACACCACTGCTGTATTTTTTTCTGCAGGAAAAGTATATATCTTTGTGGTTAATCATCGCCAAAAAATGGATGCTGTGGAAAAATTTGAATTTGTTCCATCGGACAAAACACTCAAGCATGTACAATCCTATATAGACCATGCCATTCATTTGTAAGTATTTCATTCTTACTGGATCTGTATGGGCCTATATAAAGTCCTGTTTATCAAATCTGTAGGTGTTTAATCAACACATGTACCAACAATCTTAACTTCACTTCATTTTTCTTTTATTAAGATATTTATGATATTGTTAATGTTGTAATTTCATCATACCCTGCCTCCCAGACCGTATTATATTATATTGTATTATATTATATTGTATTATATTATATTATTATACTCCTGAATAAGGGCCTGCATGACTTGAGCGACATTATATGTGATGTTGATGCGCTTCCTAACCTTCCTGTCCAGCTTGTCCCACAAAAAAAAAATTGATTTGGGACAAATCTGGACTGTATGGTGGCCCATCAAGAACTTGCACATTGTTTTTAGTCAGAAAATCATGAGAAACTTTTGCAAATCCTCGCATTTTCCTGCTACAACTTAAGGTTACATTGATGGATAAGAGGAAGCACGTATGGTCTCAAGACCTGGTCCAGATATGTTACTGCTGTTTGGTTGCCATGGTAACCACGAGATCCTCTCCAAATCTGTCGCTTTTCACTACACAAGCATCAGATAGACTTGTTGTCGCCCATTTGACCTGAAAAGCATGAAGTGAGTCTTGTCAATAAAACAATAGGTGTCTCCAATAGGCCAAATGAAACTGATCAGGTGCATATGCAAGCAGCCCCTGAATTTGGTGTTGGCGTCCCCTTTGTGTAAGTGGCAGACCATCATAGGGACATCGTGGCCTTAAATGAAACTTCTGCAATCGATTCCTAACTGATCCTGGACACAATGGCCGACCATGAGTGCCGACAAAATGATGTGCTGTGTCTGTCACCATCTGATATCGGTTATGGAGGTGCAAGAGACATATGGCTCCATCTTTCCATCGCGATGTAACATGCAAGCTTCTGCTCTTGGGACGGTCACCCTATCTACCTGTAGCCCTGAGACGTCCAACTAAACGGGATATTGTTGTCTCATGTACACCATATTGCTGGGCTACATAACATTGCGAATGCCCCTGTATAATCATAACAATGGCCCTAACAACTTCACTCAATCCTGACATTTCTCTTTACAATATCTAAAAAAAAAAGTTGTGTAGGAGATTTGTACTGTTCCAATGATCAATTTTTAATGATTAACTTGCACATATTGGACAGGAGTACCCTGCTTTCTTAAAAAATCTGCTGAAAACATTCCATCATCGAGCGGGGTCACGGTTGGCTGAATTTTAAGATTCAAAGTGCATGGATGTAGCTCAGTGTCAAATTGAATTAAATTTCATCCAAGTGTCTAAAATACAAGACCAAACTTCCATTTCTTTTTTCCACTAGGATATATATGTATACATTTGCCGAGAGCTTGTTCATAGAAAATAGTTTTGAGTTAAAGTAGTATGCCAACAAATTTTCATCATGAGCATCATCCTTTTCAACAAAAGAATTTGTTTTTTAATTGTGACACATGTCGTCATCTGCTAGATGAAAAAATCATTGAATAATTTTGAAGGCAATAATAGTTATTGCAAACCATGTGGATTTAAATTCATGGTGATAAAGGGAGACAATCTGTTTTTTTATTTTTTTCCAGTATCAACGACGTTGCTGTGACGGGCGAGAACTCTTTCTATTTCACAAATTTTTTGAATTCCCGAGGCCCATTTTGGGGAATATTTGAGATATATTTGATGTTACCATTAGGGAGCATATCCTACTTTGACGGAAAGTATTATGAGACTGTCGAGGAAGGCTATTTAATGCCTAACGGACTGGCATTATCACAAGATCAAAGGTAAGTTCTACTACATATGGTACGATAAAGAGTTTTTATCTTTCTGAATAGTAGCTAGCACATTTATAAAAGTAAGTCTGAAGTTTGTGGACTTACAGTGGTTATATCAATGACTAAAGTATGCTTTTTGTATTGGTTATATAAATACAATAGCTGTTGAATACTATATAATACAGTTGTATATCCACTGTCTGGTCTTTAAACAGGGTACTGTTACTCTTGCTGTGACTGCAATTATGTCATAATTGACATACTATTTATTGTTATGTTCAGTAACATAATATACTTGGTACTCACCTTCTCGGATATCACAAGCAGCTGATACTCTACATTTTCTAAAACTTAAATGCTAATGTATATCACCCTTTATCAGAATTATAGAAAAATTCTTTACTTCAGAATAAATATTTCGCTTGCAGTAAGCCCAGAGTGCAATCACCTGACTTCTCACTCGAAGTGGGAGTGGGCTTATTACAGGACAATGAAATAGATTTCTTTTTAAAGTTCATTGTAAAATCCCACTTGATGTGTGCAGTTTTCTTGATTGTCAGAATCATTTTGTACACAAAAGTATTTGATGATTTATTTATAAACAATATCAATAAAAAAGGTATCTGCTGTATTTTTAGATGTTAGATCAGAGTCAATATTATCTAAAATTATTATGAAGTGTTTAAAAACGATAGCGAATAGTTAGTCGGGACACTACAAATCGGTTAAGACAGTGACCTGTTTGGAACATTTCAAAATATGTCAATCATTTAATTCGTCTTCACGTTGTATATCGTGATGTCTTTTTGTGTACTGGCGGAAGTAAGCATTACGATAAATAAATATAGGGGAATCAGTGGGGAAGTGAATGATAAAGCGTGACGTGTCTGATGTTAGGCAGATTTTTTATTGTATTTTTACTATGATTAAAGAGAAGAAGGTAATTAAGAGTCAATAAATGAGATGAAAACGAATTTTGAGAAGAATACTGTGTATTTTCGAACTTCATATCATTGGTCTGACAGGTTAGCTGAATAGTCTGAGATTTCTTGGGTTTTGCTTTTGACTGAATTTCTAAATCACTTAAGTAGAAGTGTATAGTAAGCATTTCCATACAAAAAATTCAAATTATGTAAGTGTGCGCGTTACATAGGTTTTTATGGTACATGTGGACCAGTATTTTGTTGGGTATTATACTTATGTGTTAAGATATTGAAACTAAAAATCAAGGAAATTGTTAACAGGACACTGGATGACATGCACTGTCATTTTCATCCAACGTAGAAGTTCTATACTCCAGTTTCCTGAACAGTACAGAACTTATAGACAGATTATATGTCAATTTGTGGCATTCTGAAGATAAATTATAACATTGCATACCGTTTTCTTAATCACAAAATTTTATCAACTTCAGATATGGGAAAAAGTTCTTTGATAAACCTTATCTTATCTCAGTTGCTTGATAAAAGGTCAAAGATTATGGGTTATAATATATTAAATGAAAATTTATTTTCTAAGTTTGGATTCAGGAATTGTTTTCACATTTACAGGTACTTATACATGGCCACTTCTGTGAATGGTGCAATTAAAGTGTTTAAGAGACAACCAAACACAGGGCAGCTCATATTTGTACAGGTAGGAATCATACAAGTACATGCAAATGTATATCCATACAAATAAAATTCATATACTTTTTAGTTTTAATTGTAAACAAATTTGATTTTCTAATTCCATAATAAACATGTACATGATCTGGATGGAATATCCTTTTTATGCTTCCGGAACGGAGAGCATATGGTCACCGCCTTGTCTGTCCATCCGTTCGTCCTTCTTTTTGTCCATCCATCTTAATTTTGTATGGAGCATAACACAAAAAACTATCAACATAAAATTTCATAGGTAGATAGACAGACCCCAACAAGGAGACATGCAGTGGACCAGAACCATCACTCTCTTTCGCATAATTTAGGAGTTATTGCCCTTTGTTTTTATTTTCATACTCAAAATTGTCTAGAGAAGTATCAAAACAAAACTTCATAGGTAGATTGATCATAACAAGGAGAAGTACAGTGCACAAGAACTATCACTCTCTTTTGCATAGTGTAGGAGTTATTGCCCTTTGTTAACTAGTCACTTTAATATTGTTTGGAGCATTACACTAAACTATAAGAGGTACCAACATGAAACTGTATATGGTAGAATAGATCTCAATGGGAAGGAGGGCAATGAAGAAGAATCATAACTCCCTGATTGCCTTTTGTTATTTTTCCTACTTAAATTTTGTCCCATTCCGTGTGCATAACCCATCTCTGACAGCCCTTGTTGTTGAATATTTGTAAATATGATATGTTGACCTTGCCATGTGTTGTGTATTTCCAGGAGGTGAAGCTGTATACTTCTCCTGATAACCCAACTATTGACCCCCTTACTGGACATTTATTGGTTGGGGCCCAGCCAATCATTATTAAGACTGCTCAGACATTGGAAGATCCTCGTAATCCAAGTCCTTCTCAGGTAACATAAGTTCAATTTTAACATATTCCATTACATATGTAATATATCACACATACGTTTTCAGTGGTAACAGGCGATTGTGAATTAAATATTGAGGTTTGCTCAAATGAATGATCCACGGACTCATTTCCTTTCTTGCACATGAAATTTGAAGTTAATATAAATTATTATACCTTGGTACTTTTCTTTCGTTGATTTGTATTGAATCATATATAGCCCACCCCCATCCCCCCTCATCCACCTCACCCCCCACACCCCCCCCCCCCCCACCTCGACCCCACCCTAGAAAGCCTAAATGTTCAGGGATGTAGATCTAGGAGAATGTTACCCTGATACATGATTTTGTTTGTAGGTTTTACACTTCGAAGTAAATGAGGGAACTCTGTCTAAAACCACAGAGCTGTACATCAATGATGGAAGTGTTCTCTACTCATCATCAGTAGCCTCCCTTTATGGAAATCAAATGCTGATCGGCACAATAAACCACAAACTACTACATTGTGAGGTGAGGACGCTGTGAAGCCGTCATCGATTCCAGGACCTGGTGCTTAGATTTTCATAAACATTGAAAAAAAAAATGTAGAATTTGTATTTCTAGGAACAAGAGAGTTTTTTAATAACATCAATTTTACATCAGTAAATGCAGTGATAAATCATATCAAGGGTTCAATTTTGTACATTTTTCAAAAAAAAAAATGATAAAAAAAATTTAATCACAAGGTAATAACAATGAAAAAAGGTATTTTGATTCAGGTATTGTTTCATTTAGATGCTTTGAGCACGTGCATATATAATTCTGTAAGTAATCATATTGAACTGACAGCGGGAGATTTTTTTATTGAAGTCCTTTAATCAGAATAAAACCTGTATATGACTCCCACAGAGGATACTGTTATACATCTGTTAGCTATACAACATTTATTCTGTAAATCTTTTCTTTTCTTATATTGATCTTAGAGATAACCATTTTTTACCTGTTGACTACATCTTCATGTTCTCATGTCTGTGGTTTAAAATGATTGCAGTTGTATCTTTGTGAAGATGATGAATATTACCTGTTCTGTCAAAAATTGCTCAGTGTTTTGTTAAAATGAAAATATAAGTGAAATTATAACCATATTTGGCATTACTACATTATACTTACACTGTAAGCTGTAATTATAAAGATTTAGATAAATTTACAGCATTTACATCCTTTCAAATGTGATGACAAGTTGACTCCATCAAAAATATTGAATTAAAAGCTGAAAAGATTTGGCAACAATTTAGTGCTAGACAGTACAGGTAGCTTACAGGCATTCTGTAGAGTGATTATTTATGAAACATGCACAGTGAGAAGAAATCATAGAAATAAAAACATTTTACACAATACTGTGCAAGAAGTTCATGTTCTAATGCACAAAATTGAAACATTTAGAGTCTAACATCTATTTTTCACTTACGTTACGTTTTTGACTTTAAAGAGCATGCTCTTCAATTAAATAATGTGTCTCACACTTTAAGCTAGTTTAGTATTTGCCCTGTGACTTTTTGGCAAAAAATTAGGTACTGGTAAGAAAACCTTTAGATAAAGTATGTAGTTTCCATGTATTAACGAAAGTACCAACCTTTATTAACCCAGTTGTGATTTTATAAACACTGTGATCCTGGCCTCATGTTGTATTGAGTAAATTATTCCTGTGATTTACATTGTATAGTAACAGTTCTAAAAACAATATACAGAAATACCTGTTTTATCTTATACTGAATTTGATACCAAATATTCTTTGAAATATGTTTTTGAAATGTGTTTCCAAACATTGTAGGATTTAATATATGCACATATCTAGAAAAAATGATAAGCTTTGTTTAAATGTTTGTAATTTTTTTTTAATAATTTTGTATTATTTTACACCTGCTTGAAAATTGACTCCAACACATTGTCTCCGTTCATGTGAACAAAGATGGGTTTTTTTCTCATGACAGATTTAATATATAGCCTGACGGTGTTCTTGTGGACATTATATCTTGTCCTACTGTATTGGTGACCTGTACTTGTCCTACTGTATTGGTGACCTGTACTTGTCCTACTGTATTGGTGACCTGTACTTGTCCTACTGTATTGGTGACCTGTACTTGTCCTACTGTATTGGAGACCTGTACTTTTCCTACTGTATTGGTGACCTGTACTTGTCCTACTGTATTGGTGACATGTACTTGTCCTACTGTATTGGTGACCTGTATTTGTCCTACTGCATTGGTGACCTGTACTTGTCTTACTGTATTGGTGACCTGTACTTGTCCTACTGTATTGGAGACCTGTACTTGTCCTACTGTATTGGTGACCTGTACTTGTCCTACTGTATTGGAGACCTGTACTTGTCCTACTGTATTGGTGACCTGTACTTGTCCTACTGTATTGGTGACATGTACTTGTCCTACTGTATTGGTGACCTGTACTTGTCCTACTGTATTGGTGACCTGTACTTGTCCTACTGTATTGGTGACCTGTACAAAAATTACTGTACCAACTTCTGCATATGCATAGCCTATAAGCAGCGTATGAGAAATAAGTTAGAAACATATGCAAGTTAGATTGTGTAAGTGAAGATATTGCTCGCCTTAATGCAGGTTTGTAATGATATGATAACATTAAAAAAGGATTTCAGTGTAATCTCATGTTAGTGATTCTGTTAATGTTAGTGACTCTGTTCATGTTAGTGACTCTGTTCATGTCAGTGACTCTGTCATGTTAGTGATTCTGTTTATGTTAGTGATTCTGTTAATGTTAGTGACTCTGTTCATGTTAGTGACTCTGTTCATGTCAGTGACTCTGTCATGTTAGTGACTCTGTTCATGTTAGTGACTGTTCATGTCAGTGACTCTGTCATGTTAGTGATTCTGTTTATGTTAGTGACTGTTCATGTCAGTGACTCTGTTCATGTTAGTGACTCTGTCATGTCAGTGACTCTGTCATGTCAGTGACTCTGTCATGTTAGTGATTCTGTTTATGTTAGTGACTGTTTATGTTAGTGACTCTGTCATGTTAGTGACTCTGTTCATGTTAGTGACTGTTCATGTCAGTGACTCTGTCATGTCAGTGACTCTGTCATGTTAGTGACTGTTCATGTTAGTGACTGTTCATGTTAGTGACTCTGTTCATGTTAGTGACTGTTCATGTTAGGGACTCTGTTCATTTTAGTGACTCTGTTCATGTTAGTGACTGTTCATATTAGTGACTGTTCATGTTAATGACTCTGTCATGTTAGTGACTCTGTTCATGTCAGTGACTGTCATGTTAGTGACTCTGTTCATGTCAGTGACTCTGTTCATGTTAGTGACTCTGTTCATGTTAGTAACTCTGTTCATGTTAGTGACTCTGTTCATGTTAGTGACTCTGTTCATGTTAGTGACTCTGTTCATGTTAGTAACTCTGTTCATGTTAGTGACTCTGTTCATGTCAGTGACTGTCATGTTAGTGACTCTGTTCATGTCAGTGACTCTGTTCATGTTAGTGACTCTGTTCATGTTAGTGGCTGTTCATATTAGTGGCTGTTCATGTTAGTGACTCTGTTCATGTTAGTGACTCTGTCATGTTAGTGACTCTGTTCATGTTAGTGACTGTTCATGTTAGTGACTCTGTCATGGCAGTGACTCTGTCATGTCAGTGACTCTGTCATGTTAGTGACTCTGTTTATGTTAGTGACTCTGTTCATGTTAGTGACTGTCATGTTAGTGACTCTGTCATGTTAATGAGTCTACATTGTAACTTATCAATAGTATTCTGTACTTTCTAAATCTAATTGCCATTTTCAAATTGGAGTAAATGGAAGCATGATTGAATGTACATGGCTCGAGATTTCAGTTGGAGTTAAGGATGAATGTGGCAGTAGATTATACATTATACAAATGTGCTGTATCCTAGAACATCTTAAGGTAAAGTTCTTTAATTTTTAAAAAAGAAATTTCTTCTGATTTAAAGTGATATCATACAATATTAAAGTGATATTAAAGTGATATCATACAATATTGAAGTGATATCATACAATATTAAAGTGATATCATACAATATTGAAGTGATATCATACAATATTAAAGTGATATCATACAATATTAAAGTGATATCATACAATATTGAAGTGATATACAATATTGAATTGATATTATACAATATTGAAGTGATATCATACAATATTGAAGTGATATCATACAATATTAAAGTGATATCATACAATATTAAAGTGATATCATACAATATTAAAGTGATATCATACAATATTAAAGTGATATCATACAATATTAAAGTGATATCATACAATATTAAAGTGATATCATACAATATTGAAGTGATATACAATATTGAATTGATATCATACAATATTGAAGTGATATCATACAATATTGAAGTGATATCATACAATATTAAAGTGATATCATACAATATTGAAGTGATATCATACAATATTAAAGTGATATCATACAATATTAAAGTGATATCATACAATATTAAAGTGATATCATACAATATTGAAGTGATATCATACAATATTGAAGTGATGTCATACAATATTGAAGTGATATACAATATTGAAGTGATGTCATACAATATTGAAGTGATATCATACAATATTGAAGTAACATCATACAATATTGAAGTGATGTCATACAATATTGAAGTGATGTCATACAATATTAAAGTGATATCATACAATATTGAAGTGATGTCATACAATATTGAAGTGATATACAATATTGAAGTGATGTCATACAATATTAAAGTGATATCATACAATATTGAAGTGATGTCATACAATATTGAAGTGATATACAATATTGAAGTAACATCATACAATATTGAAGTGATATCATACAATATTGAAGTGATGTCATACAATATTGAAGTGATATCATACAATATTGAAGTGATATCATACAATATTAAAGTGATATCATACAATATTGAAGTAACATCATACAATATTGAAGTGATGTCATACAATATTGAAGTGATGTCATACAATATTGAAGTGATATCATACAATATTGAAGTGATGTCATACAATATTGAAGTGATATACAATATTGAAGTGATATCATACAATATTAAAGTGATATCATACAATATTGAAGTGATGTCATACAATATTGAAGTGATATACAATATTGAAGTGATGTCATACAATATTGAAGTGATATCATACAATATTGAAGTGATGTCATACAATATTGAAGTGATATACAATATTGAAGTAACATCATACAATATTGAAGTGATATCATACAATATTGAAGTGATATCATACAATATTGAAGTGATGTCATACAATATTGAAGTGATATCATACAATATTAAAGTGATATCATACAATATTGAAGTGATGTCATACAATATTGAAGTAACATCATACAATATTAAAGTGATATCATACAATATTGAAGTGATATCATACAATATTGAAGTGATGTCATACAATATTGAAGTGATATACAATATTGAAGTGATATCATACAATATTGAAGTGATGTCATACAATATTAAAGTGATATTATACAATATTAAAGTGATATCATACAATATTTAAGTGATATCATACAATATTGAAGTGATGTGATACAATATTGAAGTGATATCATACAATATTGAAGTGGCATCATACGATATTGAAGTGACATCATACAATATTGAAGTAACATCATACAATATTGAAGTGATGTCATACAATATTGAAGTGATATCATACAATATTGAAGTGATGTCATACAATATTGAAGTGATATACAATATTGAAGTGATGTCATACAATATTTAAGTGATATCATACAATATTGAAGTGATATCATACAATATTGAAGTGATATACAATATTGAAGTGATGTCATACAATATTGAAGTGATATACAATATTGAATTGATATTATACAATATTAAAGTGACATCATACAATATTGAATTGATATTATACAATATTAAAGTGACATCATACAATATTGAATTGATATTATACAATATTAAAGTGATATCATACAATATTTAAGTGATATCATACAATATTTAAGTGATATCATACAATATTGAAGTGATGTTATACAATATTGAAGTGATATCATACAATATTGAAGTGGCATCATACGATATTGAAGTGACATCATACAATATTAAAGTAACATCATACAATATTGAAGTGATGTCATACAATATTGAAGTGATATCATACAATATTGAAGTGATGTCATACAATATTGAAGTGATGTCATACAATATTGAAGTGATGTCATACAATATTTAAGTGATATCATACAATATTGAAGTGATATCATACAATATTGAAGTGATATACAATATTGAAGTGATGTCATACAATATTGAAGTGATATACAATATTGAATTGATATTATACAATATTAAAGTGACATCATACAATATTGAATTGATATTATACAATATTAAAGTGACATCATACAATATTGAATTGATATTATACAATATTAAAGTGATATCATACAATATTTAAGTGATATCATACAATATTTAAGTGATATCATACAATATTGAAGTGATGTCATACAATATTGAAGTGATATCATACAATATTGAAGTGATCTACAATATTGAATTGATATTATACAATATTAAAGTGACATCATACAATATTGAATTGATATTATACAATATTAAAGTGACATCATACAATATTGAAGTGATAACATACAATATTGAAGTGATATCATACAATATTGAATTGATATTTTACAATATAGATATGCTTGTTTAGGTACTGTAATAAGTCTCCTGACAAAATGGAAGTGCTGTTTTTGTGAAGAGATGACTAAATTTGTCAGTAATTCACTAAATTGATATACAATGCACTGAGTTTATCAACTGTAAGATTTTATATAATCATTTAAATGTATTTTGAAAGTCTAGTTTAGCTTGGTAATCAAAATTTGATAGACCATGGAGTTAAATCATGTTTAGCTCACATCTGAGAGTATTTGACAGATTTCTAGAATCTTGCACTCCAGTTATAATATTCTATATTGAAAACCAAAGAAGTGAGGGTACAACTTCCTAACCCACCCACCCCTCCTCTCCCCTCCCTCCTACTCCTTTGGGAGGAAGGGGGAACCTTTATTTGAGGGTTTCTATAGTCACCAATAAATGATTTTTCTGTCATGATTTTTTTTTTTTTGCATAAATGAGCACATTCCTTACTTTAGCTTT
The DNA here is from genome assembly GCF_031769215.1 of Ylistrum balloti. Classification (NCBI taxonomy): domain Eukaryota; kingdom Metazoa; phylum Mollusca; class Bivalvia; order Pectinida; family Pectinidae; genus Ylistrum; species Ylistrum balloti. Next base: position 453,313 of record NW_026782122.1, on the reverse strand, counting down.
ATATCACACATGCTCACATGTTCAAATGCACATGAACTGCTTGTGTTAGTTCTCATGTTGGAGTGTCATGAGCTACTCGTATGCAGATTGAGGACAAATTTTGGTACGAGTACAACATATACATGTTACTAGAGTCCCTTGCTTATTATTTTCCTGTTTATTGGTATAAATTTAATGAGTAAACGAGTATACATGACAATTGCATTAGTTTTATGATTACCTGTGCAGTATTTGAATAAAAGTGACAGTATACACACAGTGAGGATTATTAAATGTTTTATGAATGACATCATTCCACAAATTTGTGTATCCATTAATTTTGTGCCAAGATCTTCTTATCATTACACCCATTATACATGTTGTGTTTTTTCCAATAAAAAGTATTTTTACTTTCTTGTTTGAATTTGATTGGTTTTATGTTTGAATACATTTTCTATGTCTTCAGAATTCCTGAACATTGTTTATGCCATGGTGCAGTGTCCCGCGTCCCTCAACTTTTTTCAAGAAATCAGTACCAGTCATGAATGTCTGAACAGATTTTTACCAAATTTGGTCTGAAGCATTCTTTGAGGAAGGGGAACTAACTCCATCCCCATCCCCCACCCCATGCTCCCTCCCCCTCTCTCTCTGTATGTGAGAGTGTTTATATAAGTTTGAGTGTTGTGTGTGTGTGCCACCATGTTAAAAAATGAATTGTATGTGCATGAATGGGAGTGTTTCAGAGATTTACGATGATGATGGTGATAATAATGATGTCATGGTGATGGTGATGATGGTAATGGGGAGGATGTGAGTGAGTGAATGTAAGTGCACTCGTGGTGTGTTATTATGTATATGTGGAAAATCTTTCTAAAAATAAATATAAGAAAAAAAAGTTTGTATAAATATTGGTTTTCAGTCTTCAGAGACTGTCTCACTAGATTAAAGGCACCAATGGAACTAGAGAAATTAGATTTGTTTTCTCTGAGATATGGCCAAGAGTGCATTAATGGGTTTTGAACCAACCCAAAAAAATTACGTTTGGTTAGGATCAGACCCACTGGTAGAATTGGAGAGTTTTACATTTGGTATGGTTCCGACAGACTATGACTGCAATCATGTTACAATATGGTTGTCATGACTGCCATACTGAACTTCTGACAAGGTAAAAAAATGACACTTTGTTGACTTCCTTTTTAAACCTACCCAAATTTTCAGCTCTATGTCATCATGGGAACTTGAGAATGGATTAAAATGGGCTTTCTTTTAAAGAATGTGGCCATATTGAATTTAAGACTGACCCGAAAAATTTTGGTCGGGATCGTCTCGGGATCCTTTCAGACAAGTTTTAAACTCAGGGGAAGTTTAAAATGTGAAAAATGTTTTTACAGCAGACACAGTACAACGACAGGCTAAACATTGTATCTACAGGTCAATCTGACCCTTCAGGTCAGATGACTACAAAATGTTCGAGGACTAATGGATGGACCATGACATAGGACAAGTTGAATAAATCACTATTTGATGACGGAGGGCTCAAAACCTTGAAAGATGAAAAAGTAAAGATGACAAGAAATCAGAATATTGGTTGTTTCAATACTTTAATGTCTACTTTGAAAAGTGTTAACAGAGCTTCTGTGCACACTCTATGTACATGTTGTAATATATATGAAAATTCTCTGAACATATCAACAAGAATTTGGGATACAAATGTAATTAGTCTTCTCTGACAGCAAGGAATTGAATGTACCAATCTGCTCATCATCTAAATAGAAACTGGACAGGTTTTTTACCACACAACAAGTGGCCTGTATTTTAAAAGGTGGAAACAGATTTAAGACATGTCAAAAGAAAGATCACTTTTAACATTCAAGTGGAATTACTTTTTGTCGCAACACCAATGATTTCAAAGCATTTAATATCAGATTAGACATGGGACAGATCATGATATTAATTTCACAAAGGATAGATTGATTCAACAGCATAGTGTACATACATTCAACTGACAGATTAACAAAAACTGAACTTTATCAAATTGATGTTTTGAAATTATGTTTTGACATCAGTAAGGGATCCATATATACATATTAAAATTCACATCATACTCATTTCATTCTGTAATCACTTTTATCAATATTGCACATCATGGCTTTAACAAAGGCATTGTTTGTTTCTAAATAGCATGTTAATTCAATGGTCAAACAAGTAGATCAATCTTTGCACTTTGATCACAAGATTATAATTTTCTAAAATTCTACATGTGTCACCAGATCTGACCTATTTTTTAAACTGTATGTTGGAAAGTTCCACTTCATCAAACAGAAATTTCATTATCCTTCAGCTCAGGAGAACACTCTGGCAATGACACATGTGGTGATAATATAACTGCATCGATAAACAACATCACTTTTTGAAGCAAATTTCTTAAATTCCTATTCCGTACTTTTTCACTTATATTCAGATAAAGTTGGCTGTAAAACCAAAAATATTCATGGTGCTCTATTTTCATGTCCTTTTTTTAAATTTCATTTTTGTAGACACTTGATTTCATCTTTAAGTAAATCTTATAATTTACATACACAGAGTTTTTGAACACATAAGTACAATCTTCTTGTGATACCTCTCGACAGTCTGCTTATCTATCTATCATCGTCTACAGCTACACAATATAGACCCAACTGGACAAGGGAGATAATTCTACTGTCCCTTCTATAGAGACTCCTTTCTCACTATACAGAACTTTCAGCATTCGGGAAGTACTTTTCACATATTTTACTGATTAAGGATGAACTTTTACCTCAACCATTATCAACCTATATTAATATGATTACACCTAGGAGAAGTAAAATTTATGAAAAATCCGCTTCTACTAAGCTGATTACCATAAACTGTTACCAGTACAAATTATTCAGGGATTCACCTTGATCAGTACACTTGGTTTCTGGTCATAACAACCCTGATGTAAACTACTAAGACAGTAATTCTAGCATCTTGTTTAATTTCCACTCTATAAGGAATGCAATCCACTAATGTAGCTCAATACTTTGTGGGTTTCCTAAAAACATTTAACAAGAATATCATCCTGAAATGTCTTTTATGCATCAATCAAATTTCATTTTTTTTTCCCAATGAAAACTGATATATGTCTGTCAATCATCTCCGCATTCCCCGCCCCCCACGTCCATTCATTGGAACCATGTTTCCACCATGACCTTGTTGCATGCCTCGACCTTGACCAGGAATTTGACCTTGTCCAGGAACTTGACCTTGTCCTGGTATGAAAGGTCGTGATGGTCTTTGATTCTGATAATTAGGGTTACCTGAAATAAAACACAAAATTTCAACAACACCACAAATACTACAGTTATAAAGAAATCAAGATCCTAACAAGAAATTAGACTTACACACGAAGAGCAAAAACAAGAGGCCAAAAGGGCCTTAACAATGATCCGAGTTCTACAGAAGCTGTTACAACGTGTACCATGGAAATTATCTTGCTTACAACCTATGATAACATGAACTACAGTACATAATACATGTAATGCAAATGGTTTCCAAGCATAAAGTATTTTCAATTAAAAGTATACAAATTACATTCAAAACTTTAAATTTCTTGTATATACTATATTTAATTTTACACCTCCTAACAATACTGGGAAAGTGTCTTAACAACAAACTTTGCAATTTACTCCTAAAAATTTCCTTCCTAGTTCACTTATTTTCTTCCCAAAATGACCACAACCCATGAAAAATAGCCCTTGGCTTTATACCTGTATGGTACATCAACTTGCTGTTTTTTTTGTTCAAAACTTTTGTCAAAGTGAATGAAAGTGAATAATGAGATCCATAAAAATGTTACATATACAACAGAAGCTGTTAAAACTTACCTCGACCACTTGGTGGTGTTTGGTTGTTTGGTGGTCCCCCTTGATTTGGGATAAGTCCTTTGTCACCACCTTCTGTAGGTGACTTTCTCTGACCAGGTGGCTGTCCTTCCTGATGAATAGAGAAAGTTTTACAAAACGTAATTAACAGAAAACTGTTTCCCCATCATCATGTAACAGATCAACAGGAACATCGAGATTAAGTAATCTTTCCTGTCTTTTCCCCAATTATGCATAAACAGATCTGGTCGCCAAATTCTGCATAAGCAGCTCTAGATGTGGTTTAGGTCCTTCTTGAAAGCTATGATCAGAATTTGATGAGTAATCAAATAAACAATTAATAGTTGACAAAATAACATGAGAAAACTACATTTTATCAAACAACCATTTAACAGGATTTCCTATAACCAGCAAAGTTCTGATGGAGTTCACAGCACTTACATATAAATTGTTATTGTTAAATATATGAAGTCCCATGTGAAGCAGAAGTGAACAAAAACAGGCAAAACCTTAGCTACAAAGCAGAGAATGCTAGGAAAATCTAAGGATCAGAATAGGAAGTCAGTATAACAGGCTTCAAACAATGAAAAAAACTGCATTAGGAATAAGGAAACACTCCCTGCTCAAGTAAATTGAAGGTGAAGAGTAAGCATGTGTTATAAAGGGGTTACTGAAGGAGAAATTATGATGATGAAATGACAAAGGTTTGAAATAAGTAGGCTGAAATAAGTTTGAGCTGTGATAACCTGCGTGCAAATTTCTTTAGATTGTCACATTTCACAGCAAGTGGGTGTTTAACTTTATCACTATTGTTGATACAAATTGATTCTGTCACCATAATGTGATTGCCTCGTTTTGGTATGACTTATAAATATTGTAACCGAGGTCATTTTTCATCTCAATGCCTCCGCTAGGAATCGAACCCGGGACCCCTGGCTTACTAGTCTGACGCTCAACCAATCGAGCTAAAGAGAAGTTCTCTCTAGCCGAATGGTATATTGCGGGTAATATTTTACCAGGGTTACAATACAGATACTATCGGCTTTATATTTAGAGGGGTTTCTCAAACAATTTAAGAGGTCAAACTTGACATTCAGGATTGACTATGGGTATTAAGATGACATTTAGGTATCATTGGAACTATAAATAACATGTCTTCCATTTCTAATATAAACAAGTTTTTATCATTATGTCCCTTTAAGCGCTTTATCTATTTTCCTGAACGACATCAAACTACTGAACTATTTTCCAGATCACCATCAAACTACCGAGCTATTTTTCTGATCACCATCAAACAACCGAGCTATTTTTCTGATCACCATCAAACAACCGAGCTATTTTCCTGATCGACATCAAACTACCGAGCTTTTTTCTGATCAACATCAAACTACTGACATATTTCTCTGATAAACTTCAAACTACTGAGCTATTTTCCTGATTAAAATTAAAGCTTCTAGCTGTTTTCCTAATCAATGTTAAATCTCTTTTGTTATCACTGTGATCCACCTAAATTATAATGGGAGTCATTAAGCAAATATAGAATGGTTGGAAGTTTTACATTAGAACAAAGTTGTCCATTTATGACTCAAATTTTGTAAATGGTTTTACCTTCTGTACAGCCTCTGGGATAGGTTCACTCATATTAGGGGTCTCTGAAAACTGCATACAAAACCTGTTGATTAAAGACAATACTTAACTTAATTAAGTATCCACATTTTCTGTAAACCATACTTTCTGATACATGTACACACAACATCAAACTTGGTATTTTGTATACCTTGTTGGATATCACACCTTGTAATTAAGACGAAAATCATTCTGCACCCAAGTGTAAAACCAGAATGTCGCATTTTGTTGCATAAGGTCACTAAGATGTAAGAAATTGAAGCTAGCTAGGTTTATAACCTCATGAACAGCCAGAGTCATTTGGAGGTAGAGTCTCCTTGTAACAGCTGGTGCCTACCTCAGTGAACAACATATGGAAGGCCCATTGCATGCCATTCAGAGCAATAAGGTTAAAGTGATACCCAAGGACACAGCCAACATAACACCGATCTGTTTCTAAGTTTTTTGTGAAATAAAACTGCAAAGAACCACAGCAGAGAGTGTCAAATTACGCACCTAGGATTTTCACCTGAGATGGTTACCTATGCTAATGATTAAATCGGGTAAAAGAAAAAGAGTATTTAATTATTTTCCATGACTTCTGTGTTCTTAATTATACAACTTACTCTCCAATTTTGATTATCTCTCCATTTTTTCCTGTATATAATGTCAAACAGCCTTTCCAAATATTGGCATATCTGAAAGTACAAAAAATATGATACATGATAACTTTCTGAGATGAAATATAACATAAGGTGAGAATAAAATACAAGTAATTAATATAAGAGTTTTGAGAAGAGTTTAGACCTGTGTTTTACAATGATTACAAAACATCACATATCAGTTTCCTTTAATCTAGGGATTTGTCTAGATAAATTTTACTACCAGGAAAGAGTAGTATTCTCCAAGTGGTATTTTTCTCCTAGGAAAATAAACAAATTCCTCACCAAGAAAATATACTGAAAACAAAGGGAAACTTTTCTCTAACCAGAGTTATTTAGTATATTTTCAAATTATGCCATTATGAAAAAGAAATATTAATACAACCCCAACTTTTCAATATTTTTTCATATACTCTTCATGAGTGCCAAATACTTTTTACCTTATCCTTCTTTTGAATTCTTACAAAAAGGGTTGTCCAAAATTTTCCATTTCTCAAAACTGGCCAAAATTTCCTCTTTTTCCAAAAGGCAGAATTCCCCAAATTCTAGGTTAACCAATAATCTGATAGAGGAATCAATTAAAGAAATTTTAATCAAACAGGTAATAGGCTTGTGAAGCATCCACTATATCATCTTCGAAGAAAATGTACCACAATGTGACTCAATGTCCTGAAAATACCACACTTCCAAACCATACCCTTTGGTCAGGCGACAGATATCCCCAGTCTGTAGAAGATCACCCGTCTCGTCCCATATGGAAATGTTGATACTGCCAGTCTTGTCTGCAACTTTACAGGAACGTACATCATGGCCATCTTTTGTTCTTGTTGGTTTTCCTTCATACAATGAAAAAATGAAAGATTTGTGAGAATTACAACAAAAACATCCTTTCGAAAAACATTCAGAAAATACCAACCTGGCAACATAATCATAATTCAAACTCAGATTCAATAAAACTAGGACAGAAACAACAAAATACCAACCTGGCAACATTATCATAATCCAAACTCACATTCAATAAAACTAGGACAGAAACAACAAAATACCAACCTGGCAACATAATCATAATTCAAACTCAGATTCAATAAAACTTGGGAAAAATATTAAAAGAAAGATTTACACACATGGACTCCTGAAAGAGTACAAGAATAAGACATGATGTTCTGAACGAGTGAATATTGCAATAATATAAATAACAGGCATCTGAAATTTCATTTCAACTGACATTCACCAATCCCTATACTGAGATCAGGTTTAACCATCCCTAGACTGAGATCACGTTTACCCATCCCTATACTGAGATTACGTTTACCAATCCCTATCACGTTTACCCATCCCTATACTGAGATCATGTTTACCCATCCCTACACAGATTACGTTTACCCATCCCTATACTGAGATCACGTTTACCCATCCCTATACTGAGATCACATTTACCCATCCCTATACGAGATCACGTTTACCCATCCCTACACTGAGATCACGTTTACCCATCCCTATACTGAGATCACGTTTATCCATCCCTACACTAAGATCACGTTTACCCATCCCTATACTGAGATTACGTTTACCCATCCCTACACTGAGATCACGTTTTTGGAGATATTGATTGTGTAGCCAGTTATTTACCCATCCCTACACTGAGATCACGTTTTTGGAGATATTGATTGTGTAGCCAGTTATTTTCACAGCAATTAATTTGTTTCTTTATTTCATGGTATATTAACCATTAATTATGAAAATTGAATCAGTGAAATAGTACATTAGGTATAATTTTACATCTACTTGCAGATCAAGACATTTTAGTTGCTTAAAATATAAATAGATCATTTTGAAAATTGTGAAAATTTTGACACATTAAAATTACAAGCTATATCCGTTATGTGATTTTAAGCAAAGAGAGGAGAAAGCACATATAGTTTGTATACATTCCTGTCTGGCATCAGCCAGCGATTAATCTCAGGTCTTAGCATGATCATTAAAAATTCAAAATGAAATAAATAGCATGCTACATCTAATCGGCTGGAGCATCATGATGGAGACCCAGGTTTGACTCCTGTGGAAGGACAGGGATGTGGTTTCCCTATTCCGTTTCATTGGTCACAAGTTGGATTCCACACTAAAGACCTAGGTTCCTTTACATTTCGTCTCAGGGAATCCAAAGGGATAGTGTTTTTCTTGTTGTGTAGCTGAATGTTCCAACAGAAATTGTGCCTGGACCTCTAACACATTACATCCATGACTCTACTGATCAGACAGAGAGAACCACAGAAACAACAGGGTGTGTGTAACTTCATGAATACCAAATCAAAGGTGAAATATCATATTGGTAACCAGAGTTGCAATATACTGTTTGGGGTAGTGAGCCAGTGGCCCTAAATTCATTTCCTATCGGAGGCAATGACATCGACAAGAGATCGCAAAGAGATCTACACATCCACGTGGAATATCCTGCATCTAAAAGACCTAACAAGAACTTTCTGAGAAACACTTAAATTGTCATAATCCAAGATGGTCTCCAGTCAAGCCATTTTGTTTTCTTGAAATGATACAAAATTTGGATCAGCTTAACTTGGGACTAAAGTGAACTGACATATTAAGTTAAAAAATACCAGTGCTTCTCAAGAAATAGCAATAACAATCTTCAAATGTTAAAATCCGAGATGGACACTTGTCCACCATTTTTTTTTCCTGATCAAATTTGAAATTGAATGGGCACATCTAGGGATCATATGGCATATGTATATACATATTAACTAATAAGGTTGAGAAATATTCATCCAGTACTTCTAAAGAAACAGTTAACAGTCAACTATCAAAGTTCAAGATGGCAGCCTGTCACCAAATCTGTTTTACTGATTGGACTCAAAGGCAAATAGGAACAATTTGCACTTAGGAAAAGAGAGGAACCTTCAATTAAGTTTGAGAAACATCTTTCTAATACTTCTTTATAAACAGAGATTACAAGGAAAATTAACCAATGCATGATGGATTAACCAGCGTAAAACTGCAATTAAAACAATCCATCATTTGACGAAGATTTACATCTGTTACAATGGCACCAGCGAAAGAACTCAAACTTAGTGCTTTGAAGTACTTTCCGAAGCATTGCTGTAACCCCTGGAATATCAAGGACAATATCCAAGGAAAATCTAGTGTGTAACCCTAGCCATAATATATTGCCAAGATAGAATGAGCTAGCTTGTAATTCCCATTGGTTTGAAAAAAAGTTCAGTTAAGTTGGAGGCCAAAGGTTCCATTCTTAACAAAGGTTTTGAAATAAATAATGACCTATATTACAAAAATATTTCCGAAATTACTGCAACATCACATCATCAAATCAGTGAAAGCCAATTAAAAATGCACGGTCTGTAGTTCCTGATTCATATCAGTGTATTATTGGTTTAAGATGAATGTTCGACTCGTGCGTTAAAACATATATGCAATATATATACGTTGACATGCATAATCAACAAAGATTATAAATCTCTTTTTCATTTTTGCTATATTTATGTTAGAGCATCACCCGGAACTTTCTATTGGGGTAAAAAAATCAAGTCGACACCGCCAATAATCAAGCTTATTTACCGATTTCCAGCACTATAAACATGAGGTTTACATTCTTGATTCCAGGACGCAGGTCCTTTATATGGTGATCAGACATCTCGGGAGAATGCACAGTAAATGCCAAACCCTAGCTCTGCTTCATCCTTTTAAATATTGCCTGTCGTTTTCCTGCAACGAACCACTTCTTTTTTCCAGAGATCGTGATATTGGAAGGCCCGACAGCTTTTCTTTTCTACTTCTACCGGTGTAAATTATTTTCTGTTACTTCATGACTTCCCCTGGTGTCTTATCTTTTAGCATATAATAAGGAAGGGTGTCGATTTGACTTTGCTTTAGAGAAAAATCTGGGAAGAAGACCAACACGGATGCGACGGATAGTCAACCTAGCCCTATCGCGTGTTTTGTACTGTCATCCGGGCATTGTGACAAGGGAAATAACTCGGAATTACATATGAAAAAAATAAACCAAGGACGTAAAACACATTTTTCTGCACAAATCACATTTTTTTCATTTACGTGTTTTGCGACGCACTGAAAGATTAAGAAATTATAAAAAAAATGGATTGAGAGAATGCACTATGTCGCTTTATTCATATATAAATAGGACTTGGATCGTGTTTACACTTAAATATATATAAGAAAGCCTGGTAGGGACTTTTTTTCAAGTATTTTAGAATTAATATGGAAATTATAATCAAACACCATACAGTATAACACTAACTTAGATATAGATCTATAGAACAGTATGTGATACTAGATTATTAGTTTCCTTTATTTAAGAACTTTGCTTTGCGTATATATAAAATATCCCTACATGCAAATTGGCACCCGAGAATTATTGTATTCCAACCATATTTCCTTTAACTTCATATTAATATCGTGTCTATTATTGTTGCCTATAAATGTTGATCATGTTAATTAGTAATTTTATTGATCAGTGAAAAAGTATATACTGTATTTTTTTCCTTTCCTGACACCTGAACTTCATGTATTTTGTGTTTATAACGAGTTACTGTTTATTGTATCTGCCTAAACTACTGAAGTAAATCATAAATATTTAAAACTGATTTTAATTCAGTATTCGAGGAATTTAAAAATCTCTTTCAAAACCTTCTTCAATTATTTATCATGCTATAAACAGATATTTCTGTAACATTGCTTTCAAGGTTGTTCTTCATCTTTCACTGCCGATTTACAAGAATATCATTGACCTAGTTATAACTTCGGATAAACTGACAATTTTCCACGTAAACATGAAGAAGTGTAGGTTAAGAAATTCTTAACTGGAAAATGCTGTGGAGGAATTTCATATATTTCACGTAGACACAGGTTCTGATGAATATAGAAAACTTGACATTTATTCACGTAGACACAGGTTCTGATGAAAAAACAAAACTTAATGGTTTTTATTCTCGTAGACACAGGTTCTGATGAAAAAACAAAACTAAATGGTTTTTATTCTCGTAGACACAGGTATACATTACAAAGGTATACATTCAGTAACACCCTGGCTTTACAATTGTATTGGAAGGATCAGTTGTAGACGAAATCTATGATGTGTGGAAAAATACTGCACAACTACTTAACGTAGATGTGTATAAGATGTGCATATCACCGTACGCTTTTCAACACTCAGCAGAGACACTAATATTTAAAGATGTATTTGTTTTTAATCAGAACTTTCTCACTGATCACTGTTATTATGCTTCAATAACATGGGTTAATGTTTTGTCATTGTTTGGCTATATTGTGCCTCCGATGCCTGTATTCACAAAACAATTCTCATGCTCAAGCATAGATTTTATGCTCAAGCAATCTTTTTTATAATTCACCTAAATCATATAAGATAATACAAATGTCAAATATAAACCTTGAATATGGCTTTGACTTGAAGTCCTTTCAAAATTTGTTTTAAATCTTTGGCAAAATCAGCCTTATTTATTCATTTTAAACTTAAACAAGGCATAAGGCTGGAGCACAAAATTCATGCTTGAGCATGAGAACGCTTTAATGAATACGGGCCGTACTAGTTAGGTCTCGTGCGATCAGTAAGTTGTTCTATAATTGGGGAAGTGGGAAGTTTAAATTGAAAAAAAATATCTAAAAAATGTAATTATTACCTTATAAACGTAACCTTAGTTTACAAGGTACTAATTACACCCCCACCCTTCCCCACTCTTTAGGTAAACGTCGTTCCGAAGGAGTAGTTATATAAAGGTTTATTCAGAACACGGATTGAGATTTAGATATGTGTCCCTGTACCAGAGACGTCTTTGCCTGTACAAAGCAACAGGACGTCTGTGATTAAATATTATTTTTTACAATTGATTGGTGGTATGATAACAGGATACCGAAATTTCACAGATGAAACTTTCGGTTTTTGTCATGAGTTCTTTCATATTTCGGAATTCATAAAATGGTGATGTAAACTCAGTAAATGTAACAACATAAGCTCGGTAAATGTACCGATGTAAACTCAGTAAATGTACCGATGTAAACTCAGTAAATGTACCGATGTAAACCCAGTAAATGTACCGATGTAAACTCAGTAAATGTACCGATGTAAACTAAGTAAATGTACCGATGTAAACTCACTAAATGTACCGATGTAAACCCAGTAAATGTACCGATGTAAACCCAGTTAATGAACCGATGTAAACTCAGTAAATGTACCGATGTAAACTCAGTAAATGTACCGATGTAAACCCAGTAAATGTATCGATGTAAACTCAGTAAATGTACCGATGTAAACTCAGTAAATGTACCGATGTAAACTCAGTAAATGTACCGATGTAAACTCAGTAAATGAACCGATGTAAACTCAGTAAATGAACCGATGTAAACTCAGTAAATGTACCGATGTAAACTCAGTAAATGTACCAATATAAACCCAGTAAATGTACCGATGTAAACCCAGTAAATGTACCGATATAAGCTCGGTAAATGTATTTATGATATAAATGAATATATTGACATTACATGTTGATCACGTGTCTTGTTGTTTTGTCCTGTATGTAAAACATTGTAAATTACTATTGTGTATGTATAGTTAATTTCGTAGGGGCACTCAGAGAGACAAAACTGATTGTTATCCGTAAGATATACCAGTGTATGTAGCCGCGAGCCCTTCCTACACCCCTTATGAACCTTCAGTAGAATGTCATACCTGAGTGACTCCCAATCACATCTACCTTCTCACGGAAACAAAGTACAGTCAGCTTAGTCCCAGAAGGAAAATTCTCCCCAAACCATCGTTTAACGTGTTTTCTTGATTTTTGGATGTGTGTGAACGTGAACAAGTTAGCTTGACTATAGTAGCATATACATTGTATAAATAGTGTTTTAATGCGTTTACTATTAACTCTGGGTTAGTTTAGGTAAACTCGTAATCGACTATTTTAAACTGTTTTCAGTTAAAGTACCAAACAAGTCTATAATGTAAACGGTTACAATAGACTGAGATATTCGATAAAGCTAACAAGTAAAGAGTTGCACGTTCCGATCGAGATCCTACGGGCACCCTAAAATAGAAGTCGCACACAGGTACAAAGATTGTACGGGATATAGTGTGACTCTGTCTCATTCACCTGAGGTATATGAATGTCCGGATGTTAATGTGTGAAAAGAATTGATTGACTGAAATTAAGGCGCGCAGTACAGGTATGTGACAGACGACTGTATACAGGTATGTACAATTTTACTAACTGGTCACATGAACCGAAATATATGTAGTTTTATGATATTTTGAAGTTGTAAGTTTTGTCATTCGTTATCATTACAACATATCTGTTATTTAAAGAATAGCAAGTCTGCTGCACCCGTTTCCTAGTAACACTGTTGTGACTAGACACACTCGTCACTAATAAGTCGTGGCACATTACAAGTCCACGTAGGTCGTGGTTTCGAGTTCTGTTTTGTCCTGGAATACGTTCATGCAGAAACACTACACTTGCATACACGTTTGGTTTGATATGATAATGGCATGCTGTGGTTATGCCAAGATGGATACATGTTTCCTGTGTGTGTTTGACATGCATGTTGTCTTTCATAAAATAACGTAGAGACCTCTTCAATCAAATAACGTAGAGACCTCTTTAATCAGAAAACGTAGAGATCTCTTTAATCAGAAAACGTAGAGACCTCTTTAATCAGAAAACGTAGAGACCTCTTTAATCAGAAAACGTAGAGATCTCTTTAATCAGAAAACGTAGAGACCTCTTCAATCAAATAACGTAGAGACCTCTTTAATCAGAAAACGTAGAGATCTCTTTAATCAGAAAACGTAGAGACCTCTTCAATCAAATAACGTAGAGACCTCTTTAATCAGAAAACGTAGAGACCTCTTTAATCAGATAACTTAGAGATCTCTTGAAGCACAGATTGTGAACAGTCGAAGTGATTTTGTAAAGTTAACAAACAATTTTGAATACTTGTCAAACAACATGGATTTATCAACACAAACCTTTCATTATCTGCACGTGAACATGTTTTAAGATAATTATAATTTAAGATAAAAAAAAAAGCCTAATAAGGAATGACATAAATGGATTGTACAGAATATCAACGGACCACTGCATCACATTCTACGAAGTACAACTCGTATATCAATTCTTAGAAACTGACTCAGTTTTGTCAGACGTTTTCTAAGAAAAAAAATGACATACATATGTATACACCTGTATTTCTCGCTAACTGGTTTGAAAGAGAGTTCAATGAATTTGCAAACAATGCGATATTTTAGAGACCGTCAGCACGGCGAATCGACTAGTGAAATGTTATCATCTTGAGTACATTATATCTGTTATCGTGTTACTATTTTGTCACACTGTATACAAGATTCCTTACCATCTCGTCCACAACATACGTTAGTGTCAATAATACCATTCAACCATATCACTGGCTTCAGATGAAAATCATATTTATCTTAACGTTAAATGGGATTTTTATCATAGCATGTACCTCTAAGATCAACATTAATTATAAATCACTTTCATATCCCAGGAGATCAGTCGACAATCTATATCCCCCAGTACTAATTGCTAAATGCATAATTGATTATCTTTTGACTGTGGTTCGATATTTGAAAGTCAACAGGGTATAAGATGGAGTGACACTGTAAATGGATTACATATTCTACGGCCAGCAGCTACACGATGAAATGTGTTCCTGTAGATTCTATAATTATGATAGTATTTGTATATCACGTCCATGAAATAATAAGTTCTAACATTGTCTCTCTCTCTTAAATATATGTGTATTTCACCTTGACCATGTTAAGGCAGTGGTCAGGGTTACTGGTTAGTTAAGGCAGAGGTCCGGGTAACTGGTTAGTTCAGACAGAGGTCAGGGTAACTGGTTAGTTCAGACAGAGGTCAGGGTAACTGGTTAGTTCAGACAGAGGTCAGGGTAACTGGTTAGTTCAGACAGAGGTCCGGGTAACTGGTTAGTTCAGACAGAGGTCAGGGTAACTGGTTAGTTCAGACAGAGGTCCGGGTAACTGGTTAGTTCAGACAGAGGTCAGGGTAACTGGTTAGTTCAGACAGAGGTCCGGGTAACTGGTTAGTTCAGACAGAGGTCAGGGTAACTGGTTAGTTCAGACAGAGGTCCGGGTAACTGGTTAGTTCAGACAGAGGTCAGGGTAACTGGTTAGTTCAGACAGAGGTCCGGGTAACTGGTTAGTTCAGACAGAGGTCAGGGTAACTGGTTAGTTCAGACAGAGGTCCGGGTAACTGGTTAGTTCAGACAGAGGTCAGGGTAACTGGTTAGTTCAGACAGAGGTCAGGGTAACTGGTTAGTTCAGACAGAGGTCCGGGTAACTGGTTAGTTCAGACAGAGGTCAGGGTAACTGGTTAGTTCAGACAGAGGCCAGGGTAACTGAATGGTTAAGGCAGAGATCAGGGTAACTGAATGGTTAAGGCAGAGATCAGAGTAACGGAATGGTTAAGGTAGAGGTCAGGGTAACTGGTTAGTTCAGACAGAGATCAGAGTAACGGAATGAATAAGGCAGAGGTCAGAGTAACTGAATGGTTAAGGTAGAGGTCAGAGTAACTGGTTAGTTAAGGCAGAGGTCAGAGTAACTGGTTAGTTCAGGCAGAGGTCAGAGTAACTGGTTAGTTAAGGCAGAGGTCAGAGTAACTGGTTAGTTCAGACAGAGGTCCGGGTAACTGGTTAGTTCAGACAGAGGTCAGGGTAACTGGTTAGTTCAGACAGAGGTCCGGGTAACTGGTTAGTTCAGACAGAGGTCAGGGTAACTGGTTAGTTCAGACAGAGGTCAGGGTAACTGGTTAGTTCAGACAGAGGTCCGGGTAACTGGTTAGTTCAGACAGAGGTCAGGGTAACTGGTTAGTTCAGACAGAGGCCAGGGTAACTGAATGGTTAAGGCAGAGATCAGGGTAACTGAATGGTTAAGGCAGAGATCAGAGTAACGGAATGGTTAAGGTAGAGGTCAGGGTAACTGGTTAGTTCAGACAGAGATCAGAGTAACGGAATGAATAAGGCAGAGGTCAGAGTAACTGAATGGTTAAGGTAGAGGTCAGAGTAACTGGTTAGTTAAGGTAGAGGTCAGGGTAACTGGTTAGTTCAGACAGAGGTCAGAGTAACTAGTTAGTTCAGGTAGAGGTCAGAGTAACTGGTTAGTTAAGGCAGAGGTCAGAGTAACTGGTTAGTTCAGGCAGAGGTCAGAGTAACTGGTTAGTTCAGGCAGAGGTCCGGGTAACTGGTTAGTTCAGACAGAGGTCAGGGTAACTGGTTAGTTCAGACAGAGGTCCGGGTAACTGGTTGGTTCAGACAGAGGTCAGGGTAACTGGTTAGTTCAGGCAGAGGTCAGAGTAACTGGTTAGTTAAGGCAGAGGTCAGAGTAACTGGTTAGTTAAGACAGAGGTCAGAGTAACTAGTTAGTTCAGGCAGAGGTCAGAGTAACTGGTTAGTTCAGACAGAGGTCAGGGTAACTGGTTAGTTCAGACAGAGGTCCGGGTAACTGGTTAGTTCAGACAGAGGTCAGGGTAACTGGTTAGTTCAGGCAGAGGTCAGAGTAACTAGTTAGTTCAGGTAGAGGTCAGAGTAACTGGTTAGTTCAGGTAGAGGTCAGGGTAACTGGTTAGTTCAGGCAGAGGTCAGAGTAACTGGTTAGTTCAGGCAGAGGTCAGAGTAACTGGTTAGTTCAGGCAGAGGTCAGAGTAACTGGTTAGTTAAGGCAGAGGTCAGAGTAACTAGTTAGTTCAGGCAGAGGTCAGAGTAACTGGTTAGTTCAGACAGAGGTCAGGGTAACTGGTTAGTTCAGACAGAGGTCCGGGTAACTGGTTAGTTCAGACAGAGGTCAGGGTAACTGGTTAGTTCAGACAGAGGTCAGGGTAACTGGTTAGTTCAGACAGAGGTCCGGGTAACTGGTTAGTTCAGACAGAGGTCCGGGTAACTGGTTAGTTCAGACAGAGGTCAGAGTAACTGGTTAGTTAAGGCAGAGGTCAGAGTAACTAGTTAGTTCAGGCAGAGGTCAGAGTAACTGGTTAGTTCAGGCAGAGGTCAGGGTAACTGAATGGTTAAGGCAGAGATCAGGGTAACTGGTTAATTATTAGCGGAAGTAATTGTTAACATGAAAAATTAAAGTTCTTTTTTATTTCCCTGTTGAGCTTTGAAAGTCCTTGATCACTGATACAAAGTGTGATTCCGAATTTGAAGTATTTTTGTCTGTGTTGTATAGGTAAATAATAGTTTTCCTTATGTATGGTCCAAAATTAATCAGTAGTTTGGGTATTTTGACACTCAACAGGGAAACACATGTTATGTTTAGTTTCCTTTTTTAAGGTACCTGATATAGTATAATGGTGACAAATAATGACAAATGAACAAGTTGCGAAACTTTTTTAACTGCACGAATATCATGAAGAGACCAATAATGTTAAACTCATTTTAAGAAGCTCGTGTGATATAAAAACGAAAGAAAGACGAACAACATGCCTACGTAAACACGTTTATTGTTAATATACAGTGTATGCCACGCTTGTAATGATATCGGTATGTATACTAAATATTGTATATACTAAATAAATGTATATTCTGGAATCTGACCTGCTGACACGGATGTACTTTATACCTATACAGTATTCTGCTCCGTAGTTCTAAACAAGTCCGATGTTTAGAATTTTCAAACGTGCATATTGTCATTTATATGCATTGCTGAAACCAGATGTTGTGCATCATACAATTAATTGTATACAAACAGATAAATCATAAAATTAAAAAATATTCTTGCTCCATCGACATGATATGAAATATGAAGAATTAATTAAATTTTCCTGCAATGAGCATAAAATACTTTTCTTATATCTGTGATGTTTATCGATTTTTGATAGGCCTGTGTGCACAAAATTTGTATGCACTTCATGCAGTTTGCTGTCAAGGACATCGATGTTTATCGATTTTCGATAGGCCTGTGTGCACAAAATTTGTCTGCACTTCATGTAGTTTGCTGTCAAGGACATCGGAAATCCCAGTTAAGTCTGAGGGCGTGTTTGACAGCTGACAACATACCGGTTATAGATAGGACTGACTACCTTCTATATTGCACTAGGCGTTTATAAAACCTTTGAATTTTCTGGTTAAATCAATTTTGGCGAGGTCGAAAATAACGTAATGTTGTCACCATACCCTTCAATGTAATCACAATGGTAAGATATTTGTCTGATTTCAAACCTTCCAAAATAACCGAACGCTAGCACATTTACACAGGATTCCTTTATGGTTTCCAGCCAGTAAACGTCATGAAAACGTGGATGCAGGTCTATATTTTGTCACTAATTTCTTTGTTACTTTATTTGGTTTCTTATAGAAATGATTTTTGATTGAATGGATTTTAATTCGAATGATCGATTGCGGCTCAAAATAGTCGGCAGTCGTTCCCAATTTGAAATGTTGGTCAATGGTTCTTAACTTGAAATACTCAGTGATTTTTTATCTAAAACATTTGCTTTATGATTGCTAATGTGAAATTTATGTTTATGGTTCTTAGCTGTTTTCGTTTTATTTGAATTGTTTATAAGTTTAAGAGCGTATGCTGACGTAGATACGACTCTACGAGTCGGGATGATCAAATTTTGAGCTAATTATCAAAGTATACCCACACGTGTGATAAGGTCTTCAAGTCATCTACACCTCTACCATCTCGGGTAGGTTCATAACGAGGATGTGTAACTTTGTTTGATGTAGTGATCTGTAAAATCAAAGCTTTCCATAATAACATAATATTAAAAAGTGTGTACACCCTGACAGAAAATAGTCTCTTGGTATCTTTATGTCGAAAGGCATGACTATATCATGATCGAGTGTTTCTAAGTAGAAGTCAGCATTGAGACTTTTAAGTAAGTGATATTAACCGAGAGTTTGCTTCAGAACCACCAACGCGCAATCTAAGTGGGAACTCATCAACTGAGGCTTAAAGTTAAAACACAATCAGTGAACTCTAATTATCGTCCGATTATAAAACCTTCACTTGACATTTCAAGTTAAACTGAATTCAAACAAAATGGAATGCATTCAAGTAAGGACCAATCGCCTGTGAAATTTCGAGTTAAACTCAAGTTGGAAATACTAATGAGTATTCAAGTTAAGACCCATCACTTGACATTTCACGTTAAACTCAACACTGAAACACTTCTGAGCATTCAAGTTAGGGACCGTCCCTGGAAATTTCAACTTCACAATCAGGAACTGAAAAATTAACATATAATTTAGAAGTCGGTCATAGCATTCCAAGATTGACACTAATAAACAACAGATTTTTAGGCATGCTCATTTTTCACTGAAGTCCTAACCTTTCGTGGGACAATATTTTAGGTAATTGAACAATATTCCGTATTTTAGCAATACTGCATATTGAGCTTAGTATATTGACTTAGGTTAATTAGTGTTTTTTCAAAGCGTATGATCATAATTACCGCAATAAACAAGTTTTTGCAGTGAAGTCTTCTTTAGTTGTACTGCATGATTCAGATATATTAATTCATTTCGTAAAAAATACGAAGCTCCCTTAAAAATCCATTTCGCCAGTATCTGCAGATTTCATTATCATATCTGAACGCGCCTTGATAACGATATTATATGGTGTACAACAATGTCACACGTGAAATCATTATACCACGTGAGAGGCTACCATTGTTTTCAACAGGAACTCGGATGCTGACTATACAGGTAGTACGTTTCTCTGTGTACATATTTCTGTGTCCACGAGAATGAATTATGAATACATCTCATATCGTATCTCTTGGGGGTTTTAACGATTCTACGCACGTCTGTATATAATCGTCTGATAGAGGTGACCTCCACCCACGAAGATAAACGAGATACTAAATTCTGACCTCGTGAACAGCCACACCTCATACAGAAACGGTTTAGGGTAAGATGTAGATTTTTATTTTTTTTTTGTTCTGTACTATGATATACTTGTACCGTGTATATCCCGAATTCGTGATAAAATCTTTATTGAATAATGTCCGATCGCGAAATCTAAATTACGATCTTTTCAGATTTTAATCAGAATTCGGTCACACCAAATTGCGATACGGAAACAGGGAGACATAAAACCACAGATGAAGTGAATGGTTCTGTTGTCCCAACTTTGGTCGTTTTGTGTTTCTGTGTTGCCTTTGGTTGTGTCCGTGGACAAGGTACCCTACCCCGACAGCTTTAAGGAGACTCCATCTTCAAAAGACCTTGACTGTTACTGTACTATAAATATCTACAATATTATTCACCAATATCTGGAGTATTACGGCCATTGTAACTTGAATGAACCAATTATGTTTCAGGTCTGTTTGTTGCTATGTACACAAACACTGATACACTGTGAACTCCGCAACAATAAAGAACGTAGAAAGTTTCAATTTGCCTATAGGTCTATTTCCCCTCCCACGGGACAATATCATGGTCTGTTTCGGAATTTTCTTTCTTATTTTTACATTGTAAATTAGTCTGTATCTGAAACTTCTGAGGTTTCAGGCCCATACCAACTTACAGTGTGATTTTAGTCTGTACTGTTACGGAAACGTCTATATGCGTTCCCATGTCCAGGCAAGGTGATTATCATAAAATGGTTATCAGAGTTTCCATATTCATGACAACGCAATCATAATATGAATCAGAAATGTCTTCTGTATTTACAGGCCCATGATGGTATAATTATAATCTGTATCAGAAATGTCCTCTGTATTTCCAGGTCCATGGCGGTGTAATTATAATCTGTATCAGAAATGTGTTCTGTATCTATAACCGGGTAATCAGGGTCTGTATCGGAAACTTCTGAGGTTTCAGGCCCATACCAACTTACAGTGTGATTTTAGTCTGTACTGTTACGGAAACGTCTATATGCGTTCCCATGTCCAGGCAAGGTGATTAAAATAAAATGGTTATCAGAGTTTCCATATTCATGACAACGCAATTATAATCTGTATCAGAAATGTCTTCTGTATCTATAACCGGGTAATCAGGATCTGTATCGGAAACTTCTTTGAGTTTCAAAAATTCATAATAACGTAATTATGTTCTGTATAGGGATATATGAGTTCTCAAGTTCATGACAGCGTATACATGTAACTATAATATGTGACGAAAGAAAGCTTCTGTCTGTGTTTCCCTGTCCAGGCAGCGTAATGATGGTTTTACCTAGCCTCATAGGTGCTAGAGAGAGAAGAGTTTAACTGGAAACTGGCGGTATAAGAGTGCTATCGAAACGAAAATTCGTTCTGAAACTATAACAACTGACTTAACATTTTCGTTTAATCACCGAATAGTGAGCTGTCGTCTAAATTCACTCACATGTATCGTGCTTGCAAAGGAAATGCACGTTTCGAACGCTCACAAAAATACATTTTTCAATCGCTGTCTTCGTAAACATATATATACCAAGCGAATGGATAGCGTTCCGATTATATTGACAAGTTTTGCCCTATAACACAAGTTACAAGGAACTAGCTCAAAATTAGGTGTGTAGAAAATAAACGCAACCATCTACTCTAAATACACTTCCTATGGATTAAGCAAACAGGGGGGATACTCGATATACAAGTTATGACACAATCTTAGCAACCTCAGTGTTATCTCCCTTTATGCTACCCGTTCACATCCTGGTACACAACGCATCATTAGCTTGAGAGACCAATAAATGATAGAGAAGTTAAAAGGCAACTTTCGTGACAAATGAAGTGTTGTAGACACTAACAAGCTAGACTACCATTAGCACATTAATCAAACTCGTATAAAACGTCGGTGTTGTAGTTTCCAAAGGGAACTATAAACCTATTTGCAGCACGCCATCCATTCAACACGTCACGTTATTTATTTATTTATTTATTTATTTATTTAAGGGGTTTTATGGCCTGTCAGCCTTCCAGCGGACAACATATAGTAATGGAGGGCCACACCATATTTATATGACTTTTGTTCAAAAAGTATACATAAACACATCTTTTCAGAATTAAATATATTTGCAGAGAGTCTAGAAATTACGGGCTTTACAAAAACTATAACATGGCTATATTTATGCATGTATCATACGTTGTTAAGTGTAAAAATTCGTTTCCATATTTACGATTTAAATGTACATAGTTTGCAAATACAGATTTGCAATTAAAATTCAGTTATCAAATTGTAATCCTAACGATAAAACATCACTGATTGTGTAACTCCTCAGGAATTCAGCGAACAGGTTTGGCGAATATTTTCTTCGTTTCCATGAAAAGCAATTCGGTTGTATTGAATATTTACTGGAAGTTGTTTATACCTTATAAGGTCCTGCAATGTAATATTCAGATTCAGACTAGAACACGTGCTACAAAAAAAACAAAGGTCCAGTTATTTATACTGCATAATTTACACGTCTCACAACAAACAAGGATTGGGTAATAGGTCACCACGGTCCACTACACACGTATTCTCCCTTTTCATAGGTAAACATGCCCAAGTCTAATTCAGGTAAAAAGATAGTTTTAAAAGCTCTTCATAGTTTTCATTAAAGCAATACACAGAAAACTACGAGCCGGGTGAAATATGTCATTATGTTGAGCCATGATCACGCTAGTTGATGGACGTGTGCAAAAGTTGTTATACCAGTACCGATATTCTTCTTACTAGTTGGAAAAATACCATTACAAAATTATGTATCTATATTTCAACAATATTTTCCCCATAAACAATGTATGTAAAAAGTATGAGAAGAGTTTATGTGTATCGTGTCAATGTCGATAAAATGTTTGTAAAATATTGCTAAAACTGTAATATCCCAACCTTTGTCAGTAAAATGTTTGTAAAATACTGCTAGTGCTGTGAGATCCCAACCTTTGTCAGTAAAATGTTTCTAAAATACTGCTAGAGCTGTGAGATCCCAACCTTTGTCAGTAAAATGTTTGTATAACACTGCTTAAGCTGTGAGATCCCAACCTTTGTCAGTAAAATGTTTGTAAAATACTGCTTGAGCTGTGAGATCCCAACCTTTGTCAGTAAAATGTTTGAAAAATGCAATGGATGTATGTTAGTTTGATCCCACTGCACATTTCATCTAAACGGTTTCCCATAGAAATTGTATTGTAAGTAATTTAGTTTTACTAAGCAAAAGTATGAAAATAATCCAAGCGCAATTTATTTTCCTCTATTGTATATCATTGATAAAACAAAATGATGTTAACCTGAATCGTGTGGATCACCATAGTAAACAACGATACTTGGAGAATATTCTCATTACGGGATATTTATCTTTACATGGATGCAGTTTATATCATTTAAACGATAGGTAGTCAGTTAATAGTTAATTGGTGTATAACAAAACTATTTTATTGTACACACTACGCGTCTCACAGCCGGAAAACCTGTACAATAAATCAAACACTGCAGGTTATCCATCGTCCCATAAAATGGACGCTGAATCATAAAGACTAGCTACCAGCCCACTCAAGATTTTGTAAAGAATTACTCGGCTGTCCGTAGACATGGTTAGTCTACGCATCATAGACCTGGCTTAATTCTAAAACCACTACGATGTATATACACGCACAGCCGGTACTGTTATACGTAACGGAAAGCAGAATGCAGGAATAGTTACACTTCATGTATGTATAATATACAGTACAAATCTGTGTTTTGATTGGTAACTATTGCATAAGTACTAAAAAATACTATTTTTACAATGTGTTACACACGATGTACAATATACAGTGTAAATCTGTGTTTTGATTGGTACCTATTGCATAAGTACTAAAAATACTATTTTCACAATGTGCTACACACGATGTACAATATACAGTACAAATCTGTGTTTTGATTGGTAACTATTGCATAAGTACTAAAAATACTATTTTCACAATGTGCTACACACGATGTACAATATACAGTACAAATCTGTGTTTTGATTGGTACTAAATATGTACTAAGATATTATTTTTCTGTTATTTTTTGCGTCACGAGGATGTCATGGACAATGAAAACTAGAAATCTTGTTACTTAAGACGGAGCCACCCCGATGATAATGATGAAATGATGGATACATGAACTATTCGTCCTTCTTAAGACATTTCCGTTGACACAATATCCTTTACCACTCACGGTCCGTATCCCAATTAGTATAGTCTGTATGATTTTAGGTTTGCAAAATTTTAATATCTGTTGATAATTTGAAATAATCAGCCGGCTAATAAGTATTCAGAATATGTAGTCTTCCGGGATGTATTTGTATCCCTCTGTTGGTTGACTTGTTTCTTTTTTCACCTACGTGGTTGAATTTATCCGATAACTTATCTAAATAAGTCATAAAGACCTTTGCCAAGTCCTTCAATTTTACTCCTCTACTCCGTATGCTTATCTCGATATTTTCTTACAATGAGACCATCATGGACAGCTTTCCACCAAGCTGTATGAGAAATATGAAGATTTCAATTTCCTCATACTTAGTTTACCATTTCTGAATAGCAATGGTCTTACATCCTCAACCTTTGGTATCACTACGATGCAAGTAAATCTATATCCAAGAGCATATTTTCAATATCACTGTTTTCGTGCAAATTTTCTTCGATAAGTCACAGACAAATTCACAAAACAGGGTTTTGAGAGATGCAGGTTGATGAAAATTATTTGGAAGTTTGACTGTCGTCATAGCGATTTCAATTTTTAGCCGGGTTAGATTATCACTGTGTGTATGGTCTAAAAAATATTAACATTACGACAAAATGTTTATCCTGAAATCTTTTCCTATTATAGACCCCCATGTTGTTTTCTCCGCCACCCGATGTATACATTCATGTTTTACACAGCTTTATCATTGATAAATCAGAATTGATATATATTTTAATGTAACCGTTACAGTGGGTGACTTGAGCGGCTGTCAGAACACCAACGAACCATGGCGGTATCAACTTTGCCTCTGATTGTAATGACTCTGAATATAGGTAATTTCCTTTTGTATCGTCTCAACACTACATAACTGTACATATTATGCATTTCATTAATTTAAGTCTGTCGTTTCATCCGATCTAAGATCCTTATTTTCCTCTATGACTTCTATGGATGAAATTGTACAGGATTTTCATCAGTAAAAGGAATATATAATATTTCTGTATTATATGAACTTTGATTTTCTGGTGCTCTATCGCAAATATACATGCCTTTCTAATTCTTTTGGTTTTTTTTTTTTAGATTAATTGTTGTTTTAAAGAGAGAAAAATCGTTCTTAAATGTGTTATCGATATAATCTTTTAAGAACTGCATTGTGCAATGCATGTGGTTATCATTAGCAACATCTCGTTTTCTGTTTGGAGTACCTGATATCGTCTCTCATAAATAAAAAATTCAACTTAAGTCTGGCATTCACAGAATATTGTTTACATCCAGGTAGAGCGTAATGGTGCTTACTTAATATACCCAACCAACAGAAAATCACATACTTGTTATCACAATCTTACTTCAAAATCAAAATGGATGAAGTAGCGTCCACTATATACTGAAGTCTGACGTCATCAACTGAGGTCACATCCAAAACATTAACTATTGACCTTCATAAGCACGTCCATTATAAACGGGAGTCTGAAGTCATCAACTGAGGTCACATCCAGAGCATTAATTATTGACCTTCCTAAGCACGTCCACTATATACCGAAGTCTGACGTCATCAACTGAGGTCACATCCGAAACATTAACAATTGACCTTCCTAAGCACGTCCATTATAAACGGGAGTCTGACCTCATCAACCGAGGTCACATCCAGAACATTAATTATTGACCTTCCTAAGCACGTCCCCTATAAACTGGAGTCTGACGTCATCAACTGAGGTCACATCCAAAACATTAACTATCAACCTTCCTAAGCACGTCAACTATATACTGGAGTCTGACGTCATCAACTGAGGTCACATCCAAAACATTAACTATTGACCTTCCTAAGCACGTCCATTATATACCGAAGTCTAAAGTCATCAACTGAGGTCACATCCAGAGCATTAATTATTGACCTTCCTAAGCACGTCCACTATATACTGAAGTCTGACGTCATCAACTGAGGTCACATCCAAAACATTAATTATTGACCTTCCTAAGCACGTCCACTATATACTGAAGTCTGACGTCATCAACTGAGGTAACATCCAAAACATTAACTATTGACCTTCCTAAGCACGTCCACTATATACTGAAGGCTGACGTCATCAACTGAGGTCACATCCAAAACATTCACTATTGACCTTCTTAAGCACGTCCACTATATACTGAAGTCTGACGTCATCAACTGAGGTCACATCCAAAGCATTAACTATCAACCTTCCTAAGCACGTCAACTATATACTGGAGTCTGACGTCATCAACTGAGGTCACATCCAAAACATTAACTATTGACCTTCCTATGCACGTCCATTATATACCGAAGTCTAACGTCATCAACTGAGGTCACATCCAGAGCATTAATTATTGACCTTCCTAAGCACGTCCACTATATACTGAAGTCTGACGTCATCAACTGAGGTCACATCCAAAACATTAATTATTGACCTTCCTAAGCACGTCCACTATATACTGAAGTCTGACGTCATCAACTGAGGTCACATCCAGAGCATTAATTATTGACCTTCCTAAGCACGTCCACTCTATACTGAAGTCTGACGTCATCAACTGAGGTCACATCCAGAACATTAATTATTGACCTTCCTAAGCACGTCCACTATATACCGAAGTATGACGTCATCAACTGAGGTCACATCCAAAACATTAACTATTGACCTTCCTAAGCACGTCCATTATAAACGGGAGCCTGACGTCATCAACTGAGGTCACATCCGGAACATTAATTATTGACCTTCCTAAGCACGTCCACTATAAACTGGAGTCTGACGTCATCAACTGAGGTCACATCCAAAACATTAACTATTGACTTTCCTAAGCACGTCCACTATATACTGAAGTCTGACATCATCAACTGAGGTCACATCCAAAACATTAATTATTGACCTTCCTAAGCACGTCCACTATATACTGAAGTCTGACGTCATCAACTGAGGTCACATCCAAAACATTAACTATTGACCTTCCTAAGCACGTCCACTATATACTGAAGTCTGACATCATCAACTGAGGTCACATCCAGAGCATTAATTATTGACCTTCCTAAGCACGTCCACTATATACTGAAATCTGACGTCATCAACTGAGGTCACATCCAAAACATTCACTATTGACCTTCCTAAGTACGTCCACTATATACTGATGTCTGACGTCATCAACTGAGGTCACATCCAGAGCATTAATTATTGACCTTCCTAAGCACGTCCACTATTTACTGAAGTCTGACGTCATCAACTGAGGTCACATCCAAAACATTAATTATTGACCTTCCTAAGCACGTCCACTATATACTGAAGTCTGACGTCATCAACTGAGGTCACATCCAAAACATTAACTATTGACCTTCCTAAGCACGTCCACTATATACTGGAGTCTGACGTAATCAACTGTGGTTACATCCAAAACATTAACTATTGACCTTCCTAAGTACGTCCACTATATACTGAAGTCTGACGTCATCAACTGAGGTCACATCCAAAACATTAACTATTGACCTTCCTAAGCACGTCCACTATATACTGAAATCTGACGTCATCAACTGAGGTCACATCCAAAACATTCACTATTGACCTTCCTAAGTACGTCCACTATATACTGATGTCTGACGTCATCAACTGAGGTCACATCCAGAGCATTAACTATTGACCTTCCTAAGCACATCCGTTATTAACTGATGGACCTTTACATTGTTTAGTAATGTAATTGTTATCTTTTAAGCGCCGAACATTTAATTCTTTGGCTCAGATCGTGATAATGTTGGATTTCAGTATTTCATGAATTTTGCTGAATTTTAAATGTATTGCAAATATTACAGAATACAAAATTACTGTTACTCTGGTTTCATAAGATAGTTTTTTATCATATTTTCGTGACTTTGTCTCCTTTTAATAAATTTTCAGCTTTCATATCATCCAGTTGTCCTGACAATACATGGCTGAGGGTCGATAAAACTTTAAAAAGTGCAGTTCGGTGCGTCAAAGGATTCAGCACGCCCAAGTCGTGGCAGGAAGCTTCCAGCACGTGCAGAATATTTCATGGAAATCTTTTGAGTTTCGACACAGACTATCGTTATGGCAACACACCTGCAACCTTTGATTATATAGGTAAATTGTAATGGTTTAATTGACCTATTGATTCAGACTTGATTGACTTGAAAATGAAATAAAATAATAATAACAATGATACGGTTAACGGTGGTTAAACGAATTTATCGTTTTTCTACCGAAGACTGTACACAGGTGAATAGCAGCACCATTTCATAAAGAGAAGACCTAGTAGAGTCCAAAAAGGCAATAAACTGCATCATACAGCTGTTTCGTCCTTCTAAGACTCGGCAGTGATAATAAGGAGCCTAAGTTTTGAAACCTAGGTGGTGACTGAATAATCGGAAGACTTATCGATACTTAGATGGGGAGGTTCACTAGCCCAATAAATGTCATGAATATGATAATCTCTCAGACACCAAATATGGAAAAAAGCGTAAAACAATGATGTGTACTACATTTCTTCGTAGAATTTTGGACTGGGATGTATGTTACCAAGGACAGATTCAAGGTACCACTTCTGGACGGAGTTCCACCCAGACGAGTCAATGAAACTTATTATAACAGGTAACTGACTTGATCGTCTCCAATAAAAGGAAATATAAGTTCTCTTAAATGATGAAAGCTGATGTTGTTTGAGATAATGAAACACAGGGGGCGAGGTTAACTGTATACGAAATCTATATTGTAGACAACATCAAATGTAGAATTTTGTATCAGTTTACCCTTTTGAACAACACGGATACGAAACAGTTAATGTCAAAAGGCAGACGGGACATGATATAAAAACTACCAATCCGGCTCGAAAAGGAAAATTTTATCATTATCATTTGAGTGAAATACTCATGATGTTGTCATTTGTTTTATTGAATGTCCTGATTAATAGTTATTAGTTTAAAGATACTGATTCTTAACATAATAAATAACGAAATAACACACACATCTTTCAGCGGAAGAGAATTGAAAAATTAACAATTAAGATTCTTATTTCATAAGTTTTGGAGATTTTATTATTTGTATTCTGTTTCAAGTAAATGCTTTTTATTTGTAGATCACCCAAAACTTGGCAGTGGGCAGGTGCTGAACCTAAGCTTGATAGCGGATGTCAAATGATGACTGGAGGCACTGGAAATCACACTGCTTACCTCGAGAGCTGCGATCGACTCCTGCCGTTCTTCTGCTCAGCACCAGATACTTTTCCATTTCAGAGTATGTCCTGTCAGTTAACCGTCATTAGATGTAATCACTCTGGAAAATGCTTGATATTGTTAATTTCTAGGTCGTCTGACTCAAAGATGCTATCGTGCATTGTCCATCGTTGTGCGACGTTCGTAAACTTTTCCTTTAAAACACCACTCCTGCTTAACACCTTGGCGGATTTCAACAAAATTTGGTCTGAAACATCATTGGGGTTGGGGAATAACTTCTTAAATTCAGTAAGTTGATTCGACCCCAAGGGACTTGGGAGTGGGTTCCCAAATGGGGAAGTTAGTCTATAATTTTGTTTCAAAACGCTACTCTTCCTTAATGTTTGAATTGATATCAACCAAATTTAGTATGAAACACCATAGTGGATCAGGAATCATTTCTTGAATTTGGACAATAAATTTGACCCTTAGGAACTTGGGGGTGGGACCCCAAAATGAGAAGTTAGACAATATTTTGCTTCAAAACACCACTCCTTCTTAAGCCTAGGTAGATTTCAACCAAATTTGGCCTGATACATTAAAGAGTGGCAATGATATCAAATGTGCATGAAGTGACTCTGATATCGTCCTGATCCAAAATCCAACATAACTCATCTAGAACAAATACTCTGAACTACTTCTCAAGTTCTCCAAAGAGAACAAATATTTGGAGTTTGACTGGTTAAGGAAACTAAAGAGATGATAAGTTGTTTTTTTTGCAACATTGTAACCACAGCAGCCATTTTGTAACATGATTTTGCAACTGTTTTTCGTGCACAGAACCTACTTTATAAATTCTGAAACTTTCATGAAATGTCCAAAATTTTAATTCACCAGTTTTGTCAGACTACATTCAGTGAATTCTGTGGTTTGTCAAACAATTCGTCTGTTGTCGTTATTGATCGTTAAGGGCCATGACCCTCTTTGTTAGGCATATTTAAGGAGAGTCAAACAACGAATTAAAATTCATTGTACTTTGCTGCACCCTTCTATGACTCTTCAGTGATGCAAAGACGTTCAATTTAGAGCCAAAGAGGTGACTGGGGAAATCCAATCAGATCGAATTGAATGTCAAACCCCATGATTCAATAAATTTTATAATTTTCATATACATGATAATTTTAGAGCAGCTTCAGGTATGTGTTTATTATCTGAATCGTATCACGTTTCCAATACAATTAAACATGGTATGCAGGTTACGTCTATCATCGGAGACTGCCATTCGTATTTACCATGTGCAATCTGGAAGAATCAATTTCTGCAGTTACGAAAACAGTTATCTTTGTTACATTAATCCAGTTCTTATTGTTTTGTCTCGAGAACAGATAGGAAAATAAATATTTCAATGTAAAATTATTTGTTGGTTGGCACTGAACTATGAATAAGGACTAAAATTGGAATTAATATCAAAATTAAAATCTATTTATCGGACTGCTGTTAAATGTCGGTGGTTATGGAAATGAGAACTTGTTTATAGGGGTTTCTATGTCATGGAACAAATCAAATACATTTTATGATTTCAGCCTCGCTATGTTTAAATGGCAGTCTGTCCTCTGGGCTATGTTACACGGTGTACCAGAGGCCAATGGCATATAATGAGGCCGTTAGTAAGTGCCAGAAGGAAGGCGGGGCGATTGCAATATATGATGGTACCAACAAGGACATATTGTCAAGCACAGTGTTAAATACCGGATCAATTTTTGAAGCAGGTAGGTGTTCAAAAGCTTTTAATCCTAACAATGCTGTCATATACTCTGTAAAATACATATGTGATAAAGAATTTGATTTCAGGGTGTTGTGGATTGTGATGAACAGCAATAACACAATTCATCTGTTTAATGGACCCTGCCTCTAGTTATTATAATCACCCAACATAACATAATTATTTCACTTAGTAACTCAGTCTAGTTCTAAATTGTTAAAGTAAAACTAAAGTTTTATAGATAAAGAAATATTATTTTCATTTTAATGAGTACGTGTAACAATTGCAATGACCCAGTTCCTCTGACATCTGTGTCCCACTACAACATATTTTGGATTGGGGTTTAATTGTTAAAACACAGTATTTCCGTACCTTACATCCTTGATAATTTACTTTTTTTCTTTTCTCAGTGGCGCTCCTAAAGTAATGTTTTATCGATATATACCTGGTTTTCGATATGAATGTAATAAAAAGATAAAATTTTATGACGAAGAGAATTTTCAAGAATTCTTTTCGATTATTCTACTTCCTGTTGATGTCATAATTAACATAGCCATCAACATTTTGCTTTTGTCTGCTTCAGTTATGGTAAAATTAGAGATTTTATTAAAATTATCTATACCTGAATACATTTTGTGAATACGTTACATGTCTCTTACCCAAATATGACAAAAATGAAATAAAAACGCATTGCACAAATTCTTTACCTACAGAGGACATGTTGGCTACATACTTATTTACAATGACGCTTGGTAGACAGGAATAGACAATAGTGAAATCTTAGGGATGGATATATATAACATCTTTTGACGAAAACACATTTATTTTCCCAAATTTTGACGCAAAACTAAGCGGAGATGGCGTTGTTTTTATTTATTTATTTATTCCAGTTGGAAAACGTTGTCGTTTATATGCGAAATAAATACCACTTGTATACAGACCTGCTTCTGTATATTTCTCATATTGTTGATTATAGAGGTAAGAAGTTACTTTATCAACGGAAGCTCCATGACAGGAATGGTAGACGGATCGGGTGGAGGGAATGACAATGGACAGGATCTGTGTTTTACCTTGAACATGAATGATGTTTACATCGACCAAATACCTTGTGACACACAGATAGGAGTTATATGTCAGAAAAAACTCGTTACTCCGCCTGCTCAAGGTATTGTATGTTTATCAATAGCTATAAAAACATGGCAATTTTCGGGCACTTTCAAAAAATATTTACACTATCTTATGCGATATTTACAGAGTCTCCTCGTTCAGAATGTTTTGTTCCATTGATAAATAAATAAATGAATAATCTGTATTTATTTTCCAACAATTGCGAAGCAAATTTTTCTAACTTATATTAATCACTCTTGTTGGCACGGATTGAAGCGCGCGAGGGGTCTTAGGGTGGGAGGAAACCGGAATACACGGGGAAAACCCACGTGGTCGGGCAGGTGACCCCATACCTTTTCACATCCATTTCGGGAATCGAACCCCGGACGTCTAGGTGAGAGGCGAGAGCGTTACCACTGCACCACCCGACCACCTATGATATTTTGCACGAATCTCGTGTCGATATAGGTCTAACAAAGCGGTGGTACTTTAAGACATAAAATACACGTTCTTTTTATACATTGGCATTTAACTAGGTATTTATCTGTTACAGATGATGATAAACCTATTTTACAATCAACAGAAGGTGCAACTAACGCCATGGATGTTTACATTCAGTGTCGTTTAAACAGGAATTTAAGAGAATTTGAGAAAATAGTGATTTATCGTGATGGTGTCCCACAGGATCCGTTCCTTATTGAGACAAACGGTTCTATATCAGAAACACAATCTTTTGACGACAGAGCTATTGCTGATTACTGGTGTGAATTACAAAGTACTAGAACTTCCGAAAGATCTCGGTCCGATACAATCAGATTTTCATTTACACGTACGTATGCCTACAATTATTATCGACTTAATAGAGAAATGACAATTTTGGATTGAGATAACAATTTTTCGTTATATTTTCATTAATATACTTAACTAAAACCCAGAAGACATTAGGTGACAGACACAGATTGGAGAGATTTACTCTTGGAGACAGATATAGATACAAGGGATTGTACACTGGAAGGTAGATATAGATACAAGGGGTTGTACACTGGAAGGTAGATATAGATACAAGGGATTGTACACTGGAAGGTAGATATAGATACAAGGGATTGTACACTGGAAGGTAGATATAGATACAAGGGATTGTACACTGGAAGGTGGATATAGATACAAGGGATTGTACACTGGAAGGTAGATATAGATACAAGGGATTGTACACTGGAAGGTAGATATAGATACAAGAGATTGTACACTGGAAGGTGGATATAGATACAAGGGATTGTACACTGGAAGGTGGATATAGATACAAGGGATTGTACACTGGAAGGTGGATATAGATACAAGGGATTGTACACTGGAAGGTAGATATAGATACAAGGGATTGTACACTGGAAGGTAGATATAGATACAAGAGATTGTACACTGGAAGGTGGATATAGATACAAGGGATTGTACACTGGAAGGTGGAAACAGATACAAGTGATTGTACACTGGAAGGTGGATATAGATACAAGGGATTGTACACTGGAAGTTAGATATAGATACAAGTGATTGTACACTGGAAGGTGGATATAGATACAAGTGATTGTACACTGTGTGTTAGATATAGATACAAGGGATTGTACACTGTGTGGTAGATATAGATACAAGGAATTGTACACTGTGTGGTAGATATAGATACAAGAGATTGTACACTGGAAGGTAGATATAGATACAAGGGATTGTACACTGTGTGGTAGATATAGATACAAGGGATTGTATACTGGAAGGTAGATATAGATACAAGAGATTGTACACTGTGTGTTAGATATAGATACAAGGGATTGTACACTGTGTGGTAGATATAGATACAAGGAATTGTACACTGTGTGGTAGATATAGATACAAGAGATTGTACACTGGAAGGTAGATATAGACACAAGGGATTGTACACTGTGTGGTAGATATAGATACAAGTGATTGTACACTGTGTGGTAGATATAGATACAAGGGATTGTACACTGGAAGATAGATATAGATACAAGGGATTGTACACTGGAAGGTGGATATAGATACAAGTGATTGTACACTGGAAGGTGGATATAGATACAAGGGATTGTACACTGGAAGGTAGCTATAGATACAAGAGATTGTACACTGGAAGGTGGATATAGATACAAGTGATTGTACACTGGAAGGTGGATATAGATACAAGGGATTGTACACTGGAAGGTGGATATAGATACAAGGGATTGTACACTGGAAGGTGGATATAGATACAAGGGATTGTACACTGGAAGTTAGATATAGATACAAGTGATTGTACACTGGAAGGTGGATATAGATACAAGTGATTGTACACTGTGTGTTAGATTTAGATACAAGGGATTGTACACTGTGGGATAGATATAGATACAAGGAATTGTACACTGTGTGGTAGATATAGATACAAGAGATTGTACACTGGAAGGTAGATATAGATACAAGAAATTGTACACTGTGTGGTAGATATAGATACAAGTGATTGTACACTGGAAGGTAGATATAGATACAAGGGATTGTACACTGGAAGGTAGATATAGATACAAGTGATTGTACACTGTGTGGTAGATATAGATACAAGAGATTGTACACTGTGTGGTAGATATAGATACAAGGGATTGTACACTTGAAGGTAGATAAAGATTCAAGGGATTGTACACTGGAAGGTGGATATAGATACAAGTGATTGTACACTGTGTGGTAGATATAGATACAAGAGATTGTACACTGTGTGGTAGATATAGATACAAGGGATTGTACACTTGAAGGTAGATATAGATACAAGGGATTGTACACTGGAAGGTGGATATAGATACAAGTGATTGTACACTGGAAGGTGGATATAGATACAAGGGATTGTACACTGGAAGGTGGATATAGATACAAGTGATTGTACACTGGAAGGTGGATATAGATACAAGGGATTGTACACTGGAAGGTGGATATAGATACAAGGGATTGTACACTGGAAGGTGGATATAGATACAAGTGATTGTACACTGGAAGGTGGATATAGATACAAGTGATTGTACACTGGAAGGTGGATATAGATACAAGGGATTGTACACTGGAAGGTGGATATAGATACAAGGGATTGTACACTGGAAGGTGGATATAGATACAAGGGATTGTACACTGGAAGGTGGATATAGATACAAGGGATTGTACACTGGAAGGTGGATATAGATACAAGGGATTGTACACTGGAAGGTAGATATAGATACAAGTGATTGTACACTGTGTGGTAGATATAGATACAAGGGATTGTACACTGGAAGGTAGATAAAGATTCAAGGGATTGTACACTGGAAGGTGGATATAGATACAAGTGATTGTACACTAGGT
Organism: Ylistrum balloti; assembly: GCF_031769215.1. Classification (NCBI taxonomy): domain Eukaryota; kingdom Metazoa; phylum Mollusca; class Bivalvia; order Pectinida; family Pectinidae; genus Ylistrum; species Ylistrum balloti. Next base: position 417,634 of record NW_026782122.1, on the reverse strand, counting down.
GGTAGATATAGATACAAGGGATTGTACACTAGGTGGTAGATATAGATACAAGGGAGTGTACACTGATTGGTAGACTATGCAGGTTGCCTCCGTCGTTGTATAAAATTGATGTTGAAATGAAACGTGATGTGAATGGACTAAAATAAAGCATTTTGTTTTTACCTGAAAATGATTTTATATTTGACGTTCTTGTGGATTCGTATTTCGGATCTTTTTGATGGCGATTTTTTGACGTTTGAAAATATGCATACAAACCTTTTGTTAATTATTAACATCGTCTATTTCTTATTTGTAGGATGGTCTCAATTAATATATCGTGGGTATGTGAATTTTAGTATCCCACAAGACAAGCTTACCATCTCTCTCCATAATCTCGGGTTTTGGCAGGCGAGCAAATACTTGCAGAGAGCTTCCTTTATCACCGAAATTCTCGGTTCCTTATTTGGTAATGCAGTTCAACAAATCAGTGTCCTCCAAGAAGCTCCCATTTTGTTTACTCGAGATTTTGTACGTGGAAATTACAAAATTGAGAAAATCAGGTAATGCATTTTTTAGAATTATACGGAATATATCCTCAATCATTTATTGTGTGTTTCTGATATCATACATTGACTTGATTCTTATTTCATCTCGTAATATGTGCACCGTCAAACTTTCTTCACGCGCGAATAGTTACAAAATGTTCGATATTATATACAAGACATTAAGTAAACATAATTTGAAATAGTAGAAAATTACTATCATAAAGTTTTGGAGACTTTTAAACTTAATTTGTTTAAAACGTTACAAAAATTTCAAGAGTTTTGTTAATAGTGCTGTTTATCATGATTTCTGGAAATTACTTATTGCGTGAAATTTACAAAGCAAAACAATAACATTTTCTAAATACCTAATATAGCAAAAAGTTATTTCAAAAACTCGAATTAAGGATATTGTCAAATATATGATTTCAAATATTTTCAAATTTTCAAAAGTAGAATTAATTACTTATTTTGCTGTTTAGCTGGTAACTTTAATTGAAAATTTAATATTTTTAGGTCTTCTGAGTTGACGTCTTAAGTGACCTATTACGATCGCCTTATGTCCGGCGTCATCCGTCGTGCGTCATTAATAATTAACATTCCAACTTCTTTTCAAAAACCAAAAGCCCAGGGTGATGGTATTGAGCCAGTAGTATGCTGGGATAAAGGATTACTAAGAATGTTTAAATGAATGTGTTAAAACCTTTCAACGACTTCCTCTCAATAGCCAAAATGGTTAATGATGATGACATTAGGCCAGAAGCATGCTGGGATAAAGGGATACGATTTTCAAGGTCACAGGATTAAATGTGTTCAAATCGTTAAATGACTTCTTCTGATAAACCAATAGAATGCAGGGATAAAGTGTTTATAAGTTGGGCTAAATGAATGACCTTGACCTATTTTCAAGGTTACGGGGGTCAAATGTGTTAAAAAATTGTAAATGACATCTCAATAACCAAATGGCCCAGGATCATAATATTATGCCGGTAGCATGATGGGATGAAGGGCTACCACGTTTGTTCAAATGAATGACCTTGAACTATTTTCACGGTCACAAGTGTCAAATGTGTTAAAGTCTTTAAATGACATCTTCTCAATGATAAGGGGTCAAATATGCTAAACTACAACAACAGACAGTGTTATCAGTCCCGTTTAATTTAAAATTGCTGCTTCAAACCTAAAACAATACAATAAACACATACATATATCAGTCCTATTCTGTCTACCTCTATTGATTATAACTACGAATGCCTATTTACGAAAATACGAATTGTAAAAGTGATAATTGCCTAATAAAATATGTTTTAATGACCGTAGCGGAGACATGAATGCAGCAACATCTTGATTATTTGCCGTTAAGTTACTTTTTAATGTGAAAATCATCATAATCCGAAGAAATGGTTGAACACACTTTTCTTTCACATATCCTTCAGGGAAAGTACCTTTACAAACTATAGAAAAGATGAAAGCTACTTTTCAATATTAGATTTGTATTAATAACTGGTTATTGTCAAAATAACAGATTTGGATACACCATAATGCTGCACAGTCTTAGACTGGTAAGTGACAAGATAGGAATGTGTGGAACATACCTCGCTTAAAAACAAACGGATTCTTAGCCAAGTGGTATGTTTTTTTTTTGTTTTTTGTTTTTTTGTTTTTTGTTTTTGTTTTTTTTGTTTTTTTGTACAGTTATTCCATGATACTTGGTGTCAGTTAAATCTTCTTCGAACACTTAATATAAGACAGTCGGTTAATTATGAAAGACTGTAAACTATTGTTTTTATTGTTTCAGTGAAGATGGCCTCTCTGTTGGTTTTTCTTTTTATTTCCTAATAAACACCCTTGTTATGGAACAGCCTGGATGGTTTACAGTAGGAAAAGACCAATTTGTTTTGAACAAGTTGAAAGAAACGATCGAGACTGTTCTCGGTAGTTCGCCATCGAGGAGAAGGAAAAGACAAGGAGGAATGTTCTTGCCAAATATTGTCATGTTCAGCACAGGTAAGCACTATTCTATTGTCATGTTGAATAACATTAAGCACTATTTGTTTTGTCCTGTTAAGTACTTGTAAGCACGATTTGTAATATCCTGTTAAGTCCTGGTAAGCACTTTTTGTATTGTCCTGTGAAGTACATGTTAGCACGATTTGTAATATCCTGTTAAGTCCTGGTAAGCACTTTTTTGTATTGTCCTGTGAAGTACCTGTAAGCATGATTTGTAATATCCTGTTAAGTCCTGGTAAGCACTTTTTTGTATTGTCCTGTGAAGTACCTGTTAGCACGATTTGTAATATCCTGTTAAGTCACGGTAAGCACTTTTTTCGTATTGTCCTGTGAAGTACATGTACCTGTTAGCACGATTTGTAATATCCTGTTTAATCCTGGTAAGCACTTTTTTGTATTGTCCTGTGAAGTACCTGTAAGCATGATTTGTAATATCCTGTTAAGTCACGGTAAGCACTTTTTTCGTATTGTCCTGTGAAGTACCTGTTAGCACGATTTGTAATATCCTGTTAAGTCGTGGTAAGCACTTTTTTGTTTTGTCCTGTGAAGTACATGTACCTGTTAGCACGATTTGTAATATCCTGTTAAGTCGTGGTAAGCACTTTTTTCGTATTGTCCTGTGAAGTACCTGTAAGTACGATTTGTAATATCCTGTTAAGTCCTGGTAAGCACTTTTTTCGTATTGTCCTGTGAAGTACATGTACCTGTTAGCACGATTTGTAATATCCTGTTTAATCCTGGTAAGCACTTTTTTGTATTGTCCTGTGAAGTACCTGTACGCATGATTTGTAATATCCTGTTAAGTCCTGGTAAGCACTTTTTTGTATTGTCCTGTGAAGTACCTGTTAGCACGATTTGTAATATCCTGTTAAGTCGTGGTAAGCACTTTTTTCGTATTGTCCTGTGAAGAACCTGTTAGCACGATTTGTAATATCCTGTTAAGTCCTGGTAAGCACTTTTTTGTTTTGTCCTGTGAAGTACCTGTAAGTACGATTTGTAATATCCTGTTAAGTCCTGGTAAGCACTTTTTTGTATTGTCCTGTGAAGTACCTGTTAGCACGATTTGTAATATCCTGTTAAGTCGTGGTAAGCACTTTTTTTGTATTGTCCTGTGAAGTACCTGTTAGCACGATTTGTAATATCCTGTTAAGTCACGGTAAGCACTTTTTTCGTATTGTCCTGTGAAGTACATGTACCTGTTAGCACGATTTGTAATATCCTGTTTAATCCTGGTAAGCACTTTTTTGTATTGTCCTGTGAAGTACCTGTACGCATGATTTGTAATATCCTGTTAAGTCCTGGTAAGCACTTTTTTGTATTGTCCTGTGAAGTACCTGTTAGCACGATTTGTAATATCCTGTTAAGTCCTGGTAAGCACTTTTTTGTATTGTCCTGTGAAGTACCTGTAAGCATGATTTGTAATATCCTGTTAAGTCCTGGTAAGCACTTTTTTGTATTGTCCTGTGAAGTACCTGTAAGCATGATTTGTAATATCCTGTTAAGTCGTGGTAAGCACTTTTTTCGTATTGTCCTGTGAAGTACCTGTTAGCACGATTTGTAATATCCTGTTAAGTCCTGGTAAGCACTTTTTTGTTTTGTCCTCTGAAGAACCTGTAAGCACGATTTGTAATATCCTGTTAAGTCCTGGTAAGCACTTTTTTGTTTTGTCCTGTGAAGTACCTGTAAGTACGATTTGTAATATCCTGTTAAGTCATGGTAAGCACTTTTTTCGTATTGTCCTGTGAAGTACCTGTTAGCACGATTTGTAATATCCTGTTAAGTCCTGGTAAGCACTTTTTTCGTATTGTCCTGTGAAGTACCTGTAAGCACTGTTTGCGTTGCCTTCATATCTTTTCACACATGATCTTTCTACATATGTTTTATTGCTCCACAGAAATGTTCACCTTTGACCCGTTAATTACAGAGTAATTGCCTTTTGTCGAAAGTCTGTGTCCGGATCATTTACTTTGCTAGCATTTAGACTAGGATAATGAACCTTGGTTTATACATTAGTCATACATGTTCATACATGTTCTATACCAAATTCAGGGCCTGAAACCCTTTATTTACAGAGTTAGTGCCCTTTAAAAGTTTGAAGTTGTTTTCGAGGACTTTCATCAGTTTCACTGATACTTTTTCACTATTCATAAATGTGTGTTCTTGTAGATTCCTTGTTGAAATCTCAGTTCTATCCCATTCTATTTTGTTATTACTGAATTATTTTTGGTGCGTGTTTCTTTGTTACTTTCACTCTGATTTTCTTGTTCTTTCTCCCTGTTATTGTTTTCCCTGTTTTGGATAATCCTAGTATTATTATGCTTGTTTATTTTGTCATCTTATCACACGTTCAAACTAATAGATGACCTTCATTTGTCCTCCGAAGTCGTTTTGCCTTTGTTTGAAACGAATAAGAGTATTATCTTCAATTAGGTACGGTCATTTGGACATACAAAAGTTCTAAATCCTGATTCTATGGATTTTCATCAATCTCGTGTTCAGCTGAAATATATACGTATCATTTTACTGGTTTCTTCAACATGAGTTGCATCAAAAACAAGAAAATACCAATTAATCGGCATGAGCTTAATCGAAACTCATATTCCATAAAACAAGGTCGAAACATGAACAAAAGAAGACTTTACAAAGAAACTCCTGAAATGAAAAAGTACATGGAGAATAAGACCAAGTGTTTCGGAAGAGTAAGCGTCTTCTGATTCATCGACGACATCCATCAGATAAATCTTAGTCGATCAAAATGAGTAGTGTCACTTTGTACAATGAGAACCGGGAATACTACAACGAAAACAACTGGCAAACTAACGAGCATCAAATACATTCAGGTTAACATCTCGCGCTACGAAATAGAATGATTCTCGAAGAGATCAGTGTGGCAACCTAAAATTATCCCAATTTGCGTCTTTTGAAACACTGTATAATGAGTTTCCCTGTCAGTTGACGACTCCATACACGAAAATTTTGATATTAGGATAAGTCTTTTTATTATACTTTCATACAAGTCCTCTTTTGATACAGAATCCTGCACGCCGTTCGATGTCTATGACTTAGATTTGATGAGAAGCATTGGCTTTGGAGCTGTGCTAGCAGGTGCCGTAGCATCATCAAAGGAGATTTGTATCACGGGTAAGTCTATAAGACTTTTGAAGGAACACACTTAATAGTAGCCCTTGCTAATTTTGAATACATGATCGTTACTTTCGATTCCTTTGTAGGTACTTTTCACATTACATAAAGTAATTGAGAATCAGTTTCAGATTATTTAAATCTAGTTGTAAACATATGTTACCATGCCCCCCTGTATTTGAATATTTGAAAAAAAATATAACAAAATATATTTTCATGTATGCGTAAATTTCATTTTAAAGAAACCCCAATTACATAGTTTATGTTCAATACAATATTGTACCATAAACAAAATAATTGCATTCAGCTGTTTTAGATTTCAGTCAACATATATTGGTTATTTATACTGTACCGTCACTATCACCATCACTAACCTATTCATTTACCATTAGCTAGTTGTAAGGCCGTTTTGCTGTAAGTTTCACAAATCAAACTTTTAACGACTTTGCTTTAAAATGATCGTATTTGATTTTAACGAAATAACGACATTATCCTTAAGAAAATTTCGTCCTATACGGTATGTCGGAGGCGGATGAGCTGCATTAGCGGGCAATGTCATACAATATCGATTATTAATATTTTGCGCAATATTACGGGTAGAGTACTTCCATATTGCTAATAAGGAGTCAGATTTGAAATGTGTCTTCATGCAGATAGACGACCATTAGCAAATGTCACGTGCATTGGATCATTTTATAGTGGGGCATCTTATGGGGAAATTAGGATCAACCAGAAGTGTGTCTTTGATACTACTACGGATTCTAGCTCTTCAACGCAAACTTTGCAAACACTGGCAGAGGTAAGCAATGTAGGCTGCTTTTCGCAGAAATGAATAATTAATGAGAACAAATGTTCTTTTTGTGTAGGTACTCAGTAAAAATGATTTGAAAGACATTGTCACACTAGTATTTTAATGTGAAGAAAGACTTAACATAAGAGTAAATCCAGCACACTTCTCACGTCTGTCCATACACGAGAGTGGGTGGTTCATGACAGTATTCTGAAATCGTTTTGTTGTATATATATTTGTTATATATATGTGTGCTCCTTTGTAAATAGTTTCTTCCACGATGCCTTCTTGTTCAGAGATATCTTATATTGTCCGTCTCAAATAATATAGGTCAACATCACTGCTGCCAATGTGACCGAGACATTGGACGAAACCTACAACCTTACTCGTGTAGATAACCTATCGAGTCTGGACGTGATATATACGGCATCAATATTGACCAGTGTGGCCGCATCTACAGATAGATTCGACAAAAAGGTCAGTAATAGCTAATAGTCGTTATGTATATTGATGTAATCATTACTTAGCTCATCATTTTGACAATTTTGTTTCATTTTTTATAATCGACTTATGTTTAACAAAGTTCTTATGGAACTCAATGCAATGGTGAAACATTCTGCAATTAATGTGAGAGTTCATAATGTGTCAGTTAAATTGCATCACGTTAAGTTTATCGCCTGAATAAATAAAGGGGAAGAGATAAACTTAATCACGTACATTTTAATTTGTTTCAGCATCTCTATATCTGTTTTCGCTTGTGTATGTCAGACTTATGAGCTTTGATTCTATCGTTATATTACATGTAAGAGGATAAAAAATCAACATAGATTCAAACAATTTGTATGACCTCGTCCTTAACGTGGCGACTGATTGAAATACAGTCTTATTGCAGGATGTTGAGACAGCTGCTGATATTGTAAATACCATGATAGGTTTAAGTAATGACATATTGACGCAAGCGCAGGACACCGGAAGTGGAACTACGAGGTATAATTTTAATTCTGATTATTTTTTTAATTGCATAAACAATATCAACGCCTATATGATGCTGTTGTTCTCATTAAAAAGAATTTGCAGAAGCAGAACGCGTCTTTTAATGAAAAAGAATATTTAAGTATTTCAAACAAATAAAGGGTAAGAAAATACCAGCAGACTTTTCACCTTTCAAACAAACAACAGTGCAAATACGAACTTATTAATAAAGAACATAAGAAACTTTCATTTTGATTTATACAGGCTTGTCGAGGCACTGGAAACCATTACTAACAACATAATTCTTGATCAGACAAATTCAGCAAGTATTGTTCGTCCATTTGTTGCCTCCGAGATCAGGCAGTTCACAGGCGACTCGAACTTAGTGGTCGGTCTTCAATACAAATATTCTTCTGAGACTACAACAATAACAAACAACTCCCTCATTGTATTAGAGGATGAAGCGAACATTGATATCTCTGTTACTGATGCTGCGATAATACTGCCGAAGTCTTTACTTCAAAGTAAGTAAGATTACACTTATGTAAAGTTGTTAGTTTCATCAACGGTACTAAACAAAGATACGAAATATATATATAAATATATAATATATTAACCTGGCAACGATACCAAAGTTAACGATATTTTTATAATTTAAATATTTAATCAATATTGAATATTTGATTTGTAATTAACTGTTTTCGTTATATATTAAGATTCATTATGATAATTAATCAAATCTGTAGGTGCCAATACGAACCGCCTGCTCCTGCAGATCTATCCTTCTACGAAGTTGTTCAAAACCATCAGTTCCAAGAAACGTTTTGTAGCACATGGTAACATTGCTGCAGCAACACTCACTCAAGATCAGATAAGAATATTGGACCTGGGCCAAAACCAAGTGAAAACCATATTTAAGCCATTTCAGGTAATTGATGTTTAGAGAGAAAAATACGTTTTTATATATAGTATAAAATCATTCATAATTTTCCCTTTTGATCATGACACTTAAAACAACAAAAGTTGTGAATATGTTTATGGAGTAAAAAGTTCTCGGTAATTTGAATTATAACATACTATTAAATTTTAAAAGCTTATAACAGTCAATAACACTGGATCTATCGTCCATATCTATATGATATGCTGCTTTCCTTTGCTAGGCTGCACCACCATTGACATCGGACTAGCAATACATTAACTTTAATATCACACATACTAGGAAACTCGCTTTTCTGTGTAAAACTACAAGCATTATACACATATTGACCGAATTTGTTTACAACGCTCTTGCCCTATTAAAGATAAATTGATGACACTTGCCACAAGTGACTACTAGAAACTCCACCGTAAACTTGCTGTTCATGGGAGCGTTTAACGCAGCAAAATCAAAACAACAAAGAAAAAACAAACAACAAAATTTAGACCATTGAAAAAGTATGCGAAGATTAAGACGATATGTTTCCAAAGGGCAAGCTTCTTTTGCTTCATAGACGACAACCGAATATGTTAATCATAGTCTATCCAAGTGATTAACGAGAACAAGGTTAACAACAACGAAATCAATGACCATACTAACGAACATCAAACACGTCTAACTTCATATCGCAAATGGGAATAAAACAAACAAATTATCCCGTATCAGATAAATAAATGAAAACTCGTTTACGCGTTGCTGAAATAGGTATTTTGATTGAAGTGACCTATATTACATTCTGTATATCATATCTCAAAAGCAAACGGAAGGGCTTGTCTGTGGATATTGGGATTATGAGAAGAACGATAACTCTGGCGGCTGGGCAACTGAAGGATGCAGGCTACAAAGCCAGACGGGAGAGAGAGCAATATGTGTGTGTGACCATCTCACGAACTTTGCCATTCTTATAGTGAGTTTTCTTTTACTTCTAATAATAGCGGTTATGAAAACTGGAAAAAATATTTTATTGAATATTAGCAGAACTTATATTTTTATACTTCTCTAACAAATTATAATTTAAACTCATCTACTTTTATAACCATTCGATAGCATTTTCAAAACTCAAATTTCATCGGTATAGACATATCGAAATGCTTCATATTTGTTTGATATTCATTTAAGGATTTTGAAGCACAGGGGAATTACGTGGAAGCCCATCAGCTCGCTTTAAGTGTCATCACAATCGTTGGGCTTGTGTTGTCAATCATAGGTTTGAGCTTTACGGTCATCTGCTTCCTCATATTCAAGTAAGTCATTTTTTCATGCGATCATAACTTAGTCATTTATTTTGCTGCTTCCTAGAAAACAATTATGCTTCAAACCATCGTTACATAATCAACGTCTTTTTCATTAAAGCAAATGATGAAGTGAGACAAAAAACCAAGAAAATACTAACATGGCAACATATTCATTACTCAAACTCAAAATCCATAAAAATGAAAACAAAATATGAACAAAAGAAAAATTGACGCGTAGACTCCTGAAAAAGTACCAGGTGTTCTGGAAGAGTAAGCGTCTTCTGCTTCATCGACGACACCCGCCATGTAAACCTTGGTCAATCCAAATAAGCAAGTCAAGTTCACAAATGAGAACAAGGTACACAACAGCGGAACCAACAGGCAAACTAACAAGTAATACGTCCAGCTTCATGTCGCATAAAGCAATAAAATCTTTCTCAATGAGATCACTATGGCAACCATAAACCTTCCACATAGTTTTCATTAACCTGTAGCTTTTGAATCCTTGTGTCACGATCTTGTTAGTCAGTTGACTTATATGATATATTTAAATAATACCAATATTTACTATTTTTATAATAATTGTAAATACATCATAACTTTTACAGGCCATTGCGGAAAACCCGAGGACAGAAAGTATTATTTCAGTTGGCTATATCTATGCTTTGTTCATGGGTGGTATTCCTGGCAGGAGTCGAACAAACATCGGATTACAACGGATGTATAGCAGTAGCTATACTTCTGCATTACTTTATTCTTGTCACCTTTATGTGGCTACTAGTTGAAGGCTTGCTGCAGTACCTCCGTTTCGTCAAAGTTCTGGGAACATACATTCCAAGGTTTATGCTGAAGGCGTCAATCTTTGCTTGGGGTAAGCTGTTATTTGCTTTCTGTTTATGTAATGTTCATTTTTTCCTGGATCAATAAACGATTTGACACTGTATTTAGCATTTCCTGAAAACATTCTTAAGAATAAACTATCTTACCTGACGGTTCATGTGAAGATCGTTAAGGTGCTAGATTTAATGTAAGGCTTTGTATCCCGGTTTTACCTTGTTATATTAAAATTACAAGACAAATAATATCACTGACCTGATCAGAAAATTATTGCAGTGTCTTTATGTTGATAATTGATTATACGTGTTGTGCATGAAACTAGTTTCATATTGTGGCGTAATCAAATAAAATATGACGTCACTTTTGTTAAGCGAATATTTCAAGAATATCAGTAAAAGTATCTAACAAAACATGGTGATCTTGTGTAAAAGTTATCATAATTTCTTTTCCCTCTCATACAAAACCGATGACAATCTTTTTTTTGTTATTTTCGAACATATTCCTTCATTGAATGGTATGTCAATCATGTGTCACCGAATCTTTGGAAAACATTGAATTATTCTATACAGGTGTGCCTACTATACCAGTGATTGTAGTGTGCGCTATTGACTATCGTCTGTACGACGGCGGTGTTTACTAGTAAGTATATTTTGTGAGGAACATATGTTCAATTTATAAATTGTAATTATTTTATTTTATTTATATGCGTATTTATAAATTTAACTATAACCAAATCAATCAGAAAAAAACCATTATATCAACTTATTAATCACTTTTGATAAAGGCTTCAGTGTACCCACCTTGCCACTCGACTGAATTGTAGGTTTTTGTTCTCTTCTTTTACAGAAAACCTTGTTGGTATAATTGTAGTGGCGTAGTAATTTAAATAATGTGCTACAAAGGCAAAGATATCACTCACTAAGCAAATAGAAACTTAAACTCCGTTCAAAGAAAATTTGAGTAGATGCTATACTGAGGTGTCCAACATAATACCACATATACATCCATGTTTTCGTATATATACAAACGGCCAAGGTCTAAAACACATGTCCAGTGATCTACCTGACTTAATACTCATCAACACACAGGAGGGCTTAAACACAGTATTACCACCATTATCATCGCCGTCATCGTCATTTTAATATCTTTTCCAATCGTCTGTAATTAAGATATTGAATTTTATGATATCTTGTTAAATATTTCAAATGCACTATTCTGTTTATTCCATGTGTTGAGTCGTTAGCAGACATTCGCGGAACAGTTTTACATAAACTTTATGTTTGTTACAGCTGCTGGATGTCACTTCAACCCTTTTACTATGCATTTGCTTTGCCCGTTGGACTGGTCATTTTGATCAACATTATCGTCTTTATTCTGGTCATCGTTAACATCTTGCGTAGACCAGCAGGTCTGCAATCTAACCAGTCGGAACGGAAACGGGCTCTGATGAATTTCTGGGCAGCAATTTCCATATTTGTCCTGTTGGGTAAGCACATTTTTCTATTCAACTAGTAAACTTTTTTTTTCTATTGCACTAACAAAGCAATCTCGTTTTCGACACTAGTTTCTTTCAGCACTTCCATTTGTCAGTTTTTGCTTTATTAGCACAGATTCGATTTCCGTAATTCATAAATCCTTATACATGAAACTATATGAACAAAAGAACGCAGAAACTCCTGAAAATTTACAAACCAAGATGTTCTGGAAGAGTAAGTTAGTCATGTCAATTTTCCATAGCAGAAATAGTTTTAAAAAAAAATAACGAACGTTATACACGTGCAATTTCATATCGCTTAAGGAAACAGACCGCTTCCCAATCAAACGACCACTGATTCTGTTCTTTTCTATTGTATCTAGCATCAATTACAAAAGAAATGTCATTAATTGGTTATAAGCATAACGTTCTTTGCTACATATTTCTTAAGTTATCTATTGAATTACATTATCGACAATTCCTTGTACTGGTGGACTATTAACACCGTTCTTGCCTGTAATGTTATGCACCGAGGTGTCGAAGTTTGCTGTAATCATGTTGTTTATCAATTTTAAATTCCTGGGTTGTCCTTTACCTTTTCATCAATGGGCTATCAATGTCTGACGTTGCTTGTTGTTGTGATCTGTATATTGAGTACCGTAGGTTCACATACCAGTTAGGAAGTAAACCTGTTGTAATTAAAATTCAGAATATGATATATTGTATTATAAATGGTTTTGCTTACCGCGTTGGTGTATTCCTTCACCACTTATTCATTTATTTTCATCAATTACATTGAAAATCATAAGAGCTGTCACAGTACCTAAGTTATGCTATACACAAATAATTTTTATTACGTTTTCTTGTGCTTAATGTATATATCTAATGAGATCAACGTTACGCTGCTAGAGGCGTACATACTTATACCTTGTTTTTATAAACAAATTATTTATTGCTTTGTTTTTGTTTCTTGTTATTTATTTTATCTTTTGTTACGTATGTCGCTGAAAATGATGAAAATAGTTTAGACAAAACGCTTTGTATGATTTGCAATACCGAAGCCTCTTTACTGCTATGCCACATTCGCTTACGTCAAAAGGACCTATTTCTGTCTGCATTGCATCACTTTGTACTTGCCGAAGCCTCTTTACTGCTATGCCACATTCGCTTACGTCAAAAGGACCTATTTCGGTCTGCATTGCATCACTTTGTACTTGCCGAAAAGCTAAATACTGCTTGTTACATTAAAGTTCTGCGTTACCTCCTATCAAATACATACTTTTATTTTGAAAAATATTTTATGGCACAAAAGAATACATACTTCATTATGATAGGCCAAATATTTTTTATTATCATCAAAGTAAAGCTGCATGATGGCCTAAGAGTACATGGCGGTGAACTGTATATGTTTTACTGTGCAATTTTTACATCTGATATTCAAATTTTGTCCCATCGAGCTAATAAATCCATCCTTTGATCTCGTTAGGTCTCACCTGGATATTTGGATATATGGCAATCGAGGACGCGCGAATTCCATTTCAATACATATTTACCATTTGCAACGCGTTTCAAGGATTTTTTATCTTCTTGCTGTTTATCACCCGCGACCCACAAGTCAGAAAGGAATGGACAGCTATGTGTTGTGAAAAGAAGAAAGATCACACCAGATACGATTCAACAACAGGTTCACGGTCAAAAGACGCAACCGCATTTTCAGATCTCTCTTCTTCCAAGAGGCCTAGCTTAACTTAAGAGGTGGACAAACGTTGTATCGATTTAAATTCCTCGAAATCAAAGTGTTTTTAATAACAGAACCTCAGTGTACGATTCCTATTATTATGTTATTCCAATTATAGTGTTTGAATATCAGCAATATGGAATATATCCACATTACAAGCAATATGACGCTGTCTTTATTATTATTTGCCTGTTTATACTCATATATCAAAACTTATTATTCATAGTACTCAAAATGTTTATGATATTGAAATTTGATATTGATTTGATTGCCTTTTGATATTTTATTTTTCAAAATTATTTTTAATGGATTTATTTGACAAATATAATCATAACAATATGTGATTTACAATACTTGGCGGATTAGAAATATGCATAATAATGTAACTTTATTTTGTTTTTGTCTCCTTATACGATATAACAAGTTTACAAGAATCTCATATCCCAGAAATTTAAAACGAAAAAATGAAACTTTGTATTAGCTACACAGGTCTAGGAATTTATCACACAATCAAAAACTGTCAACACCTAACTTCCTTTCTGTTCGCGATGCTTATTGCTGTCCTCTATTTGATAACAGTTCCGTTTTGTTGTGTTATTGCAGTGTACAAAAGCGATATAGGTGTGTGTGTAGAGCTTCAGACTTCTTTCTTTCTCGCATTGAAAACATCTGTGAGATGAGATATCGTTTAGGTCAGAAAATATATTACATGGAAGATGTTTTAAAGCTGTATCAGATTTTTTTCATTTGTCACATAAATAGCAACTCTAATGTATATACGCATTTAAAATGACTGACCCTCTTTTCTTCTCTGATGTGAAATTGAAAATAAACCGTATTTGGAAATTAAATAAGAAATTAATGATGAAAGGTATTTTCCTATGTTTACAAATAATGACTTCTTGCCTTAGTTATCAGTTTCAATAAAACTGTGTGTGGTAGGAACGGTTATAACTCAGTTTTCCGTCGCCTTTTTGGAAATTCCAAACCCATGCTACAAGTAGATATATTAAGCATGTCAGTAGCATTAACGTGAGACCTCTTGTTGACTTCTGATAAATATTGCTTTCACCATTCCTCTAGATGTGTTATCAGCTAGTGTTATAAGCAAAACCACATTTCTATTCATACTTGTTGTCAAATCACACTACTTCTGTATTATTTGCAAAAATTATAAGATACAAATGAACAAAAAGTTGCCAATATATTCCTACTGTAATGTCTGTGTTACCTTTGATAATTTATCATACTTTATTGTTGTGTCCGGACCGAGTGATACTAGTAAAACCAACAAATTGTCTCGTTTACATTTCATTAATTATGATTTTTCTGATGTAACACAATACTCGTGGTGTAAACAAACAAGATATCAATAAAGCATTCAAATTTTGTTCACATTCTGATCCAGCACACAACGTAACACGTCTCTCTTGCACGATTCTTTAATTATATAGAACAATTGTCTAAATATAAAACATTATTAACAATTAATTGTAGTTACAAACTTAACAATTATCATATATACATAGCCCGTCTAATTTATTTGAATGTTGATAATAAAAGAATGCAGTCTAAGCCACTGCATGTTTTATAACACTGGTATAACCAAATAATATCGTTACAGAAATTCACACTAGTAATTTCGATAATACTTACAAGTTTAGGTGTTTGTTACAAAGTCTTAGATATAAAGCATTCGACATAGTTTGTTGAGAATGTCTTAGCTTATTGTTATAATTGATTACCATGTAAGATTGATTGATTGATTTATATTATCAAAAGGATGATAAGCTATCCCCATGATAAAGTTTATAATGTAGAATATGATTAATTTGAAAACAGAGACAGATGCTGGAATTTTGTAATATCAAGAGTAATGTTATTTACCATGTGTTGGATATTGGTGATTGAAGTTGAAAAAAAAAACTGTATTTTGTTTCAACAAAATATCCGGATGTTGATATTCTATCGAAAATTTACTTTCCACTCTGATTGAATGGCTACGTTTGGTTTGCTATATTGGTTTGCTTTAAGTGTTTGTACTTAATGCTATGAGCAAGAACCGTTTCTATAACTAAATAACTAGCCTCATTAGATTATTTATTTGGCAACGTTTTTCAAGCAAGAGATTTTACTCTTTTTGCAGTTTTAATTTCTGAACAGATGTTAAAATTTCAAGCAAATACGTTAACCATGCAAAACATTTATCAACATAAGTATGTCAAGCTTTTGTACGACTTACGTACCTGCTTGGCCTAAAGTTTCTCAGATAATTTTAGTGTGAATATGTGAGACTTCATGATCTGGTGTTTCCAAATAGATTTTTGTAAAGATATAACGTAAAAACAGCCAGTGGATAGTAAGCGAATATCATGAATAATACGCTTACAATCGTCGATACATTTTCCCTAGTTCTTTCTTACACAAGGATCTAGTTTATTTATAAGGATTATGTGATTCCTGGCCTTAAGTCTCACAAACAATGTTCCTTTCAGATGTGCATGAAAAAACTATTTGTACAATGAAAAATTTTGTATTAATCTTAGGTTCTTCCACTTAAATTTCTCGAAATTGTGATGCGTATGTACGTTTAGCAGTGGAAGGAGATAATATCAAAGTCCATCTCCACTTAGATTACATGGAGATGAATTTCCGTAGTGATGTTTTTTTTTTTTTTTTTTTATTAGAAATTTTTAATGAAATTGTATTAAGCACGCGCAGAAATCGGTTTCAAATACGATTCGGTTTATCAATTAGTATATCTAAAGTATGAATTAGAGTATATGAATATGATGCAGCTGAACCACAGCATGGGCTATGGTGTCGAAGAGGTTTCCCATCAAGAGAACTTTACTTCAGGGTAGTAAATCGATGGAGGAGCGGATCATTTCATAACTCTGCTTAATGTTGTAATATACAAGATAGTTCTTCTCGTTATATATTATATTTTTTCTTTATCGCATTATAGTCACGTATCGATTCAATTTTTATTGTTAAGGCCTGTCACAATATTTCCGTTTTCCAAATTCAGGTATTACGTGGATTTTTGGATATATGGCCATAGATGATGCCCGTATCCCATTTCAATACATTTTCACCATCTGTAACGCCTTCCAGGGATTTTTCATTTTTGTCTTGTTCGTCACGCGCGATCCACAAGTAAGGAAACAGTGGAAAGCGATGTGCTGTAAAGCAGTCACTACAAAGGGTTATTATGAAGTTGATACAAAATCCAAAGGCTCATCTGACCTGTTAGAGGAGCCACACCAGACAACACGTCTGACAACATCAACCTAAATAGTGTTGGGTATACAACAACAATCACTAATTGTAAATATATTGCCTTGTGTAATATAACAAATGTAATATTTTGTGCGTAATGTTCCGTTAAATAACAAGTACATTGAAAGACTATTTTTTCTAATAACTGTTCCAGAAATTAGCTGTAGATAATTGTTTTCTAAAGTGTATAAAAAGTCGTATATTGTAAATATTTTCAGGATGATACCAGCGTGGTTCTCATTTTATTTTTAAATCTACATGAATTGTATATTGTATATGTATGAGATTAAGGGAGCACTAACTTCCCATATTAAAGATATATGTACGAAATCCCTATCAACTTGCTTCTTACCACTTTCTTTGTGCTTTTTGATCGTAACATTTGACTTAATAAAATATGTTCTTTATATGTGTACAGTTATTGAAGTTATGCTTTACGTCAGTGTGGAATAACCATGACCATCCTCCATATATCGCATCCATACTTCAGTGCGCCTGTCGCAATCGCTAAGTTTTAAATGATTAAATAGGATGATATTGTTACAACGATTCCATTTTAAATCTTTGAGATGTCCGTCATGATCAAGGTAATTTAGTCATTTTAACCATCTTAAGTAAAGGCAGATATGCATTACAAACAGCAACATTCAGTGAATTTGAGAATAATATCGGTTATAAGATGAATGAAGACCAGGAAAAGTTACTCTCGCAGTTACTTGCTTTGCAGTACTTATTGCCCATTATGTATATTGAAAACAAATGAGAATAGTATGTTTTGTTCTTCAACTATTTAAATATTTTTTTTTCATTTCTTTGCTTTGACGTTCAGTAAATTTATCTTATATGATGTGTCTTTCATTTTTCAGAAAATATTTTTACCTTACTTTCATAGAGATGTCTTGTTCACGTTTCTTATCAAAACGTCACATTGAGAGAAGACAATGGAATAATACGTGTTATTCCTTTCGTATATTTATATCGCGTTAGCTCAAGGAGTTTTATTTCTATGAAAAATTATCGCTCGCTAAAAGTAAGAAAAGGTGTGTAATGTTGGTTTGTTATGATAAAAAAAATTAGAGAATCTATTCTCAAATACTCTCGCAGTGATGAATATTTTCTTAATCCTACTTTGAGAAAAAAAAAACCTGGCGTCGCGATAGACAATATAGTTAGCAACTCAAAAATGTGTTATGTCATTAAAATGTTATCGTGCTGTGTTAAAACGAATAAATGTATCCTATTTAAATGTCGCGATATCAATTTTGAATCGTGTGTTCTGTCGTTTGCTAACGTACTGTAATCGCTAAGGTATGTGATCACAGAACTACGCAAGTGCCTTTATTAGCAAAATAACATTCCACATACATACATACAAAAAATGTACCAAAATAACTGGACCCATGTCTCTTCGTATGAGACTCTAATATATGTTGGAATTTCTAAAATAGAAAATATCACAAAACTACAACTGACTTGTATGGTTTTATTATAATTACTTAAGGCACAACAACGTTCTAATTAGATAATATTGTATAGCATATTTGATATGTATAAATATTGTAAGATTTCTGTGCAGAGAAATGAAATATAGTAGAAAAAAAAACATAGATAATGCATATACATATATCAGAGACGTGAAGCAATGTAACGCATTTCAAAAGATAAATGAAAGAAAATTTGTTATTATAATTATAAATTCAATAGTAACTCATATGTATTTGATTGGATAAAACATGAAAGTTGTTTACAAAATTATGTCTTGAAATGATATTGATCAAACGTATTTACTAATATTTGTTAATCGGTGTGGTTACAATTAAGTTTGTTCAGCAAAGCGTGCATCTTTAAACAGAGTTTTGTAAGTATTTGATACTATGCGTTCCGTTCTGCTTGCATGAACCATCTATTCTAGTTTTAACTTTTATCGCCCTATACGATCCTTAATGACGTTGTTGAGCTGTTTCGTCCTTTAAAGAATCATCAGTGATGTCAAGAGCCAAATTATTGAAACCC
Organism: Ylistrum balloti; assembly: GCF_031769215.1. Classification (NCBI taxonomy): domain Eukaryota; kingdom Metazoa; phylum Mollusca; class Bivalvia; order Pectinida; family Pectinidae; genus Ylistrum; species Ylistrum balloti. Next base: position 398,645 of record NW_026782122.1, on the reverse strand, counting down.
TGGAAATGACTGATGATAATCCTAAGTGATCGATAAAAATTGTCAAAAGATAGATAGAAGGTACACTAGCCCCATGTTTCAAAAAGCATCAATAATTTCCAAATGCTTGACAGTTTCAGAAGAACGGCAAGTACATGTGTGTATTCTGAACCGTACCACTGATTGGATGGATTCAAACCTTAAGCGCAGGTTATGGCAAATATTTTTTATTAAACGTTTCCAAAACGGCAAAACCTTTATGCTGTTTGAACAATATACTAAATTACAGTCACCCCAGTGTTAAAAGACAACCTCTGTAAAAAAAACACTGATCCATGATGGTCACTTGTTATTGTTCTCGATGATGAAAAACAAATCGCAGAGAGTTAATCAGTTGATAAAGACTTTTTGTCTAAAATGACTATACTTTACCAGATGCATTGTATAGCCATTGTTTACAGATTTGATTGTATGGGTATAAAATTGATGTTTTTACGTCATTACATACCATCCATTTATAACTGTTTGCAGAAAAAACACTTGTAATGCAGGCAAGCAAACACCACATAAATTGTGCGTAATGTAATTTATCATAATACCGTATTTCACCGCAAATAAGCCCTCTCCCGCAAATAATGTAATTTATCATACTACCGAATTTCACCGCAAATAAGCCCCCTCCCGCAAATAATGTAATTTATCATACTACCGTATTTCACCGCAAATAATCCCCCTCCCGCATATAATGTAATTTATCATACTATATTTTAATTACAAAAATAAAACGGTTGAAAATAATATATTGATTATAATTCACATGTTAACATCATACAATATGATTTTTTTTGTTTTGTTTTTGTATACAGACCTCAATTTTGTAGCAGGTAGAAGCACCTTGTTGAAATCGAGACAATATTTCTTCCTCACGTATGACTTTATACAGGTCAATCGTCAAAACGTGATTTAAAACAGTTCCTTTGCAACTAACTTCAGTCGACTAGTTATCAATTCATCAAAATATTTCTTGACAGAAAAAAAAAATGTGTCAGCAAAATGTTTAGATGAACAAATATCATTTTTTAGCGAAATTATGAATAAAGATATATCGATTTGATTAGTATGTTTATGGTGAAATCTCACCGTCATTTTATCATTGGTATATGAATATGAACCATATATGAACAATTGTTTTAGTGCTTACTAAGCATTTTTTCCCTTTTTCTGTATATGAAAGTCTTTAAATAAGTAAAATTTAGTTAATGTTTACGTTGATGTCGTTTTTAGGGCGAAAAAAGTCCTGCAAAATATTTGGTTTTACATTACATTTACATGGTAGAAGATGGTAACGAAATTTTGATCATTTTCATCACATTTGGGAGAAACTTTCAGAGGACGTATATCTGTGATCTCCATTGTGACGTCACAATGTCATTTGCGACTGTAACGTCACTCTAGTATGTAATCCTCACGTCACAATACACTTTATTACATTACATCTTACACAGAAACATACGTGGTCAATAAATATACCGGCAATAATAACTACGATTAAACATATTTTATAAATTGGATTCATACTGATGTAAATGGATTTGTATTCATACCCGTCAAAGCTCTCATTAATCATCATATCACTCACATAAACGAATACTACATTGACAAATTGATACATTCTAAAGGTAGAAAATATCCACATGAACATGAAAACGAATCTTTAAGGCACACGTGACCTAAATAGTGTAGTTAACGTATGTCTTGTTTCTGACTGTGTTCCAAAATAGTATGACAATATTAAAACGGCAATGATACACATGTAAGATGCAATGTTAATAGATACTTCTGTGTAAATATTAACACGATGATCGTTGTTGCTCAAAATGGATACTTGATGGTGATTCACTTCAGAATTGGTGCATATGGTAGGACTTCTCATTCCCATTTGTCCTTAAAGATATAAAATAAACGAATATTACATGAATTTCGAAAGAATACAGATGTTTTACAAATTTTTGTGTAAATGAAACAAATGTACAAAAGACACGAGAATTATAATATTATAATGCACAGTGTCGCAAAATAACGAATTAAACTTCATTACACAGTAACACAGACTTTCCGATACCCTGAGATTGATTTTAATCACAAACATAAACAATGTCTTGATATCAATGGATTAAAAATGTTGCTGAAATTTGTTTGTGACAAGAAAATATGCCTAGAAATCTTTAAGCCAATATATATATATATCAATTTTCATTGAATTTTTTAAAAATTCAATACAATGGACATATTTGTGATTCAGAGAAAACACAAAAAAAGACATATTGTACTTGTATCCAATCAAGGAAAGCATTGTGCTAAAAAATCAAATATCATCGTGCAAATAAAAAGGGAAAGAAATTAAAAAACGAAACACTATCGATAAATTGTCTATTTAATAACTTATGTTGGATGGTGGTCAAGGTAACGATGTAATGATAAGGACAATGCTGTTAACGCAATACTGAGAAAAACAATTAAGAATCTGTTATACTTACTTTTGTCTGTGTAGTTTGTGACATGCGTATATAAGCGCGAGAAGGACGAGGAACAACACTACGGCTAAAGGTACCGCTACCTGTATTACCAGGTCGTCGTTGGATGTATGTGTTGCCATGGTAACTGCAGTGTCAGTCGAGCTATAAGTAAACAGCAATATAATAATGTAATGTACATTACAGAGTTGTAGCAGCATAAAGGGAAATAATCGTTAGTTAATGGTGTACATAGGATTATAGTGCAGCCGAAAAGTCGGTCGATTCTGTACCATCTCGTACACTATATACGTCACTGCTAGTACGCTCCAAACTGATCATTTGTCTGATGAAGATGACCGTATAGTCATCGAAACGTCACACTCTAATCTTCTACTGGTTTTGTCATAAGAACTTTATTCTATTGACATTACCAACCTGAAGAAAACATTCAAAAACAAAAAAAAGATTCGCCATCTTGTTAGTGACCATTATTTCGACCAATATAAGTTAAACTTAGTCGCCTCGAATGTTTCACCGATTTATGCCCTTACCATCAACGAAGTGTCCTACAAGGACGAAACAGCTGCATGATGCAGTTTGATTCACTATTTGACTACTATTCTCTTGTGTATTTAAGCAGTCCATTGACAATTATGTACTGTCGTGCTGAATTTTATACTTATACATTGTAACAATTTATACAAATATATTGTAATACTTTATACTTATACATTGTAATAATTTATACAAATATATTGTAATACTTTATACTTATACATTGTAATAATTTATACAAATATATTGTAATACTTTATACTTATACATTGTAATAATTTATACAAATATATTGTAATACTTTATACTTATGCATTGTGATATTATGTTTATGTATTGTAATATTATATTTATGTATTGTAATACTTTTTATCTATGTATTGTAATACATTTCATACTTATATATGTAATACTTTATACGTATGCTTTGTTATACTTCATGGTTATATTGTAATATTTTATACTTACATATTGTCACGTTATATATGATGTTTATTTATATTTAGGGAGTCGAGTACAGTATACAAACAATAGGGAATACATCATTCGTTATTATTTCTTTTTGAACGGTTGATCTACATACAAGGTAGATGTATTTAATAGCATAAGCCTTTAAAACTATTACAATACTGCAAAATATAACATGAAATTGAAACAGCTGTCACTTAAAGGAGCTACATGGTCAATGTAATAAGGAATGTTCTGCGGTTTCGACTGGCAAAGATTGATTTTGTCTAATTTCTGTCAAATATTTTCATATTGATACAAAGAACTCTAACATAAATATGTACCTGCATTGTGTGAACGAGCCTGTGGCATTGACTACAACGGAGCATGTCTCGGTGCCCGAACATTTGTTCTTACAGCGATATTGACAAAGTCCTCCAGAAACACATTCGTACGCCGTCGGACAGACATATGAAGCAGCACATATATCTTTTCTCTTCACAAAAACTAAAAGTAAAAACAATTTTAATCAATGCCTATGCTGATATATTTTCATACGCCATATAACATGTGAAGATTACATTTTTGGCTAATAGTGTTAAGGGAAATAACTCGAAATCATACATCGTTATGCTTTCGAGTTATTTAAAACATTAGTTTTTTGGGGTTTTTTGTTTGTTTGTTTGTTTGGTTTTTTTTTTGTTTTTTGTTTTTTTTTTTTTTTTTTTATTCTTTTAAAGAACAAAATTGTTTTTCTACAACCATTTGCATCAACCAAATAAAATGTATGTTTAATATACTTGGAATAAGATTTGGAAAAAAATTGATGTGGTAAGATGTGTTAACGGAACAGTACTTACATGTATGTATACATTAGTATATATTATTGAAGTAATGAACCGACAAATATACCTCACTTCTACGACACCTTCAGTTACCGCCAAAATAGATAGAAATGTAATCAAACAGTTCAATTAGTCTTTTTCGTCTCGAACACAACAATACATTGATATTAATTTTGTGTCGGGAAATGAAAACAAAAGTGTCAGAAAATGAGATGGCTTCGCGAATCATTTTAACATTATACATCATTTTGGTGTTTTAAACAGTGTATGCTGAGAAAATTACTTTTCTTTTTACTACAAACAATAGAGTAAGGTTTAAATTACTTACATTCGCTTAGTTTGTCGTAAACGGTTTCTTCAAAATCTAACTCGTCTCTCAGAGAATTGATACTGCCGTTTATTGCTGTGGCAAAGTCGGTGTTGTGTAAGATGGCGTCTGCATCAAACGATGCTGTAAAACTGGCTGTGGGAGATGTGTCTCTTCGTACTCTGAAATACAGAAGAAAAATGTTATCGGTATACTGTAAAGTACATCATCAGCTCCATGATTTCTTTCATGACGTCCCGATCTGTATCTCCATGGTGTTTGTATTAATGCTAAACGCAAAACCCTATTAGTATTTTTATATTTGGTTTCTTTGTTACAGACGATGAGTAGTATTACACTAATGTACAAATACGATTAAACACTATGAATTGTCATTATATTTGATAATTTAGATCATTAGTACAGAACTTTCCACAACCATGTAAACACCATACTTAGTTACTTTGGTCGCTACGGGGAATAAAACTTAAAGTCAAGCATTAGGATCATGTTAGTCTTACATACAATGTGACAGCATTTCAACAACTTCCGATACGTATGTTATTTTGAGAAAACTGATTATTAAATTACAAAAGATTCCTACAGATCGAACTACCCATTCATATGTACATCCATATACAGCATAACAACAGGTGTAAAATAATACAGGAGTAAGATACAGGTGTAAGATACAGGTGTAAGATAATACAGGTGTAAGATAATACAGGTGTAAGTTACAGGTGTAAGATCATACAGGTGTAAGATACAGGTGTAAGATAATACAGGTGTAAGATAATACAGGTGTAAGTTACAGGTGTAAGATACAGGTGTAAGATAATACAGGTGTAAGATACAGGTGTAAGATAATACAGGTGTAAGATAATACAGGTGTAAGATACAGGTGTAAGATACAGGTGTAAGATCATACAGGTATAAGATACAGGTGTAAGATAATACAGGTGTAAGTTACAGGTGTAAGATCATACAGGTGTAAGATACAGGTGTAAAATAATACAGGTGTAAGATACAGGTGTAAGATAATACAGGTGTAAGATACAGGTGTAAGATAATACAGGTGTAAGATACAGGTGTAAGATAATACAGGTGTAAGATACAGGTGTAAGATAATACAGGTGTAAGATACAGGTGTAAGATAATACAGGTGTAAGATACAGGTGTAAGATAATACAGGTGTAAGATACAGGTGTAAGATAATACAGGTGTAAGATACAGGTGTAAGATACAGGTGTAAGATCATACAGGTGTAAGATACAGGTGTAAGATAATACAGGTGTAAATTACAGGTGTAAGATCATACAGGTGTAAGATACAGGTGTAAGATAATACAGGTGTAAGATAATACAGGTGTTAGATACAGGTGTAAGATACAGGTGTAAGATAATACAGGTGTAAGATAATACAGTTGTCAGATACAGGTGTAAGATAATACAGGTGTAAGATACAGGTGTAAGATACAGGTGTAAGATCATACAGATAAAAGAATATACCAATATAAAATGAAACATATGTAGGATACATTTGTAATATCATATAGGTGTAAAATGATACAGGTGTAAGATGATACAGGTGTAAGATAATACAGGTGTAAGATAATACAGGTGTAAGATGATACAGGTGTAAGATAATACAGGTGTAAGATCATGCAGGTGTAAGATCATACAGGTGTAAGATACAGGTGTAAGATCATACCGGTGTCAGATACAGGTGTAAGGTAATACAGGTGTAAGATAATACAGGTGTAAGATACAGGTGTAAGATCATACCGGTGTCAGATACAGGTGTAAGGTAATACAGGTGTAAGATAATACAGGTGTGAGTTGATACAGGTGTAAGATACAGGTGTAAGATAATACAGGTGTAAGATACAGGTGTAAGATAATACAGGTGTAAGATAATACAGGTGGAAGATATAGGTGTAAGATCATACAGGTGTGAGTTGATACAGATGTAATTTGATACAGGTATTAGATAATATAGGAGTTAAACTGGCCTTGATGTTACCTGTTTGTTTTTGTATTTACAATCACTTTACGAAATCCTGGAGTATTCTGAAACGCTTCGGTGAGCTGGAAATGACAAAGGTAACATATACAGTATTCAAAATACTTTAATGTCGATAACTATTTGTGCAAAATCGCATGAAATGTCCTGTAAATGCTTACAGCATTAAGTATTACAATCCAATTAAAAATTATTACTTAAAAAGGTAATACCAAAAAAGAATACATTAAGATATGTACATTTATGTACATTGCATGAACGTGTATATCTATTTAATCGATAATGGCACTGATAGCAATTGCATGCTTTATAAGATTGTACAAAACAAAAACGCAAGTGAACAGCACCTTTTCATAACTTAGAGTGAGATACAGTGAAGCCTAAAACAAAAGAATTAAACTGCATCATACAGCTGTTTTTGTCTTTCTGGGACTCATCAGTGATGCTAAGGGCCTAAACTGTGAAATCGAGGAGGCGACTAAGGAAAATCCAAAGTGGTCAAAAGAAAAGTCAAAATCTAGACGGGGTGGTACAACGGTCCCATACTTACATAAATTTCGTAATTTTCATACATCAGATAAATTTAGAATAGCGGCAAGTACATGTATACTTTCTGAACCGTGCCAATATTCGAGTGAATTTAAACGGAACAAGCAGATAACGGCAAATCTCAGGGACTTAAAAGTCCACCAGCAGTGTCTACCACCTGCTATCTTCAAGATTGTACGAAAGACACACAAGGGAATAGCACATGAAATATTTGGGCAGGTGTTTTAATGGTAGTCAATACCTCAATAGTGTTTACACCTCAGTTATATATACATTTGATTCATAAACATATTTCATTGATTTATAAAACCTGCATATCCGACAATGCTAAACTCGAATACTCAAAGTATTATTGTGCCTTTCCCAATGTAGCATATAACTCCTTATTTGTTTAAAATGATAAATTGCTTACAAACAACAGTTATGACATTATGAATGTCATTTTGAACATGTTTTTAATTTATGGAATATGTATTTAATGTGTGACCTCACTGTAAATAACTCGTGTTAATGTCGCAGTCCATCTAGAAAACATTAAGCCCCGCATGCTAGATGTAAACTTACGGTAGAGATTTTAGTCCTCATAATGATAACGTTTGGTATCACAACATATTTTATCTTATCTTTTATGACAAAAGATACTATAAGTCGATTTCCAGTATCAAGATTCTACAGAGAATGCCAGTTTGACGTCTTGCTATCGCAATAGACATTTGAGACCGGGTACATATGAGCAGTTCGTTTCTCCACTTACCTTTGATTCAACAGTTGTTTCATTCAAATTAGCACCATAGCTGAAGTCGATTGTCAACTCGAAGTACGCCTCTACAAATAAACGGACATCCTATTAAGAAATTATCAGCTCTGTATCATACAAGGGTATTTCTTTATATAGATGTAATGACACTTGTTTTATACTCGCAGAGAACATTAGCAACATCACCATCACCAGGTGCGTGAAGGTGTAGCAATGACTCATCGTCACTGTAAAATGTATCACCTTAAATACACGAGGTAAACTTCATTAATACGTATCAAACATAACATATGTTCCACAGCATAAATATTAAGGACAAGAACAAAGGCCATAGTTTGTACACAAAGTTTAAGTATATTTCATTTTCAATTAAACGAATTGACAATAAATACAGATTGAGAAATGAACATAAAAGGTTGAAATCTTTATGATGATATAAATATCATATGAAATACAATATGTTACATAAAGATGACAACGCCCAATATATTATAATACCTATTACAATATTTCCACTCTGCATATCCCAATTTTGCTACTTTTTTCAGTAATGGATTTTCTTTAAAAAAAAAAGAAATTACGATAAAAAATAGCGTGCTATTCGGGACTTACAGGTACTTAAAGATGGATGTAAACTTTACCATCATGGAATAAAATAAGATATGATAGCCTTGCAAAGGAATTAACTTTAATCAAGTATGACACATTCATGCTTTCGTTCCATTCGTTCAATACGGAGAATTTTCAAACTCTGTACAGAAGAACACCATATCATGATCAAACCAGCATGTATTACATTGTGTTTCTTTGTCACATTTGCGGCAAAAACATTGAAGGTAACTACTGAGTATCGGTTGATAAAGAATGATTTACGGGATATTGTTGTCTCTGTGCATTACATATTTGTGTATCATATGATGTATTTGTATGTAGTATGATTATAACATTTAACTATATCTTAACCCTAAAATATAAAGCTATCAAATCGGTACAACTTGTTTTCAAATGAAGTAAAGAACAACATTCTCACTTGAAAATTATACGTTGACTGCCTTACACCAAGTTCAAAATATTGTAAAATAATTTCCGTTTGGTTCAAATTTTATTGATTTTTTAAATTATGTTATCTAAGTTATTTAATTGCATAGATTGATGGTATTAAACGAAATCCATTTTCATCGAAATCAAGCACTACACAAAACTGCTGAAGAGTTGAAGCATTTTTAGATCACATAAACCGTATATAAATAGCTGCAAAGTGAACGAAAAACACAGATTAGTATTTTCTATGTTACTATATTGGTGTAAGCAAACTGTGGTTGTGATAATTGTGTCGCTTTGTAGAGATTTACACTGTGTATTTGTGAGTACAATACTCTATAAATCATCCTCTTATGACCTTTACCATACAGTGTTGAGGATCTAATAGAAAAACCCAATTCTGCCTGGATTTCTGTGCTTTTTTGTAGAGCAAAATGTATATGCAGCATAGTGGTATATAAAAAGTAAGATAAGATTACTATGATATTTTATTTAGTTAGTTCGGTTTTCTCTTTTCTTTAATTGTTTTCTCTTTTCTTTAATTTGACAGTTGACACGTCCCACTACAATAATTCGAGTTGGTGGTTTCTCTGCAGTCGTACTTAAGAGATAGTTACCTACACTTCATTCCTTACCTTTTTCTATACAAGGAAAGATCCTCACAGTTCATGATATTTTGATATATTAAAGTGTATGAGACAGAGATGGTTCTGTAATACCCTTTTTCCATAAACATTCAACTTTCTATATTAAATGGATGCAATGCACAGATGAGAAATGCTAAATATACACGCAAGGTTGATAGCACCCTTCCATACAAATTTAGAATCCGATTTAGATAGAGTAGCGTCAGATATTGAGATTCTTCATGACATACTTTGTTTTAATTATTTGATGAAAAATCATTCTGTGTACTGTTAGCATAGCCTTCATGTTAATTCATCTTTATTTAATTAAAATCTTTGAGAGGTAGTTGTATACCTTCGCTGATACTTGAAGTCCCACCTGAACTAAAACAGATACCACATTTACATATATTGTCAAAGGAAACTTCAGGAAATGGTTAATCTTTGCAGTTTTTATACAAACATTTTTAATCTTAACCGCAAATTTGGAAGAATATAGTTTATATACACATACCTTTATTTACTGGTTTGTCTGGGAATTCCTCTGGTGCCGTGGTGGTTGTTGGTGCTGCAGTTGTCGATGCGGCAGTAGTTGATTCGACAGACGTTGATGCGTCAATTGTTGAGCCTTCAGTTGTATGAGCTGTAGCCGTCGTTGCGTCTGTTGTAGATGCGGCAGTAATTGGTGCGTCTGTTGTAAGCTTGTCTGTTGTAAGCTTGTCAGTTGATGTTACGTTAGTTCCTTAGTAAGTATACAAATGGCACAGTAAGCATGTATCATTCAACTACTTTGATCTATATTGCATTTATACAGATGAGTTCTGGTCATAAAGTAACCCATCTGAAAGAGATATATAGGCATGGATAAAGTAGTAACTTACTACTATACCTCACTATTATTATTATTCATCTCTGTGTGAGAGTACCAAGTGCAACAATGCTACAGTACTTAATGAATAGCATCGAAAACGTTATTGGTTTAGTTTCCATTGAAGCACTGAAATAAACATGATGCAAGGTCTTTGTCAAAGCAACGTATTTCATGACACACGAATTGTTACCTGTTGTAGATGAGGTTGAGACTGACGATTCTATTGTTGTTGACGTTGGTATCGTCGCAGATGTTGTTGTTGATACTGATTCTATTGTAGCGTTTGTTGTTTCATTTGATGCTGTTGATGTAACCGTCGTGGCGTCTGCTGTTCCCGTCGTTATCGACTCAGATTTTGATGTTTCTGCAGTTGTTGCTACTGCTGTTGTCGTTGTTGTTTGTGATGCTATTGTCGTTGTTGGTGTTTTCGTTGTTGTCGTTGGTGTCGTTGTTGTTGTTGTTGGTGTCGTTGTTGTCGTTGTTGGTGTTGTTGTTGGTGTCGTTGGTGTCGTTGTTGTCGGTGTCGTTGTTGTCGGTGTCGTTGTTGTCGGTGTCGTTGGTGTCGTTGTTGGTGTAGTTGTTGGTGTTGTTGTTGGTGTCGTTGGTGTCGTTGTTGTCGGTGTCGTTGGTGTCGTTGTTGGTGTCGTTGTTGGTGTTGTTGTTGGTGTCGTTGTTGGTGTCGATGTTGTCATCGTTGTTCGTACACAAAGTAGAATCACATATACACCTGTTGTAAAAATTCGAGATGATAGTGTGCGAGGTCAGTAATTCATAATATACGGGATCATACGATATATCACATATTCGTTCTACAGACTAAAATAAATATTTTTCCTGTGTATGATTAAGACCGATTAATTTTAGGCTGACATTCTACAACAAATTTCCAAGAATGAAATGTCACCGAATATGTCGATTTCGACAATGTACGGTTAATTAAGTTTCCCTACTTTATTGTGTCTCAACTTGTTTCATTTTAGAATTTCGCTATTCTATTATAGCGGTTTTGCGTCAAAGGTACAATTGAATATGATGTCATTTTAATTGTAACATCAGTAGGTGCCGAACACCAGGTAAGCGTACTAGATGAAGGAAACAGGAAAATATAGCGCTGGTTAACGCATGAGATTGTTTCTCGTATACAAGAAAAACGAGAATATTTAAAACAAATAAACGAACTCGAACTCAAATTTGACATATTAATGGCAACTGACAGATTATGCGGAGTCTGTAAACAAATTCGAATATACAAAGTTAAAATAGTCTAGAGGGGAATTTGTTATGCCTAATTGGCTGACAGATATTGCATTTAGCTCTTAGCGTCACTGACGTGTCTTTGAAGGACGAAATAGCTTATGCAGTTACATTCATTGTCTGGCACTTGTTATATCAAACTCAAAAATTGTAATTAAACGTGCAATGCACTATGGACAATCGCACAATATATCCAAAAGATGCAGGTTGGTGAAAATTATGGAGACGTTTTACGGTCGCAATCGTGATCTCTTTGAGAAATATTATATTCTTTCGTACGATGTGCAGCTGAACGTTTTGATGATCGTTAGTTTGTATGTTGGTTCCGTTGTATGTATTGTTCTCATTTGAACGTGACATTACTTTCATACTTTCATGGACTGACCAAGATTTTCATGACCACTTTCGTCAATGAAACAGAATGCGCTCCCTATTCTGGAACACTTGGTCTTATTGTCCTTGACCATTCAGGAATCTCAGTGAAAATTTTTCTTTTGTTAGTATTTTGGTTAACCCAGTTTTATATAATTTGAGTTTGGATTTTGTTTACATTTTTTACTTTATTGATGTTTTAATACTTACCTAGATAAACCATTGTAGCTGTATGCTTCCTCTCTGATCCCATGTTAAATAACAGTCTCTTGGTGATTTAGTTCTGAAAACAATCAAAATTGACTTTGCGTTGCAATTCTGAAACATCACATCTTAACAAATGCACATTATTAAAGAGCTCATCCGCCTCTCCTGATTCTGATTCTCCGTATCCCAGTATTCTGATAATTCTGAACCCTTCTGTGTTATACGATTTTTCTATGTCAGTTTCTATCAATTGGATTCCGAAAAATTCCCCTTCTATTTCTCCTAAGATCATGCCTTTTTTCTTTTGTTTTTACAAAGAAAGCACATATCATGGAAAGTAACATAGAAAGGTAAAGCCAAGAAGTAATGGAACTAGTAACAAGTTGTAAATCTCTTAACACCCTATATACGTATCTTCAAGTATCATCAATATGTCAATTGTTCTGTGTTTTATAACTCACAATAAAAGCTAATACAACTGTCAAAAATATATTGAACATTTGTTTACGAGAACAATTATTGCAGTGCTGGTGGTGACCTGTGGTAACTAGTTTGGAGACTTCATAATGACGTAGCACAAACAATGCTGTGTAAACATGTTCATACGGAGACCGCGATTCTCTAGCAACTCGGCATTTTATGAAAGTTAATCAAGCGAATAAGGGAGTGGATGCTAACAACATTATTGATATTTTATTCCAGAAGTCTGTTTAAGCAAACATCCCTTCATACCCTCCATACTTTAAGTGCAGTTTGTTCTTGTTATTGCCCTACACATATGTTTGTCCAATTTTGTTCAATTGGACACATCGAAACAATTGATTTAAGTATTATCTAAAATCACAAGCCGTCCAATAGCTTGAATCTTGTCTGTAGACATTAAAATATTTCCTGTATACAAAAAGGTCTATGCTTGCTTGATAACGAAGGAAACCCACCTGTTCACAGTGAAATATTGCCAAAAATGAAATACTGGCTAACCATGCTTCAGTATTACAATAACTTAGACTGCCTATTAATGATAAGGATACGGACCTTCTCCGTTTACAATGGTTCCGAACGTTCGTAAAAATCTACATAAAGGTTTCATTGTTTGCTAGTCCTGCTATTCAACCAAAACTTTGTCCAAACTTCGTGAAAAATACGCCGAAATTAAAGAAGAAATATATGGCGGATGAAATGATAGAAAAATGATGAAGTTCCTAATTGAAAATAGCTTCGTCGAGTTTGGTGGAAAGATCTTCCAACAGATTGTTGTCATACCAATAAGAACTATCTGTGCCCTTCTGTAGGATAATTCGTTCTTCATACGAGGATAGATTTATTGAAAATCTTATCAAAATATGTCCAAAAGACTTTCAATTTCTATTTCAGATATATAGTGATGACGATTTGTCTTTAAATAAGAAAAGATTAATTGACCATGTTAACCGTATATACACAACAGAAGTGTCCGACTATGAAACCAACATGTTCAGCTTTCCATCAAGATGTATGACGACCGTGATGATTTCAAATGCCCTACTGTGAATTTTCGTTCAAGGATAGCAGTATTTCTGCATCCCTCAATCTAGTATGTTTACGTGTCGCAGTTGATTCCCAATATCACAAGATGTCGTCAACTGACACAAACGCTCATAACATAGGATTTCGTGAGATGATTGTTAATGAAAATTATGGGGAAGTTTTAAAGTCGTCACTGTGCTATACTAAGCTTTAGGTGTTTGATGGGTGTTAGTTTTGCTGTTGGTTCCGTTGTTCTAAACATCATCGCATTTGACACATTTGACAGCGTGACTTTAATTGACAAAGATTTACATGGTCGGTGTCGTCGATGAAGCAAAAGACGCTTTCTCTTCCGGAACACCTGGTCTTATTCTTCTCATATTTTTTCATGACTCTCCGTGCAAATATTTTACACATTTTGCCCCAGCTTTCTTTTCAATTTGAGCTTGGATCATGATACTGTTTTTTTGTTTTTATTTTTTTACTGGCAATCAGCGTCGACATTTTGATAAATTTCAACAGTCATGACTGGTCAAACCATTCTCGCCTTGCAAACCATATATGTACTCTGTTAAACCATCATCAGCGTTTGTGCCATGCCCATATAGAAAATATGTCGATAAAACCGCGAATGATAGAGTACACTCATAAAGTGTGCATAGTGCTTACACAGCAAGAAAAACACCTGTCAACACTTGTACTTGAAAACTATCTTCTTCTACACTGATAAAAAGAAAGAAGATGGCCCTTGTTACATCATTTGAAATAAATTTGAAAACAAATATTTCGACCCGCCATGTAATAACAACCAGATACAATCAAACCACTACGTCTGGTTTACCGTACATCCAATCGAAAACATTACAACCGAGACAAAAATTGATTTCAAACTGATAACCGACGGAAATCCGTGTTTAAAGCTTTTCAGTGTTCATGCTGTGTTCAGGTGGGTTTTAAATCAGGTGTGAGAAACATAAGTGACAATAGAGGGATTTCCAGATCGGGCAAAGGTCAAGATAGATTGAGGTCACATTTGATGACCTCTCGTATCGTGTTGACCTTCAAAAATTCTTTGATACGAATAATCAATATCTAAAGGTACAGTTCTTACTTAAGTTTTCCAATACAAGTATAGATATTCAAATACACCAATAAATGGTAATAGCCTTTTTACTACTCTCAATTATTTTGTTTTGTTTTTATTTATTTATTTTTTTTTTTTTTTTTTTATTTTTTTTTGAAAACTCGAGTCATTTGTTTAGAAAGCTTAATCTACCCTTGTATGGCTCGACCGATTTACAAAAGAAAGTGAGAGAAGAATTGGAAAAAATTAACGAATGTTTTTGTGCTCTCAGATGAGTTCTACCATTAAATCTTGTACACAACGCGTTAGTGTTCAATATCACAAAGACAACGTAATGTTGCGTCTGCCACACAAAGATGTTGGAATTTGATTCCACAAGTGTCGAAAGAATACAACAACCTGGAAAAGATGTTACATTACAAAGAAAATTGAGAAGTTTAGTAATGAGTGTTACAATGAGTTTAAGAAATTTAGGCGGGTTGCAAATGAAAATCAAACCAAATCCCTTTTAGGCCAGTTTTAAAAAAGACATAGCGTTAGTAAACTTGTAAGATAAGGCAAACATCTATTGTTTTACTTACCTACATACAGCGTAAACTTGTTACAAGATAAGGTATACATCTATTGTTTTACTTACCTGTGTACTGTGTAAACTTGTAAAATAAGGCAAACATCTATTGTTTTACTTACCTACATACAGCGTAAACTTGTTCCAAGATAACGTATACATCTATTGTTTTACGTACCGGTGTACTGTGTAAACTGGTTACAAGATAAGGTATACATCTATTGGTTTACTTACCGAAGTACTGTGTAAACTTGTTACAAGATAAGGTATACATCTATTGTTTTACTTACCTGTGTACTGTGTAAACTTGTAAGATAAGGCAAACATCTATTGTTTTACTTACCTACATACAGCGTAAACTTGTTACAAGATAAGGTATACATCTATTGTTTTACTTACCTGTGTACTGTGTAAACTTGTAAAATAAGGCAAACATCTATTGTTTTACTTACCTACATACAGCGTAAACTTGTTCCAAGATAACGTATACATCTATTGTTTTACGTACCGGTGTACTGTGTAAACTTGTTACAAGATAAGGTATACATCTATTGGTTTACTTACCGATGTATTGTGTAAACTTGTTACAAGATAAGGTATACATCTATTGTTTTACTTACCTGTGTACTGTGTAAACTTGTAAAATAAGGCAAACATCTATTGTTTTACTTACCTACATACAGCGTAAACTTGTTCCAAGATAACGTATACATCTATTGTTTTACGTACCGGTGTACTGTGTAAACTTGTTACAAGATAAGGTATACATCTATTGTTTTACTTACCTGTGTACTGTGTAAACTTGTAAAATAAGGCAAACATCTATTGTTTTACTTACCTATGTACTGTGTAAACTTGTAAGATAAGGTATACATCTATTGTTTTACTTACCTATGTACAGGGTGAACTTGTTACAAGATGAGGTACACCTCCATTACACTCCCTTCATAGATCGATTTCTGATATCAATGTATTACAACACATCTGTTTATATGTAAATAAGTCGCGTTCTCTCCCTAAACGTGATGTCACATTTATTTTTATGCATCACAACTTTATTTCATATACAGTTTCCATGAATTACGCGTGTCATTGCAACATATTTCGTTCTAATATTTTTGCGCAAGAGTATGAAATATTTTTTGTTTTAGACATTGTAATGTCCGGTGATGTATCCTGTTCATAATATGAGAATTGATACGCCACCTGTCGATGTATAAATCGATAAAACAAATAATGACAAAGCCATGCTCATCGATGGAAGATGAGTATCATTGTGGTAAACAGACGAGACAAAATAGTTGGTTTGGTTTGCCAGGTAAGAGAGATATAACTTAGTCTCGGTCAACCAGACACAGTATGCACACATCATGAAGCGTCTGAATAACCGAGACTATTTGTCACAAATCCAAATAATTCCAAAGAAATGTCATTCGCCGTTATACAAATTACAGATCATCTCATGTGCTATTTTGTGAGTGATCCGTTCGGCCGTAACTACGCATGTCTTCTCCCATTAAGTGCTTCCGCTTTATAGGAAAACAAAGAGAAGTTATCCACTGTATATTTCTAAAGTGACAATACTTTTGACAATTAATAAATCTGGGGCGAAAATAAAACTATGCACGATGTGTGTTTTGTTCCCACAAACATAAATTAAGGTGAGGCTTAACGTCTATGTGACGCTGATTGACATTCTAAACATGCCTCGGATAAGGCCCAACCTTTAGTTTTTTTTTATAGAACTACCAGTCCGTTATCGGTAATACTTTATAACGGATAGTCAGTATTATAGTACAATTTTACTGTAAACAGATATGAGTCACCTCTATTTCATCACTTTCAGTAACTGTTACACCGCTAAATTTTCCATGCAAAATCCCCTTTGGATTTTCTTTATTACTAATGTTGCGGTAAACACGTGGGTTACCTCTCTGTACACACGTCATTTTTTTTTTTTTTTTTTTAAATAATAGCGATATTTCGAAGTATCTTTATCTGGTCTCATTTCATTTTAAATGCTAAAATATTCCTTACCGCTGAGTTATGTTACATTTTTTTTAAATGATATCCCGTATCTGATCCAAACGAGAGTTCTGTGCTGACGTGTATATTACTTCAGTTTTGTAAGATATGACAAAATCTCGTTCTATATAAGTCGTTAATATTTGGAAAAAATATAATCGTGCATGTTTGAGATTGTTCCACTTTGTTATTTGAGTGTGTACACTAGCTGGTTTCAAGTCTCAGATCCTGTACTAAATAGTTCTTTTAAAACAATACAACGTTGTTTTAGATTCGCTCTGTGTGTGTCGGTAGGGGCTGTTTTGCTTTGAAGGCCGACCTATTGCCTGCCCTGTGCTCTCCTAGTTGTGTCTGTGGGATCACGTCCAAACACGGTATTACGAAATGTTCCTTGGAAGGTGTGTGTTTTTGTGACATGGGTCGTGTCTCTGGGTGCTGCAAATATGGTTAAATTGTTCTGTTGTCCACGAAACACACTCTCTACAAATAGTTGTAAACCTGCTGTATTCTAGCCATATAGTAAGATCGATTTCTAATAATATAATCGATTCTAGTGCTTTGATAAAAATTGGTTGCCAAGTTTTAGTCATGGTTTGTTGTATAAATATGCTGCTTTGTTCTGATTCAGGGTGTCAACCCTGTTGTGATTTAAGTGGCTTTGTAATAATTGACAACCCTGTTGTGATTTAAGTGGCTTTGTAATAATTGACAACACTGTTGTAATTTAAGTGGCTTTGTAATAATTGACAACACTGTTGTAATTTAAGTGGCTTTGTAATAATTGACAACACTGTTGTGATTTAAGTGACTTTGTAATAATTGTCAGCCCTGTTCTTATTTAAGTGGCTTTGTAATAATTGTCAGCCCTGCTGTGATTTAAGTGGCTTTGTTATAATTGTCAGCCCTGCTGTGATTTAAGTGGCTTTGTAATAATTGACAACACTGTTGTAATTTAAGTGACTTTGTAATAATTGTCAGCCCTGTTGTGATTTAAGTGGCTTTGTAATAATTGTCAGCCCTGTTGTTATTTAAGTGCCTTTGTAATAATTGACAACACTGTTGTTATTTAAGTGGCTTTGTAATAATTGTCAGCCCTGTTGTTATTTAAGTGGCTTTGTAATAATTGACAACACTGTTGTGATTTAAGTGACTTTGTAATAATTGTCAGCCCTGTTCTTATTTAAGTGGCTTTGTAATAATTGTCAGCCCTGCTGTGATTTAAGTGGCTTTGTAATAATTGTCAGCCCTGCTGTGATTTAAGTGGCTTTGTAATAATTGTCAGCCCTGTTGTTATTTAAGTGGCTTTGTAATAATTGTCAGCCCTACTGTGATTTAAGAGACTTTGTAATAATTGTCAGCCCTGCTGTGATTTAAGTGACTGTAGTAATTGTCAGCCCTGTTGTGATTTAAGTGACTGTAATAATTGTCAGCCCTGTTGTTATTTAAGTGGCTTTTGTAATAATTGACAACTCTGTTGTTATTTAAGTGGCTTTGTAATAATTGACAACACTGTTGTGATTTAAGTGACTGTAATAATTGTCAGCTCTGCTGTGATTTAAGTGACTTTGTAATAATTGTCAGCCCTGTTGTGATTTAAGTGGCTTTGTAATAATTGACAACACTGTTGTGATTTAAGTGACTTTGTAATAATTGTCAGCCCTGTTCTTATTTAAGTGGCTTTGTAATAATTGTCAGCACTGTTGTGATTTAAGTGGCTTTGTAATAATTGACAACACTGTTGTAATTTAAGTGACTTTGTAATAATTGTCAGCCCTGTTGTGATTTAAGTGGCTTTGTAATAATTGTCAGCCCTGTTGTTATTTAAGTGCCTTTGTAATAATTGACAACACTGTTGTTATTTAAGTGGCTTTGTAATAATTGTCAGCCCTGTTGTTATTTAAGTGGCTTTGTAATAATTGACAACACTGTTGTGATTTAAGTGACTTTGTAATAATTGTCAGCCTTGTTCTTATTTAAGTGGCTTTGTAATAATTGTCAGCCCTGCTGTGATTTAAGTGGCTTTGTAATAATTGTCAGCCCTGCTGTGATTTAAGTGGCTTTGTAATAATTGTCAGCCCTGTTGTTATTTAAGTGGCTTTGTAATAATTGTCAGCCCTACTGTGATTTAAGAGACTTTGTAATAATTGTCAGCCCTGCTGTGATTTAAGTGAATGTAGTAATTGTCAGCCCTGTTGTGATTTAAGTGACTGTAATAATTGTCAGCCCTGTTGTTATTTAAGTGGCTTTTGTAATAATTGACAACTCTGTTGTTATTTAAGTGGCTTTGTAATAATTGACAACACTGTTGTGATTTAAGTGACTGTAATAATTGTCAGCTCTGCTGTGATTTAAGTGACTTTGTAATAATTGTCAGCCCTGTTGTGATTTAAGTGGCTTTGTAATAATTGACAACACTGTTGTGATTTAAGTGACTTTGTAATAATTGTCAGCCCTGTTCTTATTTAAGTGGCTTTGTAATAATTGTCAGCACTGTTGTGATTTAAGTGGCTTTGTAATAATTGTCAGCCCTGTTCTTATTTAAGTGGCTTTGTAATAATTGTCAGCCCTGCTGTGATTTAAGTGGCTTTGTAATAATTGTCAGCCCTGTTGTTATTTAAGTGGCTTTGTAATAATTGTCAGCCCTACTGTGATTTAAATGACTTTGTAATAATTGTCAGCCCTGTTGTGATTTAAGTGACTGTAATAATTGTCATCCCTGTTGTTATTTAAGTGGCTTTGTAATAATTGTCAGCCCTGCTGTGATTTAAGTGGCTTTGTAATAATTGTCAGCCCTGTTGTTATTTAAGTGGCTTTGTAATAATTGTCAGCCCTGCTGTGATTTAAGTGACTGCAATAATTGTCAGCCCTGCTGTGATTTAAGTGGCTTTGTAATAATTGTCAGCCCTGTTGTGATTTAAGTGACTGTAATAATTGTCAGCCCTGCTGTGATTTAAGTGGCTTTGTAATAATTGTCAGCCCTGTTGTGATTTAAGTGACTGTAATAATTGTCAGCCCTGCTTAAAGAAAACAAGCACAAAAAGGAACTATAGCCAGGCACGACGTTTTAAAATAGTATAATACACAGTGTGTATAACATACATGTCAATCGGATTTATTTTATACTAACCATCATTATCTGGTTGTCTTTCTAATGATACGGTCATAGCAAGCATGTAAAGCTTTCTAAACTGTTTCCTTATCCTATATCCTTTCTGATAGGGACAGCGCGATAGACATGTGCTCGATGATGAAATTAAAACCAGAAGGATAAGTTGTTTGTTAAGAGAACCTGAAGATGAAATCAGTTATTTATCATTCAAGGTATCAATGATTGTAATTCTTTTTCAAAAATGGTTCCGTTGAGATTTAAGCGGTTTTATGATAATTGGCCATCCTGTTGTAATCATTCTGTTAATCACATATTTTCAGAAGTGTCTGTGTCTAAGACACTGCACGTAATCAAACTTTTACAATCGTCTTTAAGAAGAGGTCGCACTTTCACCACGTTTTTGCTATATCTTTTTTTAAATATATATCAATATGAGTATGCAACAGGTTATTTTTTACCGAATTTTCCAGTTTGATAAGTAGAAGTTGAGAGTACAGGTCGCTTTACTAAACTTGGTTAAGGGAAATTTTCCATCAGTCGAGCAGTAGAGTGTCCTCATAGAGACCGAAGGGTCGTTAGTTCGATTCCAGGCTATTTTTTCAGTTACTTTTTCCTATTACAGATACACCATCACGTAGTACGTATATTACTGGTTCGTATCTCACGTTATCAGTTTCAGGATTTCACATTACCTGATATGAAATTTGAACTTGTAATCATCTTTAATAACATAAGAAAGAAGAAATGATTTAGATTGATAAAATTAAAATTCATCATTGCCATCCGCCTGCATAGTGTATCCAACATTAACGCAGATAAACCTGAAAGATATTTTTCTAAAAAAAACTTAATAAGTATATATGATATTGTTACTTGTACCTTCACGACAGAATTACGGTAAATAAGTTTCTTAATTACAGACGGACGTTCTGATTGGTAAAAAGTCATTATGTCACAACATCAGATGTCAGGTATTGACAGATGTTTACACTGCTTCGCCCTCCATTCAATAAAACAGCTGATATCTAGCATAATGCAAGTCTTTTTATTTCATTCACGGGTAAAACAGGAAGTAAAATTCTATAGAAAGTGCAGCTATGAGGAATTTGCTCTTATGCATAGAATTTTGATTGTATACAAAGATAACGTACAAGTTTAGCTATGTTTAAAGTCCTTTGTATCGTTTTACTTAAAATCCAAGGCTTTATCGTTACATCAATCAAACTGGTTCTTTTGACTCTAGAGTAACGACTTGGAGCTAAATAATTGTAGAAACATTTTGTATGGTTAATGGAAATCATTAGTCAAAGCTTGTGATTCTATTTCTACCTCGTAAATCACAGGTAACACTAAGTCAGGTAATACAGGGAAGGATTCTACCATAAGCACTAGCTTATATACATATATAGAAACGCACAAACATTATGTTTCCTAACAGCGAGGATGAGATCCGTGCGATCATTCCATGCCCAGGATGCATGATATAAATAATCATTTTAACAGTGCTACACGTGCTGGCGTTTGTTTTGTTGCTACAATGTATTTTACGTCATATTAACAGCTATGATCATGTAAGAATGTGACAGGTTCGGGTTGTGGAGGAACCGGAGTTTCCGAAGAAATAGCATCGTATATACCCGGCGGCTGCCCACGTAAACCTCGAACCCATACCCCAAAGGTAGAGGGTTAAAATAAAGACGGCCAGACGCCTTCATAACTCCGCCACAGCAACCCCCTACACATTTTTGAACTTTGTGTTATCAAATTGTGTTAACCTTGGTGTCAAAATTCTTCGCTATGTTATTAATTGTCGTTAATCTTTTTTTACTATTAAATGCTATAAATTGTGATCAATTAAAGCATTATACTAATTGTACATTCTGTAACAAAGAACCGCTTTCGTTAATCTTAAATAGACATTGTAAATACAAAATATGATATACTCGTGTTTACAAAGACAAATTCCCCTCGGCGTTCACCACACAACGACAATTTGTAAACAAAACACCTATCCTGGTTGATCTAGAAAAGGGTGCTTGCTTCTTAGCCTAATAAATTAATCAACACAGCTTTAGACGACTGTCGGATTTAGACAAAATGTTTGTATGTCGAAAAAAACTATTAATAGACATACCTTCATCCCTAAATACCATACACGCTATACCATGTCGTTGACAGGAAGAAACCCTCGTTACAAATATTAATTATTTAACGAGATATTAATTTGGGGCAATAGCGACTTCAAGGTATCAAAATTAATAAAAAAAAATCTGCTTTGGTATCAATCTGATTAAAGTAATTAGATATTTATGAAATACTGAGAATTGACCCTAGAGCCATCCAACTTTTGACCCAATTCATTCCTTTTTAAACAGGGTAATATATATACTATCATCACAATGATCAATGACACAAATCTTTTGTTTTTTCGGCATCCGATTTGATGCTTTGTCCGCTTGTAATCAATACATGTCCCTTGGGCCTCTTAGCAACATGCATTGACTGTGAAGTGTTAAAAGTAGAACATCAAAAAGGCAGCTTATAATGTATAGTGCGTATGTATAATATAGCTTTGTCACTCTGAAATATTTAAAATAACCTGCGGCCTATATATTGTAAAACAGTTTGATATATTTTCTAAAATTTCTTTTAACAGAACAGTTACTGTCCATCGATGTTCGAAGCTTTTTAGCACTATATTATTGTTAAATTTGTGTGCCAATGAGAAACGCTCCAGAACTCGTCCGCATTGTGACCATTCTGTAAAAGTGCATCGTCAACTTTTCCTTCCATATAATATCTATAACCAATCGTTTTAGCCATCTTTTGAGTCATCGCTAATATTTAATCGTAAAGTTGCTCACCGATTCCTGTTCTGTAATAGTTTCGCGTAATCATTTTTTTTCGTTCAGCTTGTTTCTATATTTATGTTATTTTCATAATGCATGTAATTCACCGCGCAAACGTATTCATATCAATTGAAGGAAAAGGAAGTATTGACTGGAAACTGAAAGTTCAATTTATCAAAGATAAGATTATTATAGATCTATTGATAGGGACGGTTTAAATTAATTCAATATGAAGACTGCCGAAGAACGGGACATTCCATTTGATTTACAGCGTTGCTAGGACACTTTGTAGATGTACGTTAAACAGTGGTAGTAAATTAACAGAAGCGTCGTGGTAATGTTATACACTGTATATAGCAGAGGGTCTAGGCATGAATTACAACCCGAGGTCCATATTGTCACCATAATACATATATGGACTTAGGGTTGGAAATTCGTGGTAAGTCTGTGTACTTCACATAGATTATAAACTGCCGAAGGAGGGGATAATGTAATGGTGTCTTAAAAATCATTTTTCATATTTATTATGTTAAAACTCTGATGTTGAATCAGTTTAGAAAAAGTTTAGGATTTAAACGATTTACAAGGATTTGATTTATATTATAATTTGATTACCAATTTTACAAAACCTGACGCACACCGAGAGGAAATGGAATAGACTCAAAGTTAACATAAAAAACGTATTATATAAATGATGGTTTTAGAATTTAGAAATATTTATTCGTCTTTCGTAACTTATATCATGATGTTATCGTTTACATACCTTTGTGTGTATAACTTGAAAGGTGAAAATACACTGTTGCTCGGATTAACATAAGCGTAGAAGAGTTATTTCATTTATTTTTATTTATTTTTTTTTTTTTGGTGGGGGGGGGGGGGGGGGGGGGGGGGGGGGGAGGGGGGATGGTGGTGAGGGTAATGATATGACTCCCCGGGATCGATGTTCCGCATGGTGTTATAAATTCCCCGGGATCGGTGTTCGTCACGGTGTTATCAATCCCCCGGGATCGGTGTTCAGCATGGTGTTATAAATCCCCCGGGATCGGTGTTCGTCACGGTGTTATAAATCCCCAGAGATCTGTGTTCCGCACGGTGTTATAAATCCCCCGGGATCGGTGTTCGTCACGGTGTTATCAATCCCCCGGGATCGGTGTTCAGCATGGTGTTATAAATCCCCCGGGATCGGTGTTCGTCACGGTGTTATAAATCCCCAGAGATCTGTGTTCCGCACGGTGTTATAAATCCCCCGGGATCGGTGTTCCGCACGGTGTTATAAATCCCCCGGGATCGGTGTTCCGCACGGTGTTATAAATCCCCCGGGATCGGTGTTCCGCACGGTGTTATAAATCCTCCGGGATCGGTGTTCCGCATGGTGTTATAAATCCCCCGGGATCGGTGTTCCGCACGGTGTTATAAATCCCCCGGGATCGGTGTTCCGCACGGTGTTATAAATCCCCCGGGATCGGTGTTCCGCACGGTGTTATAAATCCCCCGGGATCTGTGTTCGTCACGGTGTTATAAATCCCCCGGGATCGGTGTTCCGGATGGTGTTATGAATCCCCCGGGATCGGTGTTCCGCACGGTGTTATAAATCCCCTGGGATCGGTGTTCCGCACGGTGTTATAAATCCCCCGGGATCGGTGTTCCGCACGGTGTTATAAATCCTCCGGGATCGGTGTTCGTCACGGTGTTATAAATCCCCCGGGATCGGTGTTCCGGATGGTGTTATGAATCCCCCGGGATCGGTGTTCGTCACGGTGTTATCAATCCCCCGGGATCGGTGTTCAGCATGGTGTTATAAATCCCCCGGGATCGGTGTTCGTCACGGTGTTATAAATCCCCAGAGATCTGTGTTCCGCACGGTGTTATAAATCCCCCGGGATCGGTGTTCCGCACGGTGTTATAAATCCCCCGGGATCGGTGTTCCGCATGGTGTTATAAATCCTCCGGGATCGGTGTTCCGCACGGTGTTATAAATCCCCCGGGATCGGTGTTCGTCACGGTGTTATAAATCCTCCGGGATCGGTGTTCCGCACGGTGTTATAAATCCCCCGGGATCGGTGTTCCGGATGGTGTTATAAATCCCCCGGGATCAGTGTTCGTCACGGTGTTATAAATCCCCCGGGATCGGTGTTCGTCACGGTGTTATAAATCCCCCGGGATCGGTGTTCCGCACGGTGTTATAAATCCCCCGGGATCGGTGTTCCGGATGGTGTTATAAATCCCCCGGGATCAGTGTTCGTCACGGTGTTATAAATCCCCCGGGATCGGTGTTCGTCACGGTGTTATAAATCCCCCGGGATCGGTGTTCCGCACGGTGTTATAAATCCCCCGGGATCGGTGTTCCGGATGGTGTTATAAATCCCCCGGGATCGGTGTTCGTCACGGTGTTATAAATCCCCCGGGATCGGTGTTCCGCATGGTGTTATAAATCCTCCGGGATCGGTGTTCCGCACGGTGTTATAAATCCCCCGGGATCGGTGTTCCGGATGGTGTTATAAATCCCCCGGGATCAGTGTTCGTCACGGTGTTATCAATCCCCCGGGATCGGTGTTCGTCACGGTGTTATAAATCCCCAGAGATCTGTGTTCCGCACGGTGTTATAAATCCCCCGGAATCGGTGTTCCGCACGGTGTTATAAATCCCCCGGGATCGGTGTTCCGGATGGTGTTATAAATCCCCCGGGATCAGTGTTCGTCACGGTGTTATCAATCCCCCGGGATCGGTGTTCGTCACGGTGTTATAAATCCCCAGAGATCTGTGTTCCGCACGGTGTTATAAATCCCCCGGAATCGGTGTTCCGCACGGTGTTATAAATCCCCGGGATCGGTGTTCGTCACGGTGTTATAAATCCCCTGGGATCGGTGTTCCGCACGGTGTTATAAATCCCCCGGGATCTGTGTTCGTCACGGTGTTATAAATCCCCAGAGATCTGTGTTCCGCACGGTGTTATAAATCCCCCGGGATCGGTGTTCGTCACGGTGTTATAAATCCCCTGGGATCGGTGTTCGTCACGGTGTTATAAATCCCCTGGGATCGGTGTTCCGCACGGTGTTATAAATCCCCCGGGATCTGTGTTCGTCACGGTGTTATAAATCCCCAGAGATCTGTGTTCCGCACGGTGTTATAAATCCCCCGGGATCGGTGTTCGTCACGGTGTTATAAATCCCCTGGGATCGGTGTTCCGCATGGTGTTATAAATCCCCCGGGATCGGTGTTCCGCACGGTGTTATAAATCCCCCGGGATCGGTGTTCGTCACGGTGTTATAAATCCCCCGGGATCGGTGTTCCGGATGGTGTTATGAATCCCCCGGGATCGGTGTTCGTCACGGTGTTATAAATCCCCTGGGATCTGTTTTCCGCACGGTGTTATAAATCCCCCGGGATCTGTGTTCGTCACGGTGTTATAAATCCCCCGGGATCGGTGTTCCGCACGGTGTTATAAATCTCCTAGGATCGGTGTTCCGCACGGTGTTATAAATCCCCCGGGATCAGTGTTCCGCACAGTGTTATAAATCCCCCGGGATCGCTGTTTCGCATGGTGTTATAAATCCCCCGGGATCGGTGTTGCGCACGGTGTTGTAAATCCCCCGGGATCGCTGTTGCGCACGGTGTTATAAATCCCCCGGGATCGCTGTTGCGCACGGTGTTATAAATCCCAGGGGATCGGTGTTCGTCACGGTGTTATAAATCCCCCGGGATCGGTGTTCGTCACGGTGTTATAAATCCCCCGGGATCGGTGTTCCGGATGGTGTTATGAACCCCCGGGATCGGTGTTCGTCACGGTGTTATAAATCCCCTGGGATCTGTGTTCCGCACGATGTTATAAATCCCCCGGGATCGGTGTTCGTCACGGTGTTATAAATCCCCCGAGATCGGTGTTCGTCACGGTGTTATAAATCCCCCGGGATCGGTGTTCGTCACGGTGTTATAAATCCCCCGGGATCGGTGTTCCGCACGGTGTTATAAATCCCCCGGGATCGGTGTTCGTCACGGTGTTATAAATCCCCCGAGATCGGTGTTCGTCACGGTGTTATAAATCCCCCGAGATCGGTGTTCGTCACGGTGTTATAAATCCCCTGGGATCGGTGTTCCGCACGGTGTTATAAATCCCCCGGGATCGGTGTTCGTCACGGTGTTATAAATCCCCGGGATCGGTGTTCAGCATGGTGTTATAAATCCCCCGGGATCGGTGTTCGTCACGGTGTTATCAATCCCCCGGGATCGGTGTTCGTCACGGTGTTATAAATCCCCAGAGATCTGTGTTCCGCACGGTGTTATAAATCCCCCGGAATCGGTGTTCCGCACGGTGTTATAAATCCCCGGGATCGGTGTTCGTCACGGTGTTATAAATCCCCTGGGATCGGTGTTCCGCACGGTGTTATAAATCCCCCGGGATCTGTGTTCGTCACGGTGTTATAAATCCCCAGAGATCTGTGTTCCGCACGGTGTTATAAATCCCCCGGAATCGGTGTTCCGCACGGTGTTATAAATCCCCGGGATCGGTGTTCGTCACGGTGTTATAAATCCCCTGGGATCGGTGTTCCGCACGGTGTTATAAATCCCCTGGGATCTGTGTTCCGCACGGTGTTATAAATCCCCCGGGATCGGTGTTCGTCACGGTGTTA
Source organism: Ylistrum balloti (assembly GCF_031769215.1). NCBI lineage: Eukaryota > Metazoa > Mollusca > Bivalvia > Pectinida > Pectinidae > Ylistrum > Ylistrum balloti. The sequence continues at coordinate 370,528 of NW_026782122.1, read as the reverse complement.
TAAATCCCCCGGGATCGGTGTTCGTCACGGTGTTATAAATCCCCTGGGTTCGGTGTTCCGGATGGTGTTATGAATCCCCAGGGATCGGTGTTCCGCATGGTGTTATAAATCCCCCGGGATCGGTGTTCTGCACGGTGTTATAAATCCCCCGGGATCGGTGTTCGTCACGGTGTTATAAATCCCCTGGGTTCGGTGTTCCGGATGGTGTTATGAATCCCCAGGGATCGGTGTTCGTCACGGTGTTATAAATCCCCTGGGATCTGTGTTCCGCACGGTGTTATAAATCCCCCGGGATCGGTGTTCCGGATGGTGTTATGAATCCCCCGGGATCGGTGTTCGTCACGGTGTTATAAATCCCCTGGGATCTGTGTTCCGCACGGTGTTATAAATCCCCCGGGATCGGTGTTCGTCACGGTGTTATAAATTCCCCGGGATCGGTGTTCCGGATGGTGTTATGAATCCCCCGGGATCGGTGTTCGTCACGGTGTTATAAATCCCCTGGGATCTGTGTTCCGCACGGTGTTATAAATCCCCCGGGATCGGTGTTCGTCACGGTGTTATAAATCCCCCGGGATCGGTGTTCGTCACGGTGTTATAAATCCCCCGGGATCGGTGTTCGTCACGGTGTTATCAATCCCCCGGGATCGGTGTTCCGGATGGTGTTATGAATCCCCCGGGATCGGTGTTCGTCACGGTGTTATAAATCCCCTGGGATCTGTTTTCCGCACGGTGTTATAAATCCCCCGGGATCTGTGTTCGTCACGGTGTTATAAATCCCCCGGGATCGGTGTTCCGCACGGTGTTATAAATCTCCTAGGATCGGTGTTCCGCACGGTGTTATAAATCCCCCGGGATCAGTGTTCCGCACAGTGTTATAAATCCCCCGGGATCGCTGTTTCGCATGGTGTTATAAATCCCCCGGGATCGGTGTTCGTCACGGTGTTGTAAATCCCCCGGGATCGCTGTTGCGCACGGTGTTATAAATCCCCCGGGATCGCTGTTGCGCACGGTGTTATAAATCCCCCGGGATCGGTGTTCAGCACGGTGTTATAAATCCCCGGGATCGGTGTTCCGCACGGTGTTATAAATCCCCCGGGATCGGTGTTCGTCACGGTGTTGTAAATCCCCCGGGATCGCTGTTGCGCACGGTGTTATAAATCCCAGGGGATCGGTGTTATGGAGTGAGTCGCTAGGACTAAGACAATTTAAGGCAAAGAGAAAAAAATAATATTCCAATTTTAGTCGCCTCTGTCAAAATATTGTTTTTAAAAACATTTCTTATGTCTGAAGGTTTTAATTCTCATATACTTTTGTTTTTTAAGAACGAGAAAAGATCAAGACTACAGAAGCAATAAATGTAACAATGTATTGTCCCAAAAGAGTTCAATGTACTTTGAGTGAAATATACAGAATTATAATCGTATGTATGCAAGGGTCGCGTAAAAAAAATAAAAAAGATGTTTCTCTGAAGACTGTAAGGTGTCTCACATTGGTTGCCTCCACAACATGGAAAGATTTAACGATAAGACATGAGAGACCTATCCGAGGCATCGATTCTGCAAGGGAAGGGCACATTGGACACAATTCATATGCTGTTTCTTCATAGTCCACTAATGAAAGGACAATTTAGAGGTTGCACGAGAAAAAAACTTATACTATCAAGTGAATAGCAACATTTGATACAAGTTTAGATTTAGCTACGAATACAGTAGAACCAAATGACTAAACTGCATCATACAGCTGTTTCGTCCTACTAGGCCTCGTAACTGATGCTACATCATACAGCTGTTTCGTCCTACTAGGCCTCGTAACTGATGCTACATCATACAGCTGTTTCGTCCTACTAGGCCTCGTAACTGATGCTACATCATACAGCTGTTTCGTCCTACTAGGCCTCGTAACTGATGCTACATCATACAGCTGTTTCGTCCTACTAGGCCTCGTAACTGATGCTACATCATACAGCTGTTTCGTCCTACTAGGCCTCGTAACTGATGCTACATCATACAGCTGTTTCGTCCTACTAGGCCTCGTAACTGATGCTACATCATACAGCTGTTTCGTCCTACTAGGCCTCGTAACTGATGCTACATCATACAGCTGTTTCGTCCTACTAGGCCTCGTAACTGATGCTACATCATACAGCTGTTTCGTCCTACTAGGCCTCGTAACTGATGCTACATCATACAGCTGTTTCGTCCTACTAGGCCTCGTAACTGATGCTACATCATACAGCTGTTTCGTCCTACTAGGCCTCGTAACTGATGCTACATCATACAGCTGTTTCGTCCTACTAGGCCTCGTAACTGATGCTACATCATACAGCTGTTTCGTCCTACTAGGCCTCGTAACTGATGCTACATCATACAGCTGTTTCGTCCTACTAGGCCTCGTAACTGATGCTACATCATACAGCTGTTTCGTCCGACTAGGCCTCTTTATTGATGCTAAAGGCCTGAATATGAATCCTAGAAATCGACCGAGGAAAACTCAAAAGTGATCGAAAAAAATGCCAGAATCTAGATCGGGAGATGGATTAGTCCGATGATTATTAGCTGAAGATTTTAGGGAAAAAAAGTACACGAGACGTGTCCTCACATTAAAATCGACATCACGATTAAAACATTAATTTTGTATTATTGTACAGGTTTCATACATTTCCGGTTACGTTTCTGTGCTATCCCGATATTCACAGCTGATTTCCAATGTCCAGCTTGAGCACTTCTTAAATTAAGAAAACCTCTCTCAAATTTAGCGCCGATATGGTGTGTGTAACAATTTTGAAAACGAGGCAATTCATTTTGTAAACACGAATACGTGATACCGAGCAGAAAGGACAGCGACAGTAGTGACACATTAAGTAAAATCCTGTTTTTCAGCACCGGATTTTTGTACTGGCTGAGGAAAATGTAATTTGATAACTCTAAGTCAATACAGAAGCCATTTTTGTTACAGGCGACGGTGTATGTGCATATGCGTTATCATATACATGACGCAAAAAATTACAAAACCAAACTGTTGACCAAAAGATAAGGATTTCCTTTTTATAATTATTGATTAAACTCTTTGTGTGGATAAATCATTAAATCAGCGGCCAGTGTTAATAATATGATACACTAGGTATATATACATGCAATAATAATAATCGTACATCATCGTTTTACCGTGACGTCGTTTTACAGGCTTGCTAGCCAGAGTACCTGTAATAAATCACATGGTGAACCATACTTCTGTTTGAACACGCTGATATATAACACATGCATTTAAAACCCACACAACTTCATAGACCGATATCATATATCGGCTCTATAAATAACATTCAACACTACTATAAAAACCGACAATGTAGACAGTTAAATATGTTCTACTGAAGAGTAAAAACACAATAACATCATGAAAACCGGGTGTCATCATATTTGTAACCCTTATCCTAAAAGTACCCCGGACACTTTTCCATCATAAAAATACCCGAAGGATAGTTTTCGCCAATCAGAAAAGTAACCCTCACCACCACTGAATCTCAACTTTACCAAAAATATGACTCAGAATAATATCCCGTGATGTTTTGCCACACACAAGGGTCAATTCTTACATAACAAATGTGTTTATCTCTAGGTGCCGAGCAATTCTATATACATTAATGGTTATGAGCAGGGGATTTCATCTGTTTCAAAGATATAACATAGAATAAGTCCCAAGGGGTGGGGTCAATAAGTCCCGAGGGGTGGGGTCACATCCAAGGACAAGCTCTTACATTACGATTGTGTTTATCTCTTTATGCCCATCACTGCTATACCTGGTTATGGGGTGATGATCTAAATTGTTTTCAAACACGTTTCCCCCATTGAGCCCCCGAATAGCATCTAGGATTATAATATGAACATATATGGATATAACATTTCATCACAGCAGGATAGCGGAGGACGTTACAGCGTCATCAACATACATGCATTGCTTGACCAAGGCTAGGTGTCATAAGCTAATCACCATGACACCTGCACAGGTACCTATAACTATTTTTTGTGATTGTCCTCGTCAAATTAACCTTGTACAATGTGAATGAAGAAAAAATGTTTAGTGGGGATACAAATACTATATAGGGGAATACTTTTATGATGGACAGAAAAAAGTATCCGGGCACAAATGTAAGCTGATTACATCTCATATTACCGTTCACTGTTTGCATTTCTCTACACAAGTACATGTAATATTTCACAACCAACATATTGCCTTCATATGCCTGGAGCAGGAAGGGCAGCAATACAGATACACAATCACGAGTCATAATTCAGAGGGTTTGATCAGTTAGATACCCCTACCTTAAAACTGTACTAGCCACGAGGACCTTTTAATCAAACAGAATGTCATATGTTTTAGTGCACGCCAATAAAATGACAACTTTACAATCGATAAATATATTCTAGTGTGATTTTCTCACCGGCAAAAGTATAATATATTAAGGAAACGCCCTGACTTGGGAAAGGGTTTTACATAAGTTCAACAACCTTTGCCTTGTCCCTTTGTTTCAATAAAATATGTTTAAACTAAACTGATGCCCCCTGACTTGGAACCAATGATAGGTTCTGTTAAAATGAAAATATCCTTCTTCCTTCATATTTCTGTCGCCAGACAGATCCTTTCAGACCACTTCAAACCAAAAAAATGGTTAAAAAGTCAGGCTTACCGTTAATATAAAAATAAGGTAAAGCGTTATGTAAAAATAGTTATGATTGCGTGATCAATATTGTTTATCGTGTTCCGGTATAACATGTATTAACCGGCAGTTACTTAGCGGGGTAAAGAAACCCGGGGAAATCCTTATATTTGTCATGTGAAGTACTTCCTCTTTAGTTTGATTTATTGATCTATTTTAAATACTTTGACTTACCCAAAGAAAGTGTGACTTTATTGGTTATTTACACTATTTATGTAAATCGAGTAATAACACATCAGTTTCCGTGAACAAGAGAGAATCTTAAAAGATTTTGAGGGAAAGCATATAAAATGTTTATGTGTTTAGTTTAGATGTTGGTTAACGTCCTTTTAACAGTCAACGTCATTTAAGAGCGTGTCAGGATTGGGTGGTGAAGGAAAGCCGGAGTTCCTAGAAGAGGTACCTGGTGGCTGTCCCACGTTGGTTTCAGACTGTCAGTATATTTGTTTGTTGTCTAATTTGTATCGTATTTGTCTATGATGTTTCTTATACATGATTGTTACTCGTGGTATTGTGTATGATTGTTATGAGAAATTACTTTCTAAATATTTATGTGTATGTATGTTTTGTATTCATATATACCTATGGACTGTAAGGACCATGGAATAAAATTGAATTGAACCAGCGACGAACAGGTGTTAACCATTCTACCACCGTAGGACCTGTTACATGTATGATAAGAATTACAATGATTATGAAAGTCTACCAGTATATGAAATTAATCATTGCATATATTTTTTTCTTTGAATAAAAGGAATGACAATAATAAAAAAAAACGAGTTTTAGTTTGTTATGTACAATCAACAGCCGGTGTCATTTAAGGACGTGTCAGGTTTGGTTGGTGGAGGAAAGCCGGACTTTCCGGAAAAATACCATCTGTAGGAAGTACATGGTGACTGTCTCAAGCAAGTCTCAAACCCGTGACCCATTTAGTGACATAGTCAGACGCCTTATTTTTATCTTTTCGTCAGACGCCTTAACCACTATGCCACCACACTCAACCAAATCTGGGGTATCTAATCACACAAGTGTACATAATTTTAGACTGTTTGCTTACATTGTCTCTAGTTATTCATATAAGTAAAGTAATACTATACTGTATTATAGCCTGTTATTTTGATTATAGATTGAACATTTTTCTAAAATCACAAATCTAAATTGACAATGGAGTAAATCAACTGCACAATTGTGGATGAAGAGTAGTGGAACGGTAACAGGATTCATAGAAATTCAATAGCTTGTGTCCAATCCATTTATCTGGCAATGAAACTTGTTTAAATCTAAAATTAACTGGATCACTCACACTAAAATATTTAGCTCATGCACTTGGTACATTTCGCCATATACCACATATCATGAGTCCACACATTGCGGTTATTAAGAATATTTCGTGTAAATGGAAAAGCTGATGCCGGCCGGACAGGCGGACGGATGGACGGACGGACGGCGCGACGGACGGACGGACGATGGGCGGCGCACCAAAGCATAAGCTCATTTAGCCTTTACGATTAATTCTCTCCCAAGGATGGGCGTTCTTACTCAAGAACGACAACTCTGGGTAGAGATTGACTAACACCAAACAAGTTCAGATTGCAATCATCCACGTCACGTTGAATATGTTACGAATACTGTGATATTTCGTTGGTACGGACGAACATTTAGGACGTGCACAATGTTTTTTAATATTATCTCAGCGTTCGACATATTACATCGCACTAGTGTAAAATGAGCGGGTCAGTGTGACTGTATAGTGATTGTACCACCTGTGTCACTCAGCTGACAGAGCACGCTTCTTTGGCTCAGTCACTATGTACGAAGAAAAAATTAATTCACCTCAGATATTCAGACAACCAAATGGTGAACAAATACCTACAGCTCACTTCCGTATTTGTATTACATTAACAAACTTAATGAAATACACGAACGGAATTTGCTCTGTAACCAAAGACCCCTTTTAAAACAAAATGAAAACTGCTTTGAATTATGTGTTTTACAGAAAACTGATCGGAAGGTTATCAATATCGACACTAAATGATATTCCCGACTCGATGGGACGTCAGATTATCATTTATCAATCCTTTGTCTGATTCACGTGTTTATTATCAGACTTTTATCCAGATGTATAGGTAGCGTGGCTAACTTTATTTCCCAGTTAGGACTGTACACACACCAAAATAGTTATCAGGATATCATCGGTATTTTTCTGTTTAATTCTTAACTAGCAGGAATTACATAAGTGGGAAAATGTGTCAGAAGACACACAATATTTATATCCGATTCTATTAAAACATTTGATATGCTATTTATAGCTGACATGAATGACACAACGCTTTATTCATGAAATCCATAATGATATCAGAAACGACACAATGGAATGATATCATAAAATAGCGATGGCAGATGACATCAAATTGTTGACACTAAAACATTAAACTAGACGTGAAGAAAACAGCCAGAATATTACCACTTCACGTAGAAATAAACTTCACTACACATTAGAAAATCAACATTTTCGATTCAATCAAAAACAAGGACGGACGATTCCCTTTATGTATATCAAAACCGTAGTATGAGATACTGTACTTTACATACGCGTGTATAATGGCATATTCTACTTGTCTCCTACTTGTACCATGAAATATTCCAGAGAAAGGGAATAAAACTAAGTGCAAGGAGGAATAATATTTTCGTTCATCGCTGGTATAGAAAATGTTTCTTCTGGTTAAAAATTAAAATTGTTACATCCCGGGATAGTGTTTTTCTTTTGGATCAGAATGATACATTCTCCTACATCTGTTACAAGGTACGTATTTTACAATAAGCTGATGTATACACTCACAAAATTAATATAAATAAGACAGAAATATCTGCTAATCCACAAAACCATGAAGCAATAGAAAGATCGTCTTACCTTAGATAAACAAATTCTTGTCAGTAGATTTCGGTGTTTCTTTACCTACTCTGGACACAAAATCAGGTTTACTTATATGTCCCTGAGTTTTCCCTCATACATGTGCCCCGCCCTAGATGTATACACGTGCAGTGCTACCTATGCAGATGACTTCCCGGTGCTGTCACACCTGTACACAGGTAGCAATACCTCGTAATGACTGATAGCGTCGACCTTATCAACATCGATTATTGAAGTAAGTTAACCAAAGGAGAAAGATTTCCGGTTCTTGTTAAAGGCGTGATTAATCAAAATATTTGTGTGTGTGTGTGTGTGTGTGTGTGCGTGTGTGCGTGTGTGTGTGCGTGTGTGCGTGCGTGTGTGCGTGCGTGCGTGCGTGCGTGCGTGCGTGCGTGTGTGTGTGTGGGGGGGGGGGAGGGTGGGTATAGCAGATGTCTAAACGTATATATGTATTTTTTCTTATCTATAACTGCAAGCAAAAGCACCTGTCCTGGTCGGTATCACAGGGCCCTGAGAATTAGTTACAGTCAAGGTGAACATGGACATGTCCTGGTCGGTATCACAGGGCCCTGAGAATTAGTTACAGTCAATGCGTACATGGACCTGTCCTGGTCGGTATCACAGGGACCTGAGAATTAGTTACAGCAGTCAAGGTGAACATGGACCTGTCCTGGTCGGTATCACAGGGCCCTGAGAATTAGTTACAGTCAATGCGTACATGGACATGTCCTGGTCGGTATCACAGGGCCCTGAGAATTAGTTACAGTCAATGCGTACATGGACCTGTCCTGATCGGTATCACAGGGACCTGAGAATTAGTTACAGTCAATGCGTACATGGACCTGTCCTGGTCGGTATCACAGGGACCTGAGAATTAGTTACAGCAGTCAAGGTGAACATGGACATGTCCTGGTCGGTATCACAGGGCCCTGAGAATTAGTTACAGTCAATGCGTACATGGACATGTCCTGGTCGGTATCACAGGGCCCTGAGAATTAGTTACAGTCAATGCGTACTGTCATGTCCTGGTCTATATGACAGGGCCCTGAGAATTAGTTACAGTCAAGGTGAATATGGACCTGTCCTGGTCGGTATCACAGGGCCCTGAGAATTAGTTACAGTCAATGCGTACATGGACATGTCCTGGTCGGTATCACAGGGCCCTGAGAATTAGTTACAGTCAATGCGTACATGGACATGTCCTGGTCGGCATCACAGGGGACCTGAGAATTAGTTACAGTCAAGGTGAACATGGACATGTCTTGGTCGACATCACAGGGACCTGAGAATTAGTTACAGCAGTCAAGGTGAACATGGACCTGTCCTGGTCGGTATCACAGGGCCCTGAGAATTAGTTACAGTCAAGGTGAACATGGACATGTCCTGGTGGTCGGCATCACAGGGACCTGAGAATTAGTTACAGCAGTCAAAGTGAACATGGACATGTCCTGGTCGGTATCACAGGGACATGGGAATTAGTTACAGCAGTCAAGGTGAACATGGACCTATCCTGGTCGGTATCACAGGGACCTGAGAATTAGTTACAGTCAAGGTGAACATGGACCTGTCCTGGTCGGTATCACAGGGACCTGGGAATTAGTTACAGTCTATAGGTGAATATGGACATGTCCTGATCGGCATCACAGGGACCTGAGAATTAGTTACAGTCAATGCGTACATGGACCTGTCCTGGTCGGTATCACAGGGACCTAAGAATTAGTTACAGTCTATAGGTGAACATGGACATGTCCTGGTCGGCATCACAGGGACCTGAGAACTAGTTACAGCAGTCAAGGTGAATATGGACCTGTCCTGGTCGGTATCACAGGGACTCTGATAATTATTTCAGTCTCGGTGAATTTGGAATTATCTAGTCTGTATTACAGAGAACGGAGGATTTAATTACAGTTAAGATAAATACAGACCGATTCTCAAGTCCCGTCTTTGCTTTATATTACAATTTTCAATTAAAGTCAGAAATACAGATCTCTGTTGTGGTAAATTTTCGTCCCTATTTTTCATAAGATTGGATTTATATGGCTTGGTATGACGTTAAGCATTCACATTAAAAAGTAAATAAATTAATAAATTAGAAATATCGAAATAATCGATACAACAATTATTTTTCTTCTTAAAGAAACAGGTGTGTTTAAGGCTGAATGATAATATTTTAAGAAACATCATGATATTGGTCAAGGGGTTAGGTAACACATGGTATGTAATACAGCGGTCATCGTGAAACCTATGTCCCGGGAAGCGATGTTTTTGTAAATGATTTGATGTTTACCAGTTTCATAGTAAAAATGCGAAGACTCGAGGAAAAACTCAGTTACTAAAATGAAATAAATAAGAAAAATGTTCCCGCTGAGCTTCGAACCCCTATCCATAACCAAATTCTTTGTTTAATTTATCGACTGTTTGCTCCACAGATAAGCTATAAATAATAATAGATTCTTATTCACTACGTTCAAACGCGTAACTCACCATCAATTTATATGCGTGGCCCTCGACGGTCCAACTTTTCTTGAAAGATAGAGATGATAAAGACAGTTACTTGTTAAATACCAAGGTTCTTGTCGACACTACCCCGCTTCCTCATACGTTCTTTTACATACCTATGCTTTATCCGTGAGCCGATATCGGCTATTTTAAGTCTGTCCGTCACTACATCGTCAGCGGAAGCCGTTGCTCTTCCTGATCATAAGCTATTTAGCCAAAGTCTTGTTTTGCCTAATCCCAATTTCTCAAAAATATGCAATAATTCATGTATAGCGCTATTGCATGAAATTGCTTTATTTCTTCCTGTCTTTCACCCTTTAATTCTTGATGATGTAAGAAATGGTATTTGAGAAAAGATTAAGGAAATCCAACCCGGTATAAGGCTTAAATCATCTTTTTCACACGATACTTGTTTTAATTTGTGATACCAAGAACTTCCGGTCAGACGGGAGCGAGTAAATAACAAATTTCCGGGCAATAAATCACAAAGGCAATTAAAATTCGAAGTCCTAAGACCGATTTTTTCGTGACCGTGAATTTGATATGATTTTACAGTTAATTTCAGTACCCAGGCTTCATTTTCAGATTTTTTAAAACATCTAAACTACGATAAACAAAGTTAAATGTATACACGCTGGAGCATGACGTCACCGGAGAGAGACATTGTGTAGTGTCCTTAAACACGTCAGCATTTCTGACTGAATCTTAGTTATCTTTGAGAGAACAGTTATGTAATTATTCGCGTTGTTTCCTAAGTGTATTATTTTGTTTTTTCGTTGATTATGCCAAGCAATGAAACGATCTTTGTAGATTTAATACAAGCAAATGATTGACGAAACATTCTAATTTTAGTAACATAGATCACATGATCACTGCGTTATCCAAGATGGCTGTGCGAGACACGTTTAGGTCAAGCCGATTGGTAATTGGTATTTGTTATTAAATTGTGCGATTTCCAAAGATTTTGAACATGTCATTAACATCAGATTTTGCTTTCTCGTCCATTGTCATATAATTTTATTAACCAATAAAGTGATGATTTTGGTTGTCATGGTAGTTATGATGCGTTCTTTCAAAATCCCCGGGGTGATATTCTTGATTGTCTAACCCTCGGCATAACCTCGGGTTAGACAACCAAGAATATCACCTTTCGGGTTGGAGATTTCTCTGTCACACCCTCAAGGTAGGGGAAGATTCTATTAATCCCCTCCCTCTAAGTTGAAGGTATAATTGACCACACATTTAAACTGCTCAATTAAGAGCAACATACATTTCTGTTTCATTTGTAGGAAGATACCATCATGCAGAAGGAACCCTCGCCAGTAGAGTTGTAAACAAATGTTTACAAGGGGCTGATATCCAAGGTCGAGGTTATCATGTATATATGGGTAACTTTTTATACCTCACCTGACTCACTCACATTTCTTTTTACTGAGAACACTTATGCTTGTGGAACTGTAGGGTCCAACCGCCGTGGTCTGCCACGGGATATCACGCAGAAAGGGGCAGATGGTATAACCAACAGGGGCGATATGGCCTTCAGGCAAAAAGGCTCACTGGTAGCAGTTGTGTGGAAGGACAAAAATGTGTCACCGTGCTGTCTACCATACACGATGAAACAACTACAGAGGTCCAACGCCTTGTTAAACAGGAAAATTGGAACCTTTGCCACGCAGATAATTTTTGTCCTTAAATGATCGCTGATTATACTTCCTTCATTGGTGGGGTGGACAAGGCAGACCAATACATGCAGTATTACTCTTTCAACCACAAGACAAGAAAATGGACTGTCGAAGTGTTCTTCCTCCTCGTAGAAATCATGAAACTGAATCTGTAGACTTAGATGGCTTTACTTGTCTCCTGTGTAAGGACATAGTGACGCTTGAAGGCTTCGTTTTAGAGCAGTGACAGCCCGCCACATGGCGGTGTTTTTCGTCTCCGTGACTGCCCGTCTCTTTATACAATCAACTCGGGTGAAAACTCTGGTTGCGTGTCCCACCATCCTCTTTTTTTTTGGTGCTTAACTTCCTTGGTCCGGTTATAACCGAGCCTAGGACACTCTCACCATCCACCTTTTTGTGAATTTGTTATATCTGACCAATAAAGTCGGCTGCGTGAGTAAACACTCATTTGCATATATAGTACACAGTTTCATTAAAATCCATTGCAGTTAATAAAAGCCACCTGTCAAGAGATATTTATATTTGAATTAAAAACTTACGTAGCAGTATTTTCACGAAAAAGCTGAAATATGGTGAGATTTTGAAGCTATTTAGTTCATTTGCAACTATATTTATTACTACGGGATACCATGGGTTATGTCCCCTTAGCGTTAGTCGAGTTATAGGCACGTGAGGCGCGCAAGTAGAATGGAGTCGGTCATGGATGATTGATTTATCATACTTGGACTCTGAGACCCGTGCAGCCATGGTTATATAGATATCTGTTGTGGCCTAGAGACATAGAGGTTACACATCTACTAGTCCGTAATAATAAGTGAATCGGTCAGTATACATTCACAACAATGGTTACAAATGTCAGTCGTAAACTGTACATCTGTCTTTGAAATTGCATCATTCGTTACCTCCGATTTGTAGCAAAACGAAATCCGGCAGTATGAGTCGTAACTGATCAGATACTGTGCGTGCATACACATCAGGCAAATTGCCTCCACTTTTGCCAATACACTGCACATGAATATCCTTATGATTGTTATCAAATCCTAAGTTTGATCATGAACCCTCGAGCGCGCAGTCCAGGAGTTTTACAAAACTATTTCCCACTATTGCAACGTGTGCCATATTGGAGGAAGAAATTACATCACTAAGCCAAGGTACAAATAATCGTAATCAAAGAAAAGGAATTTAAATGTCAATAAACTTTGACAGCAAATCATATAAATAAAAGATGCTACTGACCTTGTTCCTCCATGATGTCCGAAAGGTCTCTGACCAGTGGTGGTTGATGATGATGATGATGATATTGCTGATGATGGAGGTTTTGCGTCTCCTTGACTCCAATCGTACGTACGTCAATTCTTTGGCGTCGTGAGGGGGTGCTCCCCTCATGGGTGGGAGTCGTCTGTTGAGTCTGCATTTTTGAGACGACTCCCTGGCCTAAATTCATGTCGTTGGTGTGTCTGGACTTCCGGCGGAGGAGGGGGGATCGGGTTCCACGTTTTCTGTCTTGTCGAACATCCAGGCTGTCCTTTTGTTTACTTTTGTTTTTCTAGTGGAAATTTTGAAGTCCTTTTCTAATAGATTTAAAAAAAGTGTAGGGTTATGCCAAAAAGGGGGGCTCCTACTGTTGTTATCGAAAACCGCAGGAGGATCTTTTATGTGCGAGATCGGACAATTCTCACACAGGCCACCGTTTTAAGTCCCGTCCGCCGGACTATAATTAGTTATTAGTAAGGTGCTAGTGTTCTTTATGAGTCCCTTCTGGTGTACCGTTCTTTTCCTTTTAACACGTTGTCTGGTCTGCTTTTCGAAATTTCTATTACTTGATGAGTAATTAATGAGTTATAAATACTAGTTAGGCTAGTTAGCGTTTTGGGTTGGATGGTAATGGCATTAGTTGGTTTACGTCATTAGATAGGAAAACGGGTTAAATGCTTTGAGGATGTTCTAGGATGTTCTAGGATTTTTTTTTCGAATTTTAATAGTCAGTGCCCTTTACTTATATAGCGTGCTAAAATTAGCATCAAATTACTGCATCCCTACACCTATCACCAAACGGTCAGCATCCGCTCATACATAACATAACCACAACCATTATACATCTATAAACTTAGTCAACATAACAAAGAAATAAAATAAATGTAGAACATTCATAAATGACATTAAACCAAGGATTTAATAAGTATATACAGAGACGTATATAACACAAAAATATACGATCGGAATATAGGGTGATTAGCTTACAGATAAATAAACGAAGAGAAAATAGCCAAGACATTAAAATAAACTCCAATGATTGTTGATATTCACATACTGTGAACTATGTTTCGGTTATAGCTTTGTCGCTATGTGGAAATGTCGTTTATATTTTATCATTCATTTCCTTAATTACGCAAGATGCACTTTGATCAGAAAACCATATAACTATTTCCTATTTATAAACACTAGTTCGTTTTAATGACTCATCGATACACGTACATTGATGTCGTATTTACTTGTTCCGAGGTGGGACTTTAAAAAATTTCCGTGAACTGAAATTATGTGTCATTTTCACCTAAAATAAGGACACACCTAATTTTAAGTAAAGTTTGTCAAAGTTGTACCAATGTGTTGGAAAGTTACTATATTTGATCGCCAGAGGCATACATTTGGAAATGTTTTTTTGTAATATTGCTTTTATTTCACATTGAATTTGTCAAAATAATCGTTTTGTTCAAAATTTGGTAAGGCTATGAAGGAGATTCATGCGTAAGTTTCAACTCAAAAATGCAACTAATTCCCATCTAAAAATTGAATCACACCTATGTAAATATTTGTGATGCAGAAATGTTAAATTTACTGATCAGAGGCATACATTTTAGAATTTTTAACTACAAAACGAAATATTTATATTTTTTTCTGAAATGCCAGTATATAGCTATAGTAAACAAAAGTTCATCTAGAGCGAGAAATCCGCGCATGCGCGACGCTGTATGTCCTCAATAGCGGCATATGTCTGACCAAATTTGGGCAAATTCCATCCATTTGTATAGGGGAAGAATTGGGCCAAAATCCCATCAGCCCCTCAGGAAGAATAGGATTTTGAACAACTAGCAAAATTCCTCCGAGGGGGGCGGGGCACACAGTTTATTCAAAATATTTTCCCAATCCCCTAAGGATTCTTCTGACCAAATTTGGTCATAATCCCCCAGTCGTTCATGACCAGTAGTTGACAGACGACAGACGACGGACGCCGTGGTATCATTATAGCTCACTTGGCCATTCGCGCCAGGTGAGCTAAAATGTATTTCTTGATATACATAAAACAAGTACTCGAAACAATAAAGTAGATCGACAGTTTGTTGATATAAAGTTATATTTCAACTTTTCTTCTCTTCGTCCAATCATACCTCGATACATCAGGTTCGGTTACGGTTCGTTGTGCGCATGCCCGCGCGCAGTGAATGATGGAGATGTTGGTAGGAAATGTCGACGAGCCAGCTTGTGGTTCATTCGTACCGTAAACATAAGTCACCATAAGCATGGGAAACTCCAAGAACACCGACACTTTAATGGATGTCACAAACTGTATGTTTTTTCGGAACAATTGAAATCGTCTGTCGTGACCAGGTAGGTACAAGCCAATCACTTTGAATCTGATACCTCTGATCAAATGAAAGATACCGCAGATGAAAATGCTGTCAGTTCTCTGCTAAATACCAGGACGTGGTCGTACTTGTCAAAATCATTTCGACAATATACACCGTATATACAAATTTAGTATTCAGAGTCGTTCAAGCCAAGTCCTCACTGTTCGCCATTTGGCCCAGGTGAGGAGCATGCAAGTATGTTCAGGTTTTTTAAAAGAGCTTTTGTGGTCTATAATGGAACCTATTCCCATCACAATAACTCCATAGTTAAGCTATATTTCCCAAATTTGCAATTTACTACAAAAAATTCCTTTCCAGATTGGCTCCCCAAAATGAAGAAAAAAAACCCCCCAAAATTGTCGAAACAAGTGAAAAATTGACCAAATTCTTTCTGGTTAAGGTGGGAGGGTTGTAGCTATATATAGTGTTTGTGGTTAAGGTGAGAGGACTGTAGCTATATATAGTGTTTGTGGTTAAGGTGAGAGGACTGTAGCTATATATAGTGTTTGTGGTTAAGGTGGGAGGGCTGTAGCTATATATAGTGTTTGTGGTGAAGATGGGAGGGTTGTAGCTATATATAGTGTTTGTGGTTAAGGTCGGAGGGCTGTAGATTTATATAACATGGACTTAGCTATAAAGTCTGTGTAAATACAGCTTCACACATGGGCTCATTTTGCCATATTATAATTTTTAATGTGTTTCACTAATAATTGTGGTGGTCACTATTTATTGTGGAGAAACCAGCAGAGCGTTGCCATTGGACTCTGACAGTGATACATTAATTACATGATTAGTGTCAGCTTTGTAGAGTTGACCACTGGTTTGGTAAACAGTATACTTCAGCAATTTTTGTAGGATTTCTTTTGAGATTAGAACACTTACCACTATTTCCAAAACCATATGACTTTCCTGATTCAGTCTGGAATTTCCTGATTTTCACTTTCAATCCCGATTGTACTAACAAAAAAATGAGTCAGTCTCCTGATTTCAGAGATCCCACAAGGTCACAATTAACTACCTTGCTATATTTCTCGCATAGAAATAGTAAGAGGTAAAGCGGACCACCTAGCCACATAATTATCCCCTTACCAAAGGATGTGAAGGGATCTTCTTAGTCCCCTGCCATTGAAACTGGAGAGGATTATAGTGTTTGTCACTTGTCTCACTATCTGTCCGGATGTTGGTTTCCAAATGATAACTTGGAAAAAGGAGGATTTGAATGAAACTTCATTTAATGTTTGATTGTGAGGTAATACAGAGTGAGTTTAAGTTTGGGGCCGAAAGGTCAACTATAAAGGTCACTGGGTAACAGGAGCGAAAAAATGCACAGCCAAACTGGGGTTCAAACCTGGGACTTTCCAAACTCTTAGAAGGATGCTCTACCTACTGAGCTAACTGGTCCCAGATTATCGACCACGTCCAGTTCTGCTGCACACTGTATGTGACTGAATATAGATATTATTTTATCAAATTTTGGTTTCCAGATAATAACTTTGGAAAGGATTGATGGTTTTGGTTGAAACTTCATAAAATGTCAGCTTATGAAGTCATATACAGTGAAACCTCACTATTAAGACCACTTTAGGGACTGGACAAAAGTGGTCTTAATAGAGATGTGGTCTTAATAGTGAGGTGGATCAGATTGACCGCAAAAAACCGTAACTCTGTTTAAGATAAAGACTATACATATCATTAAGTAATGTACATGTATATTATTCAACAATAATAACTAAACTGTATATAAAATATTGAGTTTTATGAAATGCATGTAAAAAGATAAATTGGATGGAAAAGAAAAAATTGGTGAATGACTATAGAATATATATCAGTGGTTAGGATTTGAAAAAAAGGTGTGTGGAAAAAAACTCTCCTGAACTGATTTGCAAGATGAGGGGCCACAGGGCCTGAGTCCCTTTAGGGGTCGAGGGGCATACTCCCCCCCCCCCCCCCCAAACCCTGGAAATTTTGAAAATGTAGACTTCATAAAATGCATTCTGGTGCATTCTGAGTATGAAAATTATGGATTAAAATAGGTGAAAAATAATTGGATTTTATAGTGTCATATATGTTTTTTTGTGATTGATAGCAGATACATGTTTAAGTAGAGAACATATATATACAGAACTTATAAACAGAGGGATAAGGCAAACTCAAAAATCACAGGACAAGACAATATAGTGACAGGAAATAACATGAACCTCTATAAAAACCAGAGGTGGAATCAGGTGCTCCGGAAGGGTAAGCAGCAGGGCTCAGATAAAATTTTTAGAACCACTAGGCACTGTGCCGAGTGGCCATGGTACAAGCACTCGGCACTATTTGAAATCCACTCGGCACCAAATAGCAAACCCATATTTCATCCAGGTCTGGCACCATAAAACCATTCTCAAACAGATTTTTTGCTCAGATCTGAGAATTTACTTTGAGAATAACCAATGAAAAGTGACGTTACATGTTCTAATATCATTTCTTACTGGCTAGTCTTAAATTTTCATAAGTTCTTAGCTTTGAGTAAAAATTCTGTCTGAGAATGGTTTTATGGTGCTGGACCTAGATCTAGATTTTAAGTTAGACTATATTGTCTATGTTATTGTTTTTGCATAAAAAATAAAACATAACAAAAAACAATATTTTATCACTTTTAATTATTTCACATCAAATGTTATCGATTGAGCTTGATTTCTTTTATCATTTCTAATAAGGCAGGCCGACAGTATTTACGAATTCGTGTACATTATAATTGCACAGTTCTTTGAATATTTTCCCACATCAATTTATTTCAAATGTTCAAACACTTCCTGTGTCCATCGGATTTTCCTCTGACTCCGAGTCACTGCTAGAGTATGGTTCCAATAAATTTGGAAGTTCAGGTAGTTCAGGTTCTAGGGGGAGTGTTTGTGAAGAGCTGGCAGCACTAGTACTGGCCTTGTTATCTTTAATAATGTGTCTGGATGTTTTTGCCTGACATAACCAGGTTTCAACTGATGGCATTGGGTCAAAGTCTGAGAGCTCTTTCACCATACCCTTAGCCCTAGCCTTATCCTCCCCCTTGCCAACACTTGCTGCATGATTGATATGATACACAACAGTGGGTAAGTTTTTCTCAAGGGCAAGTAATGCTCTGTACCTACTGGCTACCCAACGGGTTTTCTGTAAACCAGTTTGTTGGATACTATTTTCATCTAGAACAGATGCAATTTCAACCAACTCTCTCCTTCTTTTGGGAGAGTAAAAATAGAACTTAAATACCTGTTGGACTGTCGATTAAAAAGTTGTCAGATAAGGAATGCCTTTCACCGCATCCAGCACAGCCAGCTCCAAATTGTGGGCAATACAGTGTATAATGATAATTTTCCTACCCAGTCTTTCCTGAATTTTAACTGCAACACCACCTTTGCTGCCCATCATAACAGAGGCTCCATCAAAATTGCACCCAACAATCTTCTTATCCAGTTTTTGCCTATCTAACCTGACACTTTCTTAACCTTTATCTATTCCATTCAATACACCATCTGCAGTAGCTGAAGACAGGGGGACAATATTAACAAACTGAGTAAATGGTAAACCACTGCTACCCACAAAACGCACAAACACTGTTTCCTGTTCTATGACTGAAGAATCAGTGGAACCATCAGCTAGAATTGAAATGAATCTAGCTTTGTCCAATTCATCAGAAATTTTTGACTGCTCAGTTGAAGAAATGGCATCAATAAATTTTTTACATGCATCATCATTATGATACAATGTCCACAAATCAATACCATTTTTCTTCTGTAATTCGCAAAGGTTTTTAAATTTAGTGAATGGAATGTTCTCTGTGGCAACAAAATATGATGAATTGAATAAAGCTGACATTCTTTTTTTCGTAACATCATCTAATTTTTGTGACTGAGCTGTGACAGCTTGTTCAAGGGGCCTACTAGCTTTGTCTTTGACAACTTTCCATTTACCTTGACATGCAAGATGTTTTGATGATTTTTGGTGGAAATGTAATGTTTCTTCACGAAAGTTTCCTCCAGAACCAGTACCTTTAAACAGTGTTGACTTAGTATCTGCAAGATTAGGGTACTCTCTACAATATTTGCAGTATATGACATTTTGACATTTTCTTTTTTTCTTTGCTGGGTGTTTTTCACTCTCACCTGACTCCTTTTGTTCTTCAGTGTCTCGGACCTCCTCATTACTGACATTACGTTTGTCAGCGCTTGTTTTGAAAAAACTAATAATTGACTTTTGCGAACCGCTAGCCATACTTGGGCTTCGTAGTTGTGAAGAAATCATGAGTGCTTGTATAGCATCTCTGTGAAATTGATGCTTTATTATCTCACACATGTTTTCGTTAATTACAAACGTTTGAATGATCCAGGCCGTATTGTGAAGCCATAAATGTAAAACTAACACGTTAGTCTAAGGTATGTTTCGTCTGATCAACAGATTTTACACAAATAACATGTTATTAAAATCTTGTTACATTTTATTTGCATTCATAACAATTTGATACAGTGTGTGATCAAAAATTTTACTCGACACGAGGACGAGTCAGACCCAACAGTTCACTCGGCACCTGCCTGTGTAAACCCGGGCAGGACGAGTGGACGAGTGCTTTAGCGGAGCCCTGAAGCATTTCCTGCTCCAATAACATCTGTGTCTAGGCTCCACTTAAAGTACGTGTTAAGCTGTACCTGTAACCCCATTTCAGAGTTTGTTTACTGCATGAATTGTTGAAGCATGCGATAAAGTTCACTGGTGCCTAGCCTGGCTGTGAACATATGAATTTACTAATGCTGCATTTTATTGGTTGCCAATTGTGCTGTCGGACAATCAAATCGATCGTAAGAAAACACTAGATGGTTTCATTTTGTGATACATGCGAGCTACACATACACATGTACAACACGATGTTGGTAAGGGCCAGTTAAACATACATGTACATGTTTCAGCCCCACTCAGGTATACACTTAGCCTTTATATGTGTTGAATAAAGATTTAAAGAAAAAAATTAATTTCAGATATTGCCAGTTAGGCGTGCAATCTAAAGGAGTATAGAAGCGCACATTTCCACACCCCTCACGGAAGAACGAGGCGCGAAGGTGCGCGAGTGCGATCACGTGCCTCTAAACATAAGCACTGATATATGTTAGTTAATATCATAATATACATGTATATTTACTATTGTAAACATTAGATAAAGGAAAACAAACAATAAATTTTAA
This sequence comes from Ylistrum balloti, assembly GCF_031769215.1. NCBI lineage: Eukaryota > Metazoa > Mollusca > Bivalvia > Pectinida > Pectinidae > Ylistrum > Ylistrum balloti. Next base: position 349,883 of record NW_026782122.1, on the reverse strand, counting down.
GTTCAATAGGAATTTAACATTACTGATTTTTCAATTTTTTAACATAAATTTACATACACATTAACTCAGTCGATGTATTTCAGTAAAACACATTTGTAACAATATTAATGAAGACACTATAAAGTCTTTCAACACTTTATTTTTTCACATAAATTCACAAACACATAAACTCTGTCAGTGTATCCCTCATTACAACACATTAGTCTTTTTACTTAAAAATGAGTCCAGTGTACACTGTTGCAAAGAGCTACGGATCTTGACAGCCTCCTCTTCCATAAGTCCTTTTTTAGCGATTTCAATAGCTCGTTTCGTTTACGAGGTGTCATCATTGCTTGATAAAGTTCATTCGAGTTTTGTGACAGTGAAAGTATGTCGTAAAAAATTTGGAACATAGGCATGTTTTTTTATTGGTCAAACAATGTCGAGAGTGTGATATCGCTACAAAAATAGTTTAAAATCCTTGACAACATGTGCACGCATGTGCGAGCAAAGGAATATTGGCTGAAAAGACTACATAATTCACCTTTGGATATGCAGGGCTTCTAAGGTGTTTAACAGCATACCTACCAATCTATCAATATATAATTAACAAATAATAGATCGCTACTAAAACATGTCTGGCATGCAGTTTCACACGGGTAGGCCAAGTTAATCTGATAATGATGTTTACTTCGTGTAAAGCCACCTGGTAACAGGGTCAGTAACCCATGATGAAAACAATGGTCGAGAATGACACACATGCTCACTGTTCACTGCCCACCAGGTAAACTATAACCAGTGTTCAGAACTAGGTCGTAATTGTGAGGTCAATTATTAGGTCATCTGACTCTTCTTATGTTGAACATGTCTCATTGAGATGAAACTTACCTGAAATGATCATGAAATGGTCCTGACCAAAGTTTGGTAATTTTGGGTTGGTCCGAAATCCAAGATGGCTGCCATCTTGAAAACACATTTTCGACTTCTTCTCAAGTTCCACCAGTGCAATTGAGCCAAAACTTGCATGAAATGATCATGACATGACACTGACCAAAGTTTGTTACTTCAAACATCCTCTGAATAACCAGAACACCCAGGGTGATGATATTTGGCCTGTAGCATGCTGGGATGAAGGTTTACAAAGTTTGTTGAAATGAATAACCTTAACCCACTTTCAAGGTGGTGGCTGAGTGCCCTTGATTCTTAAATCCAGGCAAAATAAGTTCAAAATTTGAAATCTTGTATTTTATGTCGTTAAGGCCCAGTGGCCTCTTGTCCTTAATTAGTGGTCGTGGTTAGTGGACTGTTAGAAGTTGTCGCAATACAGAATATTGAGGTGCTCGCAATACTGAAGTGACCAATACAAAGATATATATTGAAAAAAAAAAAAAAAACGGGACTGAAAAAAAGTGCCCATAATAGTGGGGTGGTTGTAATTTTGAGGAGGTCTTTAGGTGAGGTTTCACTGTATTGTGGAATTGAGTTTGGGGTCAAAAGGTCAACTATGAAGGTCACTATTACTGCTTCCAGACCCCCCTCCCTGTTCCTGGCATGCAAAACAATTAATATTTAAGTATACTGTGGTAGAGGGACAGAGTTGATATTGTAAGATGTGAGAAACATTTGTACATTTATTTATGATTAATTGTTTAGATGGACAGGGTTGATAACAGGTGATATACATGTACATTTGTATTTACTCTACAATCAATGCTTATGTGAATACATTGCTTAATTATCCAATTAGTGCCACCTAATTGGCACTGAACACCAAGCTTGGGAACACTATTGTGTAGAACCCCATGGTGTTCTCTAAATAACTTTAAACCATTGTTTAGGACTCTGGAGAAAGTTTCTGCAATAGTAAGTTAAGATTAGGTCATTATACCTATAGTTATGTAGTTATTACCATTATTCTGCTAAAATAAGAAATTCAACAAGAAAATAATTTGAAAAATGATCTTTATGGTTTACCATGGTGTAGACTTTCTCCTGTTAATGCCAATTATTTATCCATACCAGTCTTTAAAAAATACTTACTCACCATCTTTAGTAAAAACTCAGTTCAAATAAGCACTTCACCTACTGAAAATCTGATGAAAATTACAAGAATAATGGTTCCTCCCCCAAACAATGTGAAATATGGCAAACAGAAACAGCAGGAGCCAGACCAATTATACTGATACCTACCAAAAATGAATTAATTATTTCATAAATATTAAGTTTACTGTGAAAACAAATTTACAACTATGAACTACTGAATCTGAATTAAATTGTTGTGAATTTTATGAACAAAAGGATTGCATTTATCTTCTGTTTACTTATTTTTCTTAAGGTCTACTACAGTGATAGCTAAAATCTTTTGGAAATAATCAATATATGTATATTTTTTTCAAATTTCAATTAATAGATTCTTTCTTAAGCATCATATTTCGAAATACAGCAACCAGACAGCTAATCAAATCCTAATTTTATAGAGGATTTACATAATCTGTCAATTATACACAGTAAAGCTGCAAATTATAAATCATAACTTATTAAAATATGCATTAATTATTTTCTCTTTGATCATTCCTTTGTGACAAATGTTGTGACGTGCATGTTATGTCAAGTCAAAAGTGTTGTTCAAACATTTTCTCTTCGATGACAGTCTTCAAATTTGGCAGGTATGCAAAACTTTGATGAGTTTAGATACAAAAAGATATCGTGACTTCTCAAAATTTGAGTAAGTCCTATAAGAAAAGCATGACTCTAGACCCAAATAAAGAGGTGAACTTTGAAAAAAATAATGACAGTCTTATAGAGTCAGAGAATCATGAGACACAACAGTTTGATAATTTAAATTGTGTTAAATTCAATGTGTCGTCAATCAAGAATTTAAACACTGGTAAATAGAATACCACTCAGAAAAGGAACTGTTTTTATTGAAATGTTTATATTAGTATAATTAATATATAAGTGTACTGATAACTCAATTTATTTTATTGATCTGGTATTTGAGACATTTCTATTGAGACCAAATGTCTTTTCCTGCATTTGAATGGATTGGGGCATAACGAAAATGAAAAATTTGTTCATTGCCTGCATTTAGTTATTAGCCATTTTCTCATTAGAAGCCATTAATATTAGAAGATTTGAAACATGGATAAAGAGAAATAATCTACATAATTGGAAAAGCAGTTGACCTTTCTTTAAACTGAAATTATATTATCACATTTAAATTCCTTGAGCATCTATACTTATCACCGGACAGATCTAATACAACGGTATGATTTCTTTACACACAGAAAAAAATCCAACTCCCATACCTACTAAAGAGATAAAATGTGTTTTGAAATTATTTCCTGAAGTTGTTGGAATCAAATGCTGTTATTTTGCAAAATGCATATATATAAGATCAGCAAATTAAAAAGTAAATGTAAACATGTCATAAAATACCATATTTTATCTCTGAGAATACACATCCCAATTGTCAGCTTGAAAAAAATGGTATAAGCTTAATTTTCTACTGTATAAGTTGCCTCCCCTTGTCCAACCTTTCAAAGTTTCATATACATTTTATTGTGCAACAAGGTATTTATTTTACAAGTTAACTAGAACAGTTAAAGCATTTTCACTCTTCAATGGATAGGTGTTAGTGTTGCTAAGATGATCATATCAGTGTTGCTAAGGTGATCATATCAGTGTTGGTAATGTGATCATATCAGTGTTGCTAAGGTGATCATATCAGTGTTGTTAAGGTGATCATATCAGTGTTGCTAAGGTGATCATATGAGTGTCATATCAGTGTTGCTAATGTGATCATATCAGTGTTGCTAAGGTGATCATATAGGTGTTGGTAACGTGATCATATCAGTATTACTAAGGTGATCATATCAGTGTTGCTAAGGTGATCATATCATTGACCATATCAGTGTTGCTAAGGTAATCATATCAGTGTTGTTAAGGTGATTATATCAGTGTTGTTAAGGTGATTATATCAGTATTGCTAAGGTGATCATATCAGTGTTGCTAAGGTGATCATATCAGTGTCATATCAGTGTTGCTAAGGTGATTATATCAGTGTTGCTAAGGTGATCATATCAGTGTTGCTAAGGTGATCATATTTGCTAAGGTAATCATATCAGTGTTGCTCATATCAGTGTTGTTAAGGTGATCATATCAGTGTTGGTAATGTGATCATATCAGTGTTGCTAAGGTGATCATATTTGCTAAGGTAATCATATCAGTGTTGCTCATATCAGTGTTGGTAATGTGATCATATCAGTGTTGTTAAGGTGATCATATCAGTGTTGCTAAAGTGATCATATCAAGTGTTGCTAAGGTGATCATATCAGTGTTGCTAAGATGATTATATCAGTGTTGCTAAGGTGATTATATCAGTATTGCTAAGGTGATCATATCAGTGTCATATCAGTGTTGTTAAGGTGATCATATCAGTGTTGTTAAGGTGATCATATCAGTGTTGCTAAGGTGATCATATGAGTGTCATATCAGTGTTGCTAATGTGATCATATCAGTGTTGCTAAGGTGATCATATAGGTGTTGGTAACGTGATCATATCAGTATTACTAAGGTGATCATATCAGTGTTGCTAAGGTGATCATATCATTGACCATATCAGTGTTGCTAAGGTAATCATATCAGTGTTGTTAAGGTGATTATATCAGTGTTGTTAAGGTGATTATATCAGTATTGCTAAGGTGATCATATCAGTATTGCTAAGGTGATCATATCAGTGTCATATCAGTGTTGCTAAGGTGATCATATCAGTGTTGTTAAAGTGATCATATCAGTGTTGCTAAGGTGATCATATTTGCTAAGGTAATCATATCAGTGTTGCTAAGGTGATCATATCAGTGTTGCTCATATCAGTGTTATTAAGGTGATCATATCAGTGTTGCTAAGGTGATCATATCAGTGTTGCTAAGGTGATCATCTCAGTGTTGCTCATATCAGTGTTGCTAAGGTAATCATATCAGTTTTGGTAAGGTGATTCAGTCTTGAAAAGTGTATAATGAAATTCAATAAAGGATGTTCATTGAAAATTTTAATTGAACTTTCTTGTGAAATAATAACTGACTATTTCAGAGCTAGCCTTGTGTGGACCTCTACTCTACCGAGTCTCATGCTCTGATTGTTAGAGCTGTGCTACACTGTGCTTAGCTTTGTTTTGCAGTTCAATTTTATGCTGTGCAATTTTGTAGGAAGTTGAAATTGTTTTCTTGCTGCTTTGTCGGCCGTTTTGTACGACCGTTTTCTTTTTTGCAGTGCAATCTTGTTGCGTACGGTAGGCTTTATGCTCTCGTTCATAGTTTTTTGATTGTAAGAAAACTTTGTTGTCCTTGTTTTCATTGTTACGATTTTTTATTGTTTCGATTTTTTATTGTTTCGATGATGGATAATAGTGCCGGGTTTAAGTCGGGGGGTCAGCGCATGGATGTTCCTATTCCTATAGATAATGGGATCCCCATGATACCTGTTCCATTTGCCGACCTTGCAGCCAGACCGGCGCAGTCAAGGGTCGAATTGGCCGGTAGCTCTCGATAGCCGGCTGTGTTACCGTCGGAAAGGGACTTCCGGTCGAGGTATCTGATTCCTTCAGGGACCTCGGCGCATCGTTGGTGGGGGCCGCTTTGACTCCGGAACTGTGCCTTCGGGTATAGGGTCAGGGGCCACAGACTTTTTGTCAGGATTGTCTGTGGCTACGGGGATTAGTGACACTTGAGTTCACTAATCCTGGTGTCAGCGTGGGGTCTGTTTTCCCACCCTCACAGGCTTCTGACTCTGGGACTTTCCGTCCCAGTCCAGATTTCCCAGTGCAGGGTTTCCCAGGGGGTTTCCCCCAAGGGTTTGGGGCTTCAGGCCAGGAGTCCGGTTTCCGGTCTCCCTTTCCCCCGGGCTCAGGGAGCAGGGGTGCCTGCGGGCACTTATTCCTGGGTCGCCCAGGCCAACCTGCGGATGGTTTTGGTCACCAACAGTTACTCAGCAGTTACGGGCTTAGCCCGTACATGTCTGGGTTTCCACCTGGTGGGAGTGGCGGTTCATCCTGGTCCTTTGGACAGGATGTCCAGCCCCAGACTCTTGGCCAGTTCTGGGGTCATTCCCGGCCCGATGGACCGTTCCCATTCCCTCAGGGGTTTGGGTTTTACCCCATGGGTCTTCACTAGTGGAACCCATAGGGGTTGGTCTCTCCTCTAGGAGATGTTATAGCAGTGCGGAATCCCCCCAATGTTCTGCTACTTCGGAGGCCTTGTTGGCCGGTCCTATAAAGGTTTGCCAGACCTTAAGGATTTCCGCCTCCAGCGCGGACCCGTCGGTCTCCTGTTCCCAGGGTTCGGCTTCGGGTCTCCGACCCAAGCCTACAGGTACGGCTGTTGGACGCACTGCGTCTAAACTCCATATAGAGGAGTTCCCCTCTCCGGAGATGGCTCCTCTGGCGGCCCCTGTTCCTCCCAAGGGGACTTTGGTCCCTATTGAGGAGGAGATGGACGTCGAGGGTGCGGGCTCGGCCGAGGAAGACGATGTCATTCATCTTTCTCCTGGGCCAAGAGGGTTCCCAGGGGGAAGATGGCCCTGAGACTGCTGAAGTCAAGGCTCAGCATGTGCTTTTGGGGATGCGGGTCCTCCGGGCCAACATCTCCTGGATTCTCAGGGCGGAGGTTTGCCCATCGCCTCAGCATCGTCAGCGCCTGAATCCACCATCCTTCTGGGTTCCCTGGTGGCTCCTCGGGCTTCCGTTCGCTCAGATCGGTCTCTGCCAGAAGGCAATATCATGTCTTCGGTTCTGGCCACAGCCCGGGCTCCGGTTTTAGAGAAGGACTCCTTCTCTACCCGCGCTCCTGGGTTTGTTGGTCTGCAGCTCAGTGTTGGTGAATTGTCGGAGGCTTCAGCTTCCGACTATGCCACACATGACGGGCAGCTGGCCTCTCAACCAGCACAGCTGGAGTTGAAACAGCTGGCTGTCTGGCCCGGCAAATCAGTGGACCAGGTGGTGCTTGATCCCAAAGAGCACCACAGGATGGAGAGAATGTTGCACCTCTCCATCCAAGTTCTGTCATACATAGACTTCCTGACAGTTTGTCTATACAGGCTATCCGATTTGCCTGAGTGTCGGTTATCCGAGACAGAATAGGCCGACATACAGGACACGGCAGCCTTGCAGGTTTCTCTGCTCGTCAATGCCGTGTTAGCTAGGCAGTTTTCAGTTCTGAAATTCCGCCCAGTCCAGTAACCCTACCTTTTCCGCTTGTTGAATGCCCCCTTCTAGGGCTCTACCCTGTTCAGGGGAGCACTTTCTTGGGTTCAGAAGGATATGAAGGAAGACTCAGTCGCCTCAGCACTTCTGGTGAAGAGGTTTCAGGCTGAGAAGGCCAGTGCCTCGCAGGGGTCAGCGCCTCCTAAGAAGAAGGCGAAGTCTTCGTCTGCTCAGTTTTCTGCACAGCCCAAGTCCAAGCCTCACTTCAACGGCAACAAGGGGAAGGGTAGGAAGGGTAAGAAACCTCCTGGGGGCAAGAAGAAGGGTTCCTGACTATTTCTGCTTCTTAGCCGCGAAAGGCAAAGGGTATGGCCGGGTGGATGGTGGTTCTCCTGTCCTGGGCTCATGTCCTTCTCCCGCAGGCTCAGGCTCCGGGTGGGCAGACGATTCGCTGGTCTGGCAGGGGCTCTATCTGCCCCATCCGGAACTCCCTGTGGGCGGACGTCTCTCTTCTTTCCTTCCCCAGTGGCAGGATATTACAGATGACGCTTGGGCTTTTGTCGGTGGTCAAGGAGGGTCAAGGTATTCCCCTTCTTCAGGATTCGTCCCTCGCGTCCGGAAAGGGCTCGGATGCTCCAGGAGGGAGTAGGGACCATGCTGCCAAGGCAGTGATGCCCTTCGGGCTCACGACCGCTCCTTTGGTGTTCACCAAGTTGCTGCAGGTGGTTTCCTTCACTCACGCAGAATAGACGTCCACATCTATTTTGACGACTCCCTCATGCCTCTTTTGGTGTGGGAATCGTTAGTGAAGGACACTCGTCTGGTCCTGAAACTCTTGCTCAGAGTCGGCTTCATTCCTTCCAGAGAGAAGTCAGAGGTTCCTTCATCTCAGGGCTTTGTCTTCCTGGGGAACCATTTTGACATGGTTCGGTGCTTAGCCCTTCCACCTCTGGAGAAGTTCGAGAAGGTCATGGCTCTGGCTCTGACTTTCATCGCTTGGTCGCTTGTCCAGGTATATTGGTTCCTCAGTTTTCTGGGGTATCTCAACTCCCTGGCAGATGTGGTCCCCCTAGGGAGGATTCACATCGGACCTCTCCAGATGTTCCTCCTGTTCGACTGGATTCCGCTTACCCAGTCGGTCAAGGAGTTCTCTTGCTGGTGGATCATTCAGGAGAACGTTTTCCACGGGGTGCCTCTTACCAAGCCTATCCCCTCTATGATCCTATTCATGGACGCGTTCATGACAGGAATGGGAGCTTACCTCGACGGCCAATGCCGCTCGGGGGAGTGGTCTGGCGAACAGCTCTCCGAGCACATCAGGGTACTCGAGATGAGACTGTTCTTTTGGCTCTGCAGTCCTTTAGGGGTATCCTGCAGTCCAAAGTGTGACTACCGACAACAGTTGTCGCATATCTGGAGAGACAGGGGCCACCAGGTCTCATGTCCTGTGTGCCCTCTCCATCTGCATCCTTCTTCTCTGCCAGGACATGCAGTTGACCATAGCAATCAAGCAGAACAACCAGCTGCTAACCTTTGTCTCCCCGGTCCCAGACCGTAAGGCATGGGCTGTGGACGCCCTTTCTCTGGACTAGGAAGGGACGTATGCATTTGCATTCCCTCCCTTCAACCTGGTGGGCAGGGTGCTACAGAAGTTCTGGGAGCATCACTGCTCCTTACTTCTGAGAGGCCCTCTGTGGCCAAGGCAAGCTTGGTTTCAGGAGCTCTTGTCGTTTCTGGTGGAGGAGCCCTTGGCTCTCCCCACCAGACCGAATCTCCTTCGCCAGCCTTGGCCCAGAACGACACACTCTTGACCAGAGATCCTCCTTCACGCGTTGAGGCTATCTCTGGAAGCCACGCCAAGGCAGGCTTTTCTCAAGAGGTGTCAGATTGCATTGAGCGATCAATCAGGGTTTCCTCTTCTGCCGTCTACCAGTCACGTTGGATGATCTTCTGTGATTGGTGTGTCGGCAAGGAAGCTTATTCATTCGAAGCCTCTGCATTTGATTGCGGACTTCCTAATCTCTCTATTTAGGTACCGTTATCTGGCACCTGGCACTATTGCTGGCTATCGTACAGCTATTGACAGAGTTCTTGCTTGTTATGCCCTAATCAGAGGCTTTGCTCTTTGATGATCTGGCTCGGGCGAGAGCGACAGCGCGGTCACACGAGGTCAGGGCCCTTGCTTCATCCTGGACCCTTCTCTCAATGGGTCCTCCTTTCAGGAGGTCATGTCTGCAGCATTCTGGCAGGGCAGGAATACCTTCACAGATTTTTATCTGCGATCCCTAGCTTCCCACTCAGAAGGCCTGTATTCATTGGGACCTTTGGTGGTGGCATAGTCAGTGGCTGGGCCTCCTCGTTAGCCCCGGGGCATGTCTTTCCGTACGGCGGCATATGGGTACACCTGCTCTTTCACAGAGAGGTCCCTTCCTTCTCTTTGGCACTCTGTTCTCCCTCCCTACTACTTTGGTTGTACTGAAGGGGCTGCCTGGCTTCTAGTCACCACTACGGTAAGACGAATTCACATACTAAAGTTATGGTAATTATTACTGAAATGAAATTGAGGTTTTTTAATGTAAAACCAATTTTCATGATGTAATACTTACCATAACTTTAGTATGCAAATGCAGTACCTACACCCATCTTTGTATCCCAACAACAAAAGATTCAAAAGAAAGACAATCCCGCCCTCCCTACGATCCATGAGCCATCACGGCAGGAACGCAGATGATCTCCCTCTAATAACCTTTATGGCGTACCCCACAGAGGGGCAGCCAGGCAGATAAGGAAGAGGGGAGGATAGGATGGGACTCCATAAAGTTATGGTAAGTATTACATCATGAAAATTGGTTTTACATTAAAAAACCTCAATTTCATTTCAGTAATAATTACCATAATTAAACTCAGATTACAAAAATCTTCTTCTCAACACCCACATATGATAGAATCAAATGCTCTTCATGGATGGAATTATCTTAAGGTGTTTTACCAAAATTCCCCATCAGGAGGGGGTAAAGTTTACTATAGTTTATATAGAAAAAATAGATTTTTGAACATAATTTGTTTAAATTTCCATTGGAAATACTTCAAACTTAGTTTGAATTATGAGTGAAGGATGACAGCTTGATGGTACACCCATATTGATCCTGACTGAACCCAGGGGCTGATGGGTGGGGCCAAAAGGGATGAAATTGACTCAGATTAAAAAAAATCTTCTTAACACCCACATATAATAGAATCAATTGCTTTTAATAGATGAAAGTGTGTTAAGGTGTTTTACCAGAATTATGAATTTCATGGTCCCAGGGTCTCACATTTCCCTGTGGTGAGGAGATAAATTTTAATATTGTTTATAGAGACAATATAGGTTTTTGAGCGTGATTTGTTGAATTTCCATGGGGAATATTTCAAACTTAGAATTAATGAACGAGAGATGATGGCTAGATGATATGTATATGTTGATCCTGACTGATTCCCAGGTGGTGATAGGCTGGGACAAAGGTGTCAGGTTGACTTCAGTTTTAAAAATCTTTTTCTCAACACCCAGTTATGGTAGAATCAAATGCTCTTCATGGATGGAAGTGTCATAAGGTGTTTGAACTACCAAAATGGGTCTCACATTTCTTCCTTGGGAGGAAGTTAATGTTACTATAATTTTCATAGAAAACTTGCATTTTTGAGCTAAATGTTGTTTATTTCCTAATGGAAATAATAATAATAATAATAAAATAATAAAATATAAAAAAAATATTTATTCATGCAAAAAAACAACAGTACAGTACAAGATAAAAGCGTACCTACAATGTACACATACAAAGTGATTATATATATATATACATTTATATTACAAGATACAAGATAGTAGTGTTATAGTACTTATGCCTATAGTTGTCACTTTGCCTGGGGTGACCCATCAAAGCTATGAAAGCTTATTTCCAATGGGGTCCCTAAAATTATATGGGGTTGTGAGCTGACTAATTAAGCTCTAAAAAAGTATTTTTACCTTAGGACAGACATGGGTTGCCTCCACAACAGTGTATGAGTGACTGAGAGTAACGACCCAATGGGATCAGAGTTGTGTGGTATTTCTAATAGAACACAAATTCATTTTCAAATTCTTCTTTAGATACTTGTATAAAAATGTTTTTAAATTTCTTTTTTGAATTTGGGTTTGTTATTTTCAATCTTGATGAAGTTTGGTTATTTATTCCACTCTTTGGATGCACTGTAGAAAAGACGTCTGCATTTCAAGCCCCTTAACTTATTATTATAGCATGACAGTTTTGATGGTATGCATGTATTGACACTGGCTTACTATCGTTGATGTCAGCGTTTCTTTTTCTGACACTTGAAAGCTAATTACCCTTTAACCCTTGTAATCAATATTGCTTATTTTAGGTGACCGTCAAGGCAGCTGGTTTCAAATAAAACCAAATTTCATTACATTATGCTTACTATTACTTACATGAAGTCCCATCCTTCTCAGCCTGGCTGGTTATTGAGGAAGGGAGATCACTCAATGTTTCTGTCATATTGGCTCACAGGACTGTTGAGAGTGTGGGATTTTTAATCCTTTGTATTTGTGGTGCAAAGATGGGTGCAGGTAGCATATTTGTATACTGAAGTTATGGTTTTACTTCATGAAAATTGTTTTTTCTCAAGAAAAAACTCAAATCTAAATCCATGATTGTGGAATAAAAACTCTATAAAAATTAGAAGTGAGCTGGAGATACTCAATTTGGTACACTTTCATTACAATTACACTTATTGTGTCGCCTGCAGAGCTGGCGGACACTTAGGGATCACTTTGTCCATTGTCACATGTCAGCAGTGTCTGTACAAAAGATTTCTGGATTTCTTTTGCTTATGCTTTGAGGCATCAAAATGAAGTTTGGTATCTGGCTTCTTGTTGGAAGGGTACAAATTAAGTTTGATTCCTGGCTGTCTGTAGCCCTTCAAGGCAGAGTTATACCCCTTTGAACTCAGAAAATTCTCCGGGAATATAGTTTTCTGGACTTTCTTTGCCTATGCTTTGAGTTATAGAAATGTAGGTGACACATACAGTTTGGTGGAACTCTTGTATGTTAATATACCTATCTGTTCTTCATTACACAGTGACGTGAACAAAAAGTGTGAAACCTCCTTCTATCCTTACATTTCACTATAATCTACATAGTTTAGAAATAAATGTTTTGATTCTGTTCGCATTCTACATGATATGTGGTATGTTTGTGTTGGTACTTGAAATGTGTATCAAAAGATGTAGATAGTAAATGTCAACAGAATCATAACACAATCAGGGTTATATACGTCTCTGATCTTGATATTTAAGCTCATACTTCAGAATCATTTTGATAAATGGAAAAATATCTTAGATTTAATCAAGGTGTAGTTAGAATTGTACATACCTGTTAATTAACTTGTGGACATGTTATTCCAGCATAGAAATTCATTTGTATATCTAATTACATATCTAAATGACATTTTCATCTCATAAGATTAAAACAATTTTTGTATAAACTCTAATTTCGGAAATTAAATTAGGGTTTATATAAGATATGTTATACGTCTGTATAATCATGATTTTTTCATTAGTCGCTAGTTTATGTTTTAGGATGCTTTCTTTCCTTCAATAGTTTATGTTGCTTAATTGACTGTGATTGTTAGTATTTAACTATATGTAGCTCAATTTGTTTATTGCCGTTTGGTGGTACTTTCATTAGAGTTTAGTTTGCATTGGTAGGAACTAGTTTAAATGTAAATGAGTTCACCTTGTTTATTGTGACCAATCAGCATTAGAGGGGTGTGAGTATTTAAAATTGTCAGTCTCAGTTTTGTTCTGGTATCTCCATGGTTATAATGGACTTCAAATTTTCTTTGAACAAGGAGTAGGACTATTACAGGTCATCTGAACGATATCGCCATTATGGTATTAACTTATCTGTTACTTGACTTCTAACTTGACTTTAAGGTTTGAGAATGCTAGTTTTTCATTCTTCAAACATAGTCACACTTTCACTAATCTGGTTATGTTCTGCTGACTCTCTTCTGTGTCAAGAAAGGTCAAAGTTCTCCTTCCCTTTGTTTCTTTGTATGCTATGGGTGCTAAACATGGTCAGAAATCTAATCGACCTGCGCCTTATGATCCCGAACTGTTAGAAAATTGGACCATAGGTTGACTACAAAAAGAACTAGTGTTTAAATGTGCCGTTCAGAAAGAGAACTTAGTGTGTGGCCTTGTGCAAAAGTTAAAACTGCTCTATCATCATTGTCTAGAGGTACGCTATCCCAGAATGCATTGCACACAAAGATTGGCAGTGAGACTTTTCATAATGCTTCCAGGTAATACGGCTGACAGTTCAGAAGTATGCAGTTGGCATCTTCGAATTCTAACCTTCTCGATATGATTTCAAATTAGGAGAGAGTGTAAGTTCGCTTCAGAATTGTTATTCAAGACTCGAAAGAAGACATGATAATGAAAACATTTTGTCTCAGTCTGTCGTCGGTTAATGATTTGTAATCTAACTAGGACACAACTTATCAGAGGTTGCAGGAGGATGGAAACCTCTCAGACATGACAGGTGAGCACACATTGAAATAAGCGTTTATGCTTTGGTTATGCCTCAGAATCACTCCCTTTAATAGAGAGTTTCACCAACTTCGTGACAATAAATAATAAGTGTAAGGGATGTTAACCTAGGGGCTTTACTTATTCCATACTACAATGGCCTGAGCAATTGAAATTATGCAGTGAACAAATAGTAGGATGCTCGCCTCAACACTGACATGAAGTGAATTCATTTTGACCTTTGGGGTTCATAAGCAAGTGATGTGCTTTGTACATCCCCACAGGCGGGTCGAGCCTGACCTGTGCGAACAAGATATAGTGGATATAGTACAGTTACAGTACATGTTTCTATCAATACCACTGCTAGTTTTTTTTCTTTGGGTATTTTCACATCTGCAATATCACAACTGCAAATAGACTGGTCTGTCGGTATATACTCAACACCAACTCCTGTCCAACCTCAGCCTAAGACAGACACTTCAGAGTGGTTTTTCAGGCAATAATTATAGTAAACCTAATGCTCAAGTGTCTGCTGCTACAGATTCCAAAGTCTCAGGTTCTCCATGATGGTCTAGAGATTTTAATGGGAGATTTGATTGTTCCGTCAGCCCTTTCACATGCATCTGTTTAGTTTGTGAAGAGTGTCACAGGAAGTCAACTTGTTTTTAGACAACTACCATTCTCAAAAGAAGAAGAGAAGGTAATACAGTCAAACTTCTATGAATCAAACTTTGATGATTTATATTTTTCTGTGTTTTGAAGTTTTTTTTTCAGGTACAAAATTTAATTCCTATATTTTACTACTAACTTACTTCTTTATGAATCAAAGTTTTATATATCAAACTTTTTGATGTATCAAAGTTTTTTTTTCAGACCGAAAGCTCATTGATGCCTCCTGATTCAAACAAGACATTTACCTGTATTTTATAGGTATATTTGCCCCGCAGCAAAATTTTATACATTTAGTGAAGAGTGCTACCTTACAATGGCATTACGATAGCCTGCTATCATTAGCTCTATGTTATGACGTTAATTATTGACAAGACTTAGATTAGAATTTAATTGCATACTTGCAAGCCATGATATTTAATCAAAGATAATGGGATGTTGTGTGATGTTCACCCCTGCCATTGCCGTAATGGCATTTATGGAATTTTGAAAACGAAGAAAATCTTATAACTTGTATAATTATTTCACTCATTCGCAAGCATATGCTTTATGGCCATATCATGGAATCAGATGGGACGACAAATATTATTTTTTCACACAGTTGGTTATCAGAAGTCTTCAAGCCCAAAGTTATTTTTACACCTGTTAGATGATATTTTAGCCTACCAACATCAGATGCTATTCAAACCTGTGTCCGTGGTCCATGCATCCATACAGGAGGGATCTCTCTGAAGTTTCGTACGTAGGTTCCCTTTGGTTGATAGTTGTGCCTATGTAGTTTTTTGACTAATTAGAAAAACAAAATGCCCAACAGGAAGCCATCTTTGATTTTGCCTATTAAAGATTGTTATCCCAATTACTTCAGAAGTACTGAATGGATATCTCTCAAATTTCATACTTATGTTCCCTTTAGTCTCTCCTTGTGCTCGGTTGATATAGGGATTGATCAGAAGAAACAAAATGGCTTTCAGGTGACCATTATGGATTTGGCAGGTTAAGATTATCATAGCTATTTCTATAAAAGAATGTTCAAATTTCTTATCAATAAGAGTAAAAACAAGAGAAACGAAGAGATCCAACTTTAAAAGAGGAAATAAAGATCAGACAATGGTGGGTATCAAGATCTCTGTGTTATTGAACTAACTTATGTCAATGCATCTCAAACAATGGAATGCTTCACATCCATGTTTATTAATTCTCCCAATATAGTGGAGCAGATAACCCAAACAATCATTCATTTGATGATACAAGCATGAAATTTGGCAGATGTTAGGAAAAAAGTGCTGGCCACCTGAAATTCCAATATGGCGACCATTTTTCAAGATGGCCACCATATGATGCCTAATTTTGAAAAATGTTAGCATACTATTGTATGAATGCAGTTGTTTAGTGGGCTATAGTGGGTTTTATTGTCATGATATTACTGACTTTAATCAGAGGAACATTACAGGCCTCTCATAAGTTCAATATGGTGGCCATTTTCCAAGATGGCTGCCAAATAACTGACTTAATATGCAATATTTTCCACTTGATTGGTATGGCTATTCATAGTATTTTTGTTCATAGAATACTAAATTGTGAGCAATATTGGGTATATTAACCCATTATTAACTATGTCTAAACTCAGGATCTGTGAGCACAATTGATGTGTAAACGTCTATTCTCCATCCATCATTGTGTAGCATACTCACCATGAGCAAGGTAGATGCTTGTCATGTTATAAATCAGTAATCATGGATATAGTCATTGTTATCCAGACAATCATGGTGCTTGTAAGATGATGGCAGGGACAGAACTACCTCCATGCTTTGAGGTTTAGGGTTTTGTGGGGGTTCAAAGAAGATGCACAGGAAGAAATTTATAACATGCCAAGAACCACCTAATGCTTTGGTTGGTATGATAGAATGAGTTTGCTCATTGTTCTGGTGTTCCAGTAGAAGCTTGACAAGGGCAGCTGCAAAGTGCAGTACATTGTAGCCCAGTCTTTTTACATTTGCATCTTCCACCACAGTCAGTTTTGCATCCACATTTTGTCAGTTTCCTGCAGCATTTAGAAAGCTGTTCAAGTGAAGTCCACACGAATTTCCAGGAGTTATCTTCTTTTGACAATATCCACTGTGAAGGACACTGAAGTTCTGGATAACGTATGACACATTGTCCCCAAATATGACCTGCTTGATAGGCATTTGGCATGTTCCTTAAGTGCATTATGAGTTGGTGGGATTAAGTCATATGACCTCTGCTTCTGTGCAAAGAGATCAAGTCTCACGTTGTCTACTGATGAGGTTGCACTGGACCTGTCATACATGAGAACTACATATTCCTCCAATGCTTGTAAATCAGATTCCTCAATTTCAGATGGGTGGTGACTGAGTTTCGCAAATGTGGCTGAAACTTCATTGAATACATTCCATGTCTGCCAGGCTGTCTTTTTCCCTTGCCATTGAAAAAGACACAACATCACACCCTTTGAAAGCATGGAAGAACAACATTCCTTTGGATTTCTCTGGTCCAAGATTAGACACAAGGTCATGTATAGGAATCCACCTAGCGTGTTCCCCCTTTCCGAATCTGACCCACATTTGCTTGAGACCAATAGCAGTGAGAGAAGGCATCTGAGATATGGCAATTGCTACAATGTCCGTGTCATTTGCATCAGCCAGTATAGACTTGTAGCCCTCCCTAGCTGCATGCCAGGCATGTAAGAATATCCGTGTGTCAGCCTCCTCATGGGTACAGGGTGTCAATTCTTCCAAGCTCAATTTGGTGTAAATGGCACAGGTGAGGACGTTTTCCTCCCTGGTCACAAGGACTGCGCTGCTTGTGGTCATTTCAGCTATGGCGTCGTCAAGGACGTGGAAGAGTTCAGATTTGTTAGTGCTGTCTTGAAGGAAGCTCTTCCAGTTTGCAGGCGGTTTGCTCTTTGCGATAACTCTCCTCCTGATGGCCTTTCCACATTTAGATCTGGCTTCTGACTTCAGGCTAGTCTTATGGTATACATCGAAAATGATGTCTGTTCTCTTGTGTGTGTTGCTGTAGTTCTCCACCAAGGGAAGGATATCCTTTTTGGCATATTCCTCAAATGTCTTTGGTGTTTTCGGTGCAATGGTATTCACCAGTGAGGCCTCATCAACAATCAGTACATCAGATTCTGGAAGCTGGACATTCCCTTGGAGAATTTCCACAAGATCTGACTTGGTACTTGGACGTAGGTTACTATTCTTGCTGAGAGAGGAGGAAAAGATTTGCTCTCTCTGAGTTTTATAAGTTTGCTAAGCATAGAAGGTGATACTTCAGCTCTTGGGCAACGACATCACCAGCACTTAACTTTGCTAGGAGCTTTCCATTGTTTAGGCTCCGGCCACACGTATTAAGCCTTTCATTCAACTGTATGGTCATCGCCTGTCTTAAATTCAATATTTTATCATCTTCTTCGCATAAGAAGCACTGTATTTTTGGAGGGTCTGAGGTCCTTTTTCTCTTCCCATGGCTCTCTTCTGTGCCTGATGTACTGGGAGTAACTGCCCTTTTCTGTGTTCTTGTCAGTTTTGTATTATTCAACAAAAGTCGGCAGCTATTGTGATATTTTGCTTTATTTCGTATCAGTGTGGCTTCTATACCTTCTTCATCTAGCCGTGCTGGATTAAATGGTATTGGCATATCAATAAGGGCATGAAACAATGACACATTTTTTGCAATTTTATTATATCCATCATAGTCCTGTTTTCTCTGAAATGAGGTAAGTGGTGAAATTAGAGTTTCATCCCTTTTGTCCACTTGACAAAGGCAACATTTACTCCGGTCAGTTTGCTATCTTGTTTTGGCATCCATAGTGAGAGTTGTTGAAGTGGTGTAGGCTGAGGGTTAATCCTTTTACCACCTTACCACCTTGCCCACTTTGATGTATGGGATACAGGTTCATGCTGCTGCCCTACACCTAACCCAATCGTTCATCCAATATCTTGTAAATCCCGTGCAATCTGTACACCATCTGGATAACAATAAAGCCCCTGTTATCCTTGGCTTAGCTCTCCCGCGCTGGCACATCCTGTCCATTCAGGTGTGGCTATCATATCCTAGGGGCTGACTAAATAGCATTTGGGATACTAAACCGGAGTTTAGCTGATATTGAACCCCATGCTGAGTTCAACAGCAGTGTCTGTCACCAGCATGCCCTGGTAGTGAGCGACATACACTCTCTTGATAATATTCTACACCACTCTCCTGTGGATTAATTTCGTAGTTTTCGTTCTCCTAGATGAACTGAGCTCATCCTCTTTGCCATCCTGGCATTAGCAGTCCTTTTTAGGGGCAAAAGTTTGAAAAAAATGGACGTTTATGACAGTTTTTGGTGTGCTGGTGGCCATCTTGAAAAAAAATGGCTGCCATATTGGAATTTTTGATGGCCAGCACTTTTTTCTGAGAAAGTGACTTACAGAGAATATTCATACAAAATTTCATGCTTGTATCACTAACTGAACGATTATGCCAAAAAAACTGCTCCACTAATAGGAGCTCGTAAAACTGTGGGACCATGTACTTCACTGGAGTATTTCAGAGTGGTCTTGGACTCTCAATGTTGTGTATCTCTTCTTCCATTGGAGAAAGTCAAATTCATTATTTAGTTTGTAGACTTATTTGAGAATAGGGAAGCAAATTAATTAGCCTGTTGGGTCAAATGAATTTTGTGTGTTATTTTCAACCAGGTGGTTCTTTCATCTCCCATCTTACAGCTCTTACTGATACTGAACACGAGTTACATCAGCATGTTGTTTTTGCAAGACTTTGTAGTAGATACATTTATAAACAACTTAACTGTCTTTCTTGTTTGTTAATTGTGCATTAATTTAATTTGTAACCGAGTGTCCCTTCTTTCAAAAGTATGTTTACAATAGACAGATATCTGTAAACATTATAATATATCTTGTTAACAACATCATTAATATATTTGACAGACACTTTGTGTGCCTATCAAACTTTTGGTTGTCTTCACATACCTAGCAAATAATACTTTTAAGTACTTATTAAAGAATTCTGTATCCACTACATACTTTTACAGAACTTTTCTTATAACTGCCAAAAAATGTACATCTATTACTTACCCTGTTTATACTGTTATATATATATATATTTGATTATATATACCTTAGGGATACATTTATATTATATTTAATGCTTACTTGTATTATGCTCCCAAAGGGTGATCATACAGTTGTGGCTTTGTCCATCCGTCTGTTCATCATAATTTTGTCCAGAGCATTACACAAAAACTTTCACCATAAAACTTCATAGGTATAAACAGTGTTTAGGCCAGGATGCAGTTTTGATGGGTCATTTTGGCCCATTACTAGCCAAAAGTAGGGGTCAAATTCTGTGGGATGGGGTCAATGATTACATAACTAGAAATGTACCCAAATAACCTTCATTTTTTATCTTTTTTTTTAGGAGTATTTCAGCATTTATTGAATATTCTTCTGGTTTTCTGCTCTTTCCAGTGAGTTATACTAGCTTTGAAATCAAATGTCTTTAGATCTGGGCCTTGTACACTTATTGTCATCAAAGTGTTCAATCTCTCAGGACTTAGTCTGTTCCTCTCTGGAGTTTTCAGTTGGTTTTGTACTGAGAAGCCCTGTTTGCAGTCAGCTGTATGAACTGGCAAAGTCATTGCTAGAGCTGCTAGTTTGATTAAATTAGGGAACATTTCTTTGTGGTATTTGTAGATGAGAGACCACATCATCTGAAACTGATCCCTAGGATACTGCTCCTGAAACACAACAGATTTCAGAAGTGTCCATTCATGATGGGACTTATCCTTATCTATGTAGGGAGGGCTCTGTTCTTCATCTCCACAATGGTCTACTAAAACCTTTAACTTTGAATTCCCCATGATTCAAGCTCATCTTTAGTCAGAAAGGCTTAAGACCAAGACATGTGAAGCAAATAA
This sequence comes from Ylistrum balloti, assembly GCF_031769215.1. Taxonomy (NCBI): domain Eukaryota; kingdom Metazoa; phylum Mollusca; class Bivalvia; order Pectinida; family Pectinidae; genus Ylistrum; species Ylistrum balloti. The sequence goes on along the minus strand of NW_026782122.1, from coordinate 329,525 downwards.
CGATGTTTTCATCACTTTCAGGAAATCTTTTGTTCAAATTTTCAATGAGCTTTTCGATGAACTGTGATTTAATGGAATTAAAGTGTTGCTTGGGTCTATCAGCATATGTTATTTTATGTTCCTTGAAGTTTCAATTTTCAGCATCCAGTATTTGAATGAACTTGTGATATTCAGTATTCTACAAGTTGACAATTTCACCACTCAAATGTTTCTCTAGCTCTGATTTGCAGGCCTTTAAAGCAGGATCTATGGTAGTCAAGTCTAAGTCGCTTTTCTGGAAAATTAAACACAGTTCCATAACACAGGGCATAACATCAATCATCATGTGTACAGTGGCAATGGATTCAAATCTTGTCATCTTTTTATTAAACCCTTTCATAACAGGATCTGAATGCTCTTGTTCAAAGTATGTTACTAAGGAATCCCATGTTAAATAAACTGTTTCTAATGATTTGTAAAATGATAGCAAGCGAACAGCATGGACTTCTTTACATCTGAGTGTAGGCTCATTGAGAACTTCCTGAATTTCCCTCAGTTTCTCATTTCTGACAGCTGATCTTTTAAAGTAATAGTACAAAGAGGTCAACATTTCATGAAATTCTTTCAAATATGGCACCTTTTCTGCTGCCTGTGATGTTGCAAGGTCTAGACAGTGTGCAATGCAGTGTACATTAATCAGTTTAGAGTTTACCAGTGACACCTTGTTTCTTACTTGTCATGACTGCTGCCCCGTCACTACCTAATTCAAATCCGGAGTCCATACTCAAATTTTTCCTCTGAAGTAGATAAATAAGTGCCTGAGTTATTGTTTCTGCCTTACCATCAGTTACATGTACATTTTCTAAAAACATAGTCTGTGGACTGAAATCTGTATTCACAGCTCTTGCATATACAACAAGTTTTTTGGTAACACTAATATCTGTACTCGCATCTGCAAGAAGACTAATGCATGGTGAACTTAACAAAGTTTTTCAATAGATGAACGTATAACAGCAGCAACAGAATCTTGATCTGTACGTGGCATTGTCTCCACAATTCAATTGGTCTATATCTGGACAGTTCATATAACCCATAAAATCAACAAAATCGCGGTAACCTGAGGATGCATAACCCTGCTTTATCATGAAATACATACATTTCATGGCCGAAACTACTGCCTGCTCTTTATCGGACAATTGTTTTTCTATGGATTTCTTTAAATCTCCAGTCTGCTCGAAAGAACATACGGCGACTTTGTGATCGGCTTCTGATAAATGCCTCGTAATTGTACTGGTCAGAAAATTGTCAGTTCCGTGGGTGAACGCATTTACCTTCTTTGCACGGATACAGAGGCTGCAAAACATTCGATTCTTTTCCTTGTCAAAATTTAACCATGACGAATATGTAGCTAACCATTTCTCTTGAAACTTCTGATCGGTAGAACAAGAAGGTGTTTCTTCATTGGTCTTTTGCCGTTTCGGCTCCGATTCATTCCTTGAGCCCCTAAAGAATTCAAGAATAGATTTCTGTTTGTGTTCAGACGACGACATAATTACGTTTTGAATGATCGAGGTGCGGTATCATCAGGGCGCTTTCAAAACTTAATCACCAAAGCGCTTTACATAGCAAAGTAAGCATCTGCATGATGTAAGCAAGAATGTCCGTCTTCAACTTCTTACGGAAAACTGTTTGACAGTCGATCTTTTTTCATCTTTATTCAAAAAGTTGCTGCGCCAAAATGACCCATTATTTTAATTTATTATGCGCCATATGAGAAAATGATGTGTCAAGCCCGCAAGGGCGCGGCCTGGCTTAAACACTGTATAAAGATCACAGCAAGGAAAAGCACATTGCACAAGAACCAACCCTTTCTTTTGCATAATTCAGGAGTTATTGCCCTTTGTTATTTTTCATAGTTACATTTTGTCAAAAGCATTACACTAAAACAATAATTGATATCAACATGAAACTTCACATGTAGATAGATCACAGCACGTAAAAGAGCAGTGCATAATTCAGGAGTTATTGCCGTTTGTTATTTTCCGAAGTTACATTTTGTCCAAAGCATTACACTAAAGCTATAAGAGATATCAACATGAAACTTCATAGGTAGATAGATCACAGCAAGGAAAAGTGCATTGCATTATGTAGGAGTTTTTTCCCTTTGTTATTATAAGTTTACGGATTTAGTACTATAGATTCAATATTTTTACGTTGATATTTTTACTTCAGTATTTTTCACTGTCTTGCATCTTCATGGCCTAAATTTCAGAAATCTAATTCTCCCTTTTCTGATACTGGCAGTAATAATCAGAGTTGGATGTTCTATCACGGACTTCATTTCATTTCTTGATTGTGTTTTGCAGAGATTCTTTCAAATGAGATGTTGACAACCTATGAGCAGTATCCATCATTTACAACATACTGGTGACAATTCTGGTTTTTCGCACAATTAATGGAAGTGTGAAATATTTAATTTGGCAAACCATTTAATATTTATGAAGACGCACATATTACGTTCCCTGACATATTCAAATAGACGATCTTGTTTTACATTAATTTCTTAAAGTACAATCTATGTATTACCAGTTGTATCAAAATTGGTTTTAGGTTGAAAGGCTATGTGTCTGGTAATTGACAGTAGATAAATTGCATTTTAGGTCATCTGGACCCGAAGGGTCCGATGACCTATAGTCATCATGCTTCGTCCGTCGTCGTCCGCCGTGCGCCGTCCGCCGTGCGCCGTCCGTAAACTTTTCATTCAAACGACTTCTTCTCAAATACTAGAAGGTCTAGGGGGCTAATACTTGGCACAGAGGATACTGGCATGGAGCTCTACCAAGTTTGTTCAAATGAATGACCTTGACCCACTTTAAAGGTCACAGGGTCAAATATGTTAAAATCTTTAAACAACTTCTTCTCATTAACCAAAAGGCTCAGAGTGTAGATATTGGGCCTGTGACATGCTGGGATGAAGGACTACCAAGTTTGTTCAAATGAATGACCTTGAACCACTTTAAAGGTCACAGGGGTCAAATATGTTAAAATCTTTAAACAACTTCTTCTCATTAACCAAAAGGCTCAGAGTGTAGATATTGGGCCTGTGACATGCTGGGATGAAGGACTACCAAGTTTGTTCAAATGAATGACCTTGAACCACTTTAAAGGTCACAGGGGTCAAATATGTTAAAATCTTTAAACAACTTCTTCTCAATAACCAAAAGGCTCAGATTGCTGATATTGTGCCTGTGGCATGCTGGGATGAAGGGCTATCAAGTTTGTTTAAATGAATGACCTTGAACAACTTTCAAGGTCACAGGGGTCAAATATGTCAAAATCTTTAAATAACTACTTCTCAAATACTAGAAGGCCTAGGGGGCTAATACTTGGCCCATAGCATGCTGGCATGGAGCCCTACAAAGTTTGTTCAAATGAATGACCTTGGCCCACTTTCAAGGTCACAGGGGTCAAATATGTTAAAATATACAAAGGACTTCATCTCAATAATCAAAAGTCTATGAGTGCCGATATTGGGTCTGTAGCATGCTGGGAGGAAAGGCTACCAAGTTTATTCAAATGAATAACCTCAACCCACTTTCAAGGTCACAGGGGTCAAATATGTTAAAATCTTTAAACAACTTCTTCTCAATAACCAAAAGGCTCAGATTGCTGATATTGTGCCTGTGGCATGCTGGGATGAAGGGCTATCAAGTTTGTTTAAATGAATGACCTTGAACAACTTTCAAGGTCACAGGGATCAAATATGTCAAAATCTTTAAATAACTTCTTCTCAAATACTAGAAGGCCTAGGGGGCTAATACTTGGCCCATAGCATGCTGGCATGGAGCCCTACAAAGTTTGTTCAAATGAATGACCTTGGCCCACTTTCAAGGTCACAGGGGTCAAATATGTTAAAATATACAAAGGACTTCATCTCAATAAGCAAAAGTCTATGAGTGCCGATATTGGGTCTGTAGCATGCTGGGAGGAAAGGTTACCAAGTTTATTTAAATGAATGACTTTGAACAACTTTCAAGGTTGCAGGGGTCAAATATGTCAAAATCTTTAAATAACTTCTTCTCAAATACTAGAAGGCCTAGGGGGCTAATACTTGGCCCATAGCATGCTGGCATGGAGCCCTACAAAGTTTGTTCAAATGAATGACCTTGGCCCACTTTCAAGGTCACAGGGGTCAAATATGTTAAAATATACAAAGGACTTCATCTCAATAAGCAAAAGTCTATGAGTGCCGATATTGGGTCTGTAGCATGCTGGGAGGAAAGGCTACCAAGTTTATTCAAATGAATGACCTCAACCCACTTTCAAGGTCACAGGGGTCAAATATGTTAAAATATACAAACGACTTCTTCTCAACAAGCATAAGTCCATGAGTACTGATATTGGGCCTGTAAGATGCTTGGAGGAGAGGCTACCAAGTTTGTTCAAATGAATGACCTCAACCCACTTTTTAGGTTTGGCTTGCTTTTTGTCAGATGACCGTTAAGGCCCATGGGCCTCTTGTTAACAATTTTCAGGTCAAAGGGGTCAAATATTTTAAAATCTTTTAACACTTCTGGTCAATAACTAAAAGGCCTGGGATGCTGATATTAGGCCTGTAGCATGCTTAGATGTAGGACTACAAAGTTTGTTAACACAAATAATCTTGACCAATTTTTAAGGTCACATGTGTCGAATATAATAAAATCTTTAAAAGACATCTTCTAAATAACCAAAACACCCAGAGTGCTGATATTGGGCCTGTAGCTTGCAGAAATAAGGGGCTATCAAATCTGTTAATATGAATTACCTTGACCCACTTTCAAGGTCACATGGGTCAAATATGTTAGAATCTTCCAACAAATTGTTCTCAAAGATGTTGATATTTGGTTTGTAGCATGATGGGATGAAGGGCTACTTTATTTGTAAAACTGAATGATCTGACTTACTTTCAAGGTCACAGGGTCAAATATGTTAAAATGTTTGCGTGACTTCTTCTCAATAACTGAAATTAAGGGCTACCAAGTTTGTAAAAATGAATGTCCTTGTCTCATTTTCAAGATCACATGGGGACATATGTGTAAATATCTTTAAACAACTGGAATGTGTTGTTACCAATTTTGTTCATATGATTGACCTTTTCTTCTTAAAGATCACAGGGGTCAAATGTTTTAAAATGTTTAAACAACTTCTTCTCAATAATTCAAAGTCCCATGGTGCTGATATTGGGCCTATAGCTTGCTGGAATGAAGGGGAACATATTTTGATCATCTTTACCCTTGGTGTCAGATTATTGCTATCGTTACTGGACCAAGCTCCAAAAGGAGAAATTGGACAATATTTTGCTTCAAAATGCTAATCTTCCTTAATGCAAGAATGGATTTCAACCAAATTTGTTTGAAACATCATTGAGGGTGGTGAAGCTATTCAGTATGTTGATACAACCCCTTGGGCCCTGGAGTTGGCGTGGACCCATATTGGAAAGTTTGTCAATATTTTGGTTCAAAATGCCACTTTATTTTATTGCTTAAATGGATTTCAACCTAATTGGTCGGAATCATCTTTGAGAGTGGAGAATTATTTCTTCAGTTCAGTTGATTTGACCCCTATACCTGGGGGCAGGGCCCCATAAGGGGTAGTTGGACATTATTTTGCTTCAAAATGCTACTCCTTCTTAATGATTGAATGGATTTCAACCAAATTTTATCTGAAACATCATTTTTTATGCTATAGCGCGGCGTCCGTCGTCCATCCATCCGTCGTCCGTAAGTCAACTTTTTATATAAACAACTTCTTCTTAAATACCAAAAAGTGTAGATTTATCATATTTGGCTGGAGGTTCCTCTGATGAAGCCAAACAAAGTTTGCAAAAAGAAATGACCTTGACCCATATTCAAGGTCACAGAGGTCAAATGTGTTAAAACGTTTATACGATTTCTTACAAAATACCGGAAGGCCTAGAATGATTATATTTGGCTGGAAGGTTCTTTTTATGAAGTCCAACAAAGTTTGCAAAAAGAAATGAGCTTGACCCATATTCAAGGTCATACAGGTCAAATATGTTAAAACTTTTAAAACGACTTCTTCCAAAATACCGAAAGGCCTAGAATGATTATATTTGGCTTGAAGGTTCCTTTGATGAAGCCCAACAAAGATTGCAAAAAGAAATAACCTTGACCCATATTCAAGGTCACACAAGTCAAATGTGTTAAAACCTTTAAACAACTTTTTTCAAAATACCAGAAGGCCTAGAATCATTATATTGGGCTTGAGGGTTCCTCTGTTGAAGCCCAACAAAGTTTGCAAAAAGAAATGACCTTGACCCATATTCAAGATCAGACAAGTCAAATGTGTTAAAACCTTTAAACAACTTTTTTCAAAATACTGGAAGGCCTATAATCATTATATTTCGATGGAAGGTTCCTTTGATAAAGCCCAACAATGATTGCGAAAAGAAATGACCTTGACCCTTATTCAAGGTCATAGAGGTCAAATGTGTTAAAACCTTTAAACAACCTCTTTCAAAATACTGGAAGGCCTAGAATCATTATATTTGGCTGAAAGGTTTCTTTGAAAAAGCCCAACAAAGTCTGCAAAAAGAAATTACGTTGACCCTCTGGGCTCCACATTAACGGTTGTCCGACTGTCCGGGACAAGTGAAAATGGGGTCAGGACAAGTTAACTTCGCATGCAGTTGTCCGACCGGACAACCTGAATTCATACATAAAGCTACAATAACTCTCACACAAAAAGTCCCCACAACGCATTTAATTATCGTAAACTTGGAGAATATAATATTTTCCAATAAAACACAATTTTCTGGGTTAGTTGTTCCTCCGGTAAACATTGCGACCTATTTCCAGTTATCATCATTGTCACACTTGGAACTCCTCGAACGTCTCCTTGCACTCAACACGAAGCCATGGAAGTTAGCCGAGGTTTGCCAATTGTCATTGGCATGGTAAACAAGAATGGCCAACCTTAGGAAATTCGGCTTTACAACATCGAAAAAGGATGACGGCAACACTGAAAAACAGACTAAGGGAAGGGACGCTACAAAGAAAACATACGAAGAAACTAAACGCAAAAGAGATTTCTTGCCTAAATGGCTACAGGATTTCCCATGGCTCTATTATAATGATGAAGATGGGATGATGAAGTGTAAATCGTGCACCAAGTATAATACATCATCAACATCAAGTTTTGTTATCAGAACGGACACATACAGACTTGAAAACATCAAATCTCATGATAAAAGTGTATCACACATTAGTGCTGAGAAACAATATGAAATTGCAGTCCGAAAGGAAAAGCCAGAGACAATTTTCTGTTCATATTCAGGAGAGATTGACCAGAATCTGCAAGTACAACTTCAGGTCCCCAAGTGGTAGGTGCATTGGACATTTCATTTAAAAAAAGTTAAATGAGACTCAGCAATTGAAATTAGAGGCTTGCTTCAACACAGCATATTTCATTGCTAAAAAAGAGCTTCCCTTCTCACTTTATTCAGGAATCATAGAACTGCAAACTAAAAATGGAGTTGATTTATCAGCGAGTTATAGAACTGATAAAGCATGTCGTCAGTAAGTATTAAAGTATTTCTTATGTCTGTTTCCTGCTACCCGACCCACACTGTTTTTTTACCCCCGAGTGCCCGACCCTAAAGTTTTTATTAAGCTGCATAAAACAAAATGTGTAAATGATTCCAGAAACCTTTACAAAAATTATACATGAAAAAAAGAAAATAACAAAGTTTGAATAACTGATCTTTTATTGACTTGAATATTTCATAAATAGGCATACATCACAGAAAACCACAATGGGAAAATAATTAATATGGTCAATATGAAAGAATATGAATTTAACAAAAAAGAATAATTCTGACCTACCAACCCTATTATTTCGGGGCTTGGTAGCAGGGAACAGACATTTTTTTTTTTTTTTTTTTTGGCCTAAGGTTTTTCTTCCTTTTTCTGCAAACTGTCCGAACCAAAGCAAGCATGTGCTCATGTAACAACAGATTTTATTGTGCACTCTAAACCTTTGAAAATCACAATTTCAAATAAATTACAATAACTGTACTTCTAATTTTAGCTATTATATTGAAGTTATTATGAAGAATCCTTCTCAATTATTTTTCACAGGTTTATTGACCACATATATGAGGACCTGAAGCAAGATTCCTATAGTCTCCTGAAGTCTGCAAATGTTTTGTCCATTATGTTTGATGGGGTCACGGATGTGTCAGTCGCTGAAAATGAAATTGTTTATGCCCGTGTTGTTCAGAATGGAATTCCTAATAATTTGTTTGTGAAAATAGAGGCTGTTGAACATGCACATGCTAAAGGAGTTTTAGCTGCAATTGAACGATCAATGGAATGGGTTGATTCAGAGTGGAGGTGGAAGGAGAAAGTTGTAGCTACAGGTTCTGATGGAGCAAGCGTAAATCTGGGTAAACGTAACAGTGTGACAACATTACTTAAACAGGTATTCCACATTTACTATCAATCCACTGTGCAAATCATAGGCTAGAACTTGGAGCATTAGGCGCTATGAAGAGCAAAGAGGGTAAAATGTTCTCAGATCTGAAATCTGTCCTACTTAATCTTCATAAACATTATCACTTTTCTGCCAAAGCTTTGAGAGAACTACAAGAGGTTGCTAAAGCCATGGAGGAAAAGCTACTCCGCCCTGTGAACTTAGATGGAACAAGATGGATGCCGCACTTAAGCAAATCTCTTGAAGTTCTTTTTAAAATCTTATAGGGTAATTGTAACCCATTTTGAGGATATCGTGGAGAGTGGGAGAGGGTCCCTGACCAACAAGGGCGGGCTAAGCTGGTGTTAAGACACTTAAAAGATTATGCACTTCTATACTACATGCATTTCTTGAGGGATGTTCTGTCTGTGCTAAGTGAACTTTCACTGCAGTTCCAGAAGGATTCCTGTACCCTTCCAGATGGTGTGGAAAGTCTAGAAACTGCATGCGTGCAACTTGTGGCTCTCAAACAAAGGCCAGGTACTCATCTTCAATCTTTCCTGGATAAAGTTGATAATGGCAAATTCCTGGATGTCACACTGACACCATTACCATCAAATATGACATTACAAAATCTCCAAGAAAAATCTAAATCACTTGCAGATGTTGTTCTAACTCATATTTCAAAAAGAGTAGGAGATCTTAATTCAGCAGACCTTCTGAAATGTATGCAGGTATTGTACCCTGTGAACTTACCCCTTGATAACACACAGTTAGCTCAAGGAGAGTTGATTCGGAGATGTTGCATCCAAATCTGTACTTTAATGATTCAGTTATTAAAAATGTTACCTTCCATAAGCACCTTGGTCTAACTTTTAATAGTCATGCTAATTGGTCAAACCACATAAACTCTATCTATGAGAAAGCTTATAAACGAATAAATGTACTTAGAATGTTAAAGTATAAAATTGACAGAAAGTCACTTGAATTAATATATATTACATTTATTCGTCCTATTTTAGAATATGCTGATATTGTTTGGGCTAATTGCACAGAAAGGGAATGCAACATCTTAGAATCAATTCAACTAGAGGCAATTCACATTATTACTGGCCTAAGACGGGGCACCAGTCATGCAATTCTATATAATGAGTCTGGATTAATACCCTTAGCTAAAAGAAGACACTTACATCAAAATATCCATTTTTTTAAGATTTTAAATAACAGATGCCCTCCTCATGTATTTGACTCTATCCAACCTTTTATAAACAATAATAATGCTCCTTATCCACTTCAACACAATAGATTGTTTGATGTGCTCCATACAAGAACTTGCCAATATAGCACTAGCTTCTTTCCAAAACTTATGAATGAATGGAATGGCCCATCTTGTCTGTATCCCTCATTAACTTCTATTTATGCGATAAAAAAATCTTTTTTATCACAGAAAACTACCATTCCTCCTTTCCACTGTAATGATACTTTCAAATGTAAAGGACAAAGAAAAGCTAACATAATTTTATGTCAACTAAGAAACTCTGCAAGTAATCTGAATTTTGATTTATTCAATTCCCACCTTAAAGATAACCCTGCCTGTAACTGTGGCCACCCAGTTGAAGATTGTACCCACTTCTTTTTCCACTGTCCCTACTTTACTAACCAGAGACAACTCCTCTTTAATTCCCTTTCTGACCTTAGTGATTCTATACCTCCTTCAATTGATACATTTCTCAAAGGTTCTCCTATACTTGATGCAAACATGAATAAATTTATTCTTGATATAGTTCAGAGATTCATAACTGACACTGGTCGCCTATTTTAGCAAATGTACATCCCATTCTATACTTCTATCTTTTCTATCTCTCATTTGTATTTGATGTCTCAAGTGTGGGTCCGCCTGTCCATTTTAGGGACTCAGCTCAGGATTATGTGCAAATGGACTGTTTGAACCTGCAGCCTGTCCCACCACAAATGGACATATTTTGACCCAGTCTTGTAATATCTTGTGATACCTAATTTGTATTTTTTAGTTTATGTTACTGTTCTGGTACTCAATAATACAAACGATGGTGATGCCTATTTTGCATTTCGGTTATATAATCATCCATTTGAATCTATCTTCTACATTCTTATTCCTAATATTATTATTATCTGTTATCTCTAATTTTGATTGATGTGTCTGTATACTTGTTTATGCACTGTAAGGAGAGGGCTTTCATAGGCTCTGCCTGTTGCCCAATTCCTACTGTCAATACCACCATGACAATAAAATATTCTGAAAGTGAAAGTTAGCTGTTTATGGTGAAAGTGAAATTAACAGCCTTTGTACACATTTCAGCACTCTTCTTGACAAATTAAATTGTGATGTTGAGCAGTTGAAATTACAAGAATGGCCTGCATTGAAAAGCTACACAAAGAATCATCATGGGGCTGATACATCGGTAGATATTTTCTATAACAGAATATTTTGCAATGCAAATCTGAGGGAAAGATTCCAAAATATTCTATTACTTGTTGAGATTGTTCTTTGTGTACCTGTTTCAAGTGCAGTATGTGAAAGAGGGTTCTCAGCAATGGCCAGAATTAAATCAGACTGGAGGGCAAGTCTTGGTCCTGACACCCTGAATGCTTTAATGGCAGTGTCAATATCTGGGCCAGATCCAATAAACTATGTTGCCAAAAAGGCCCTAGCTCTCTGGTTTCATGGTGGCCAGAGACAGAGAAGACCACAGTTTGAATTCACATATGAACCAAGTCCTATGATTTAAATTGACTACAAAATAAATATGTACATTTTACACTATATGCAAGTCAACTGTTGCATATTCATATACCACTAAGACTTTCATTGATATACATGTCGTATGGCATGTTATAATGTTTTCTCGTCAATTTTCTCAAATTATTCTAGTCACATGTTTTGTTTAACTTTTAACACCTGGAGGTGTACCTCTTTCTGTTTTATCTAGTCAAAGTTCATTGTTGATGCTCTTGTTTTTTTTTCTACAAGTTCTTGTTTTTGTTTTTCATTAAATGTTAATCATCAATCTAGTGTCAGTGTTTTTGTTTGAAATTAATACATAGTACTCAATATTTAAGTCTGTTACAATGATTTCAATCAAATGACCTAAAGTAAAGAAAAAAGCTCAAGAGAATCATTTCTGTCATTAAGACTTCATCAGTTTGGCTGAATTTAGGAATGGAGGAGGGGCAAAATGGAACCAAAAGATAAATTCTTTGCGATGAAGGTAAAGTCAGGACAAGTTGAGTTTTGGTCAGGACAAGTAAAATTTCAATGCACTTGCCCGACTGGACAGGTAATTTCAAAAGTTAATGTCAAGCCCTGACCCTTGAGGAAAAGAAATTAGATGTTTTTTTGTCATTTTTTAGCTTAATTTAAACTTCAACATGGTATTAAAAGTAGCCATTTTGTAACATGCTTGTGCAACTATTTTTCATGAACAGGGTGTAACATTTATAGGTTTGTGATACTTTCAAGGAATGTTCTACATATGAATTCATTAGACTTGTCAGACTGCCATCAGTGAATTCTGTGGTTTGTCAATCCATTCATCTATTGTGAGATGACAATTGGGGGTCATGGCCCTCTTGTTTGTTTAAATGGTGTGTCCAGGGCCCCAGAGCCTGAGGGGTGGGGTCCAAAAGGGGAAATTTGACAAGTTCTTTAAAATCCTCCTGTAGGAATAATTGGATTTTGCCCAAATTTGGTCAGAATCATATTTAGGTAAAGAGGATTCAATTTGTATAAGTGATGAGTCTTGTCCTCCCTTGAGCAGGAGGGGTGCAGTCCAATGGGGGAAATAGAACAAGGTCTTTAAAATCCTTCTCCTATAGAAATGATTGGATTTTTGCCAATTTTGGTCAGAAGCATCGTTTAGCGAAAAGAAATCAATTTGGTATAAATGGTGTTGTTTGTTTAGATATTTAGCTTTCTCTAATTTTGCTTTAGTTTAAATGAAGCAGTTTCAGCCAAGTAAAGCCAGGTGAACGGGGCAGGAGAGGTGGGGCTGAACGTGAAAATGCAAGTGCTTGAAAATCTTCTTTTGTACGAGGATAATGTCAAAAGTTTAATCTGAAGCAATTTTTATGAATAGTAAATCTGACTTCTGTTTGACCATAAGGATGAGACTTGATAGGGAAATTAAATCAGAAATTAATTATCATAATCTAAATTCTGTATTGAATGGGTGAATAGCTAAATTAGTCAGGTGAGAGATGCAGGCCCCTTAGGCCTCTTGTATTAAAATCATATAACCAATCATTTTGTGCTTGTAGTATGCTGATTGCATGTGGCCTGCCAACTCCACACTGCTTACATGTTCACATTGTCTATGGAGGTAGAGCTCAGAGTCACACTTGACCTGTCTGATCAATTATCATCTCTCCACTCATACTTTCCTCATCTGTGTAAGACTAGAGCCTCCATATATGTCACCAACATGACCGACCGCTAAAGAACATTATTTCACTACTGTATTCTTTGTCATTGCACACCATTTCATATATTAGAATAAATATGAAGAAGTAAATCCAAGTGTATGTTATGAATTATGCATTTTGACATATGTTTTCTTCAGTTGGTTTCTGCCGTTCCATACAGATACAACTTCTGTCATTTCTTAGTTCATATTTCAATCCATCATATACAGCATCTGTGAGTGCCTGTGGCACTTTAATTTAACATCAAAATAGTTTAAGAAACAAATTGCACTAAATGCCTTTCACCATTCAAACATGAAATTAAGATTTATTTGCTTTCCACGTCATGATCATGACAAGAATTAGTTGACTTCTTACATTAAATTATAACATGATTATCACAACATGTGACAGTAATTAAAATTCAATATTCAGATTCCCTTAGTGTATTTTTTTCTATAGTGAATCATACATTTTACCTTATATGTTTCATATGTATATTTGTTACAAATGAATCAGATTAACTTCAAACGTTATTTGAAAATAAAAAGAAATTACACAATTTCACTTCAGCTCATCTGGTTCATCATTTATCTTGTCTTCTAAAAATTCCTAAGAATCATGAACACCTGAGCAAATTTTAAACAAATTTTGGTCTCAAGAATCCGTTTGGATTTGGGTGGGCAGGGGGTGGGGGTGGGGGTCGCATTTAAAATCCTTTTTCAGAATTAATGGTTGATTTTGTTCTAATTATTGTACATTGTGCTGCAGTGAAGAGGAACTATTGTTTGAGAAGTACAGGATGGATATTTCTCAAAATTCATCTGTAGGTTTCCCTTGGTCCTTAGTTGTGTCCGTTAAATTTTGGGACTGATAAGAAAAACAAAATGGCGGACATCTTGGATATCACCAAGTAAGGATTGTTATCACTACTTCTTAAGAAGTACTGAATGAATCTCTTTCATATTTCATACGTATGTTCCAACTTTCAAGGAGCAAATAAAGATCAAACAATGGTGGGTGCCAAGATCCCTCTGGCATCTCGTGCATGTCAGAATAAATGTGGTTTGTTGATGTATATAAAAGTTTAGTGTCGTGCGCCCATAAAGGACTGTAGGGCGAGTTGACTTTGAGACATTGTTATTGCAAAGAAGTCCGAAGGGTTTGGAGAATCGGTTTGGGTAGAGAGGGTGGTAAGATGGCGAGCGAAGAAGACGCAGCGTGATATCATGATGAAGGAAAAACAGACCTCATGTGTTGTTTAAGAGTTTAACCAATGGGTTAAGGAGTGAACTTTGACTCTGTGTGTGTGTACCATGACCGCTTGAGCTCGAGCTCGAGCGCTGTGACCCAGTGTTATCACGAATCGAAAGCAAGGACGCTCTGCATAGGGAAGTGACTTTCACACACTGTGAGTAGGGAAGAACATGTGATCGGTCTATCTGCTATTGTGTAGTTTGTATATTGAAGTTTTTAGTTTATTATATAAACTGTTAATTGTTTATTGGCGTCTGTGTTGTATTTTACGTTCCAACGAAGTACTATCAAGTATACCTAAATGAAAGATCCCAAAATTTATTGTCGTCTCTGACAGTGCATTTAGTAAGGATGAAGCTATTTCAGTGAATTTAAACCAAGTTAGCGATACAGGTGAGGTATATTTTGTTTTGAAAATGAATGATCTTAATTTATTTTTACCATAAGGTTAGGGCTCATTAAGGAATTTATATGAAAAATTATTCTTAAATAGGTATGAATCAATCCAACAGACTGGAGGCGGGTTCTTCAAAGATTTATTATAGGTAGTCGGTCTACCGGTTTCGCCCTTCTAATTGGGCTTCATCAGGACAACATTACCTTGAGAAATATCCCTAAAGTATACTTAGGGCGGGCAAATTTACATTGTTACTTATGACGTGATTAATTACGATCGATAACTCTATAAATTATTATGAACATATAATGTCTGTCAGTATCCTTCACAGTTATATCTGTACAATTATAAACAATAAAGTTAGTATGAGCAATTAACTCAGTTCATTGATTCTCATCTAAGCACAGCGTTGACATGGATTCTGACTGGTACTTCAATTCCCGGTAATTCACGCGCTTCTCATCTTCCACTTCGGATGAATTGGGGGTCGAGGCCGTGCTATCTGAATCGCTTAAAGCCAAGTCCTGCTTCAATAAATCAATGGCTTCCTCCAATACTGGTCTCATCGGGGGGCCGCTGATGTTGATTTTGGTTGCTGGCCGTATTCTAAATTTAGCGTTCTCCAGTTGTTTTTTGGTGAGTACTTCGAACGGTCTTTTGCTGTCTGGTTTGACCGCTTCCTGTCTAACTTTATCCTCGTAAACCTCAGGTTCGACGACGTAACCTGGATGGAAATTCTTCATATGTCTCTTGTAATCACCATCTCTGCCAAATGTTTTTTTGCATATTTTACATTTGTACCAGGTTTTGATGGCCACGTGGGCCACATTAACATGTCTTCTTAAATTCCTTATGGAGGCATAAGATTTACCACATAGAATACACGGTATTCTTATGGATCTGGTGGGTTTGGTTTTGGTTACCTGCTTCTGTGGAATTTTCTTGAGGTTCGGCATTATGATATCAAGTTTAGGCCTTCCGGCTGTCGTGTATGTAAGATCCTAATCCAGCTTTCTTCAGTCCGTAGACGGCAGTTGATGTTGTTGACGTCGGTCACTATGCCGGTAACTATAACGTCATCGGCATTGTGACCTGGCGACGTAAAATGCCGCGCTACGGGTTTCTCTTGATTCCCGTGTATAATATCATATAAATGGTTTCGGATCTTGGTATTAATAGTAGTAGAAGTCTGACCTACGTATTGGATCCCACATATCTTACAGGTAATCAAGTATACGGCGTTTACACTTTTGCAAGTTATATGGTTTCTAATCTTGTAACTTTCCCCTGTAGATTTACTGGTAAATACTACGTTCGCTACCATGAATTTACAAATCCTACATTGTTGTCCACATGGTCCGCTCCCGTGTTGGACCGTGCTCTGGTTGATATCGGTTCTGATCAGAAGGTCTCTGATAGATCTAGGTCTCTTGAATGCCACTATCATGCGGTAATCAAGAAGTTTTTCTGTAGGCGGGCTCTGTCTAAGAATATATTTATATTTCTGCAAATACTGTGCTATAGGCAGATTTCTCGGGTTATGCGTAACAATAAACGGTATCAATTTTTTGTTGGATTCATTGTGACTTGGGTTGAGAAGCTGGTCCCTCGGGACCCTCCTCGCCTTGTCAATAGCGTTCAAAATTAGTTGTTTAGGATATCCTCGTGAAACAAATCCATTCAAATTCATCCAAAGTGGAAGATGAGAAGCGCGTGAATTACCGGGAATTGAAGTACCAGTCAGAATCCATGTCAACGCTGTGCTTAGATGAGAATCAATGAACTGAGTTAATTGCTCATACTAACTTTATTGTTTATAATTGTACAGATATAACCGTGAAGGATACTGACAGACATTATATGTTCATAATAATTTATAGAGTTATCGATCGTAATTAATCACGTCATAAGTAACAATGTAAATTTGCCCGCCCTAAGTATACTTTAGGGATATTTCTCAAGGTAATGTTGTCCTGATGAAGCCCAATTAGAAGGGCGAAACCGGTAGACCGACTACCTATAATAAATCTTTGAAGAACCCGCCTCCAGTCTGTTGGATTGATTCATACCTATTTAAGCTCACCCCTTCTCATCAATCCCCTGCATACCCTAGGGTATCCAGGCGGGAGGCGAATAACCTGCAGACCTCTATTAAATACAACAGCGGCGTTGGCTCTATCCTTTACTCAAAAATTATTCTTCATTTTTCAAAAACTTCAAAGTTTCACTGGGCCTCTTGTTTTCTAAAAGAAATTGGCAGAATTTGGTGAGAAGCATCCATTGGGAGAGATTAACCAAGTTTATGTAAATGGTGGGTTTAGGTGTCTGTTATAGCTTGCCATTTCCCCAACGGTTATTATGTCTATGAGGAAGAGAATGCTCGAGTACATTTGGCTATAACAACATGGTGTTTTCTTCACAGGAATGAAATTCCTACCACGAGCTTGCCAACATAGAGTCCAGACATAGATATGATGAATACCTGATGAAAGCTTCTGGCACAAGTTAGGAGGATCAAGAATAGAGATGTCCTGTTCACACAGATTCGGTGAACCTGGGACGACATCGTGCCGGGACATGTTAAAAGTGTGCGAAAATTACAGACTGTCGGAAGGTTAAAGGAGCGTCTGACAAAATATTAGGTAGGTCTGTCAATTTCATTTTGTGGTGGAAATTAATATGCACATTTCAAATCTGACCTATTCAGGTTACGAATGTGAACAGGCTGCCAAATTTGTAACATTTTGTAACATAAATGAGGATGATTTGTAAAATTTAAACACTTTCTAATGTTCAGTCACAATAAAGACCTAGATTTTCATTGGAGACGTAGAATGTCTTTCTTGGAATATGACTATGTCTTTCATTTCGAAAGAATTGGTCCCAACAATTTACATGAGCATGTTATGGATTAAGTGCAGTGATGTCAATATCACTTGTAATGTGTGTATATGAATTATATGTGTTATATGTTTCCATGTGTGTTGTACGTTGTATTTAATTCACTGATCAACATACAGTTTATTCTTGTTGAGTGTGGATCATTTAATTACGTATTAATAATTAATGGGGGTGTGTACAGTACTGTGTCAGTCATAATCTCAATTGTTTTATTATACATGTGCAAGTTTAAGTACATTGATAACTAGTAGAGGGTGCATGCATGTACAGTGTCACGGTATGCTGTTCTAATTGAGTAAAAAATGTCTTCAAATTAATCTGATTACGTAGGCTGTGGGTAGGCTTTCTTCCTGGGTAAGAATACAAACCAGTGTATATATATAGCATGTCCGAGTGTGTCACTAGGCCACTAGGTTGATTCTGTGGGAAAGTCGGTACATATCACTTTTAATCTTTGCTTGTCATTTTAAGCTTTGTCATCTTTAAATGAAAAGTTCGCCAACTTAAAAAAATTGACTGCATCTTAAAAGAAGGTGCTGTTGGTTATTCAGTTTAATGCTCTCATAAAAAAAAAGGATCTTTATTTCTCTAAGAAAAATAAATACATTAAAAACTTATTTATTTTGCATTTTTGAATGTTCAAATAATTCTATGAATATCAATTTTGTCTGGAAAATCTTTCTGAATAAATGTTAATATAGAATAAAATTTTAAGAATTTTGAATATGTTTACCTGTAGAAAAATGAAGCATATTTGGAAACATTTAAGTATAGAAGAAGATTGACTTTTCTTAAGTGGTTGTCTAGTTTGAGTTTTTTCAATATTTTCAATATCAAAGGTATTTTGAAATTATCAATTCACCTGCATGTTAAATTCAATGTAAAAACTGGCCAATCATATGACATAAGTGATTAATTAGTGGTTATTATTGGTCAGTAGCAATTATCAAACATTTTTAATAAAAACTATTTTGTCTTGTCCATGCAGATTTTGAAGTAATGAGTATTTAGTGGTAAAGCTATTTGATTAAATCTGAGGAAAGTGATCAAACATTACTGTTTTCATTTAAACTGAGGTCTGACTATAAAAGGAATATTTGCTTATTACATTGTTGTTGATAAATGAGTTTAAAGTGTTGGGGAAAAAAAGAAACATGATTAGATATATAGAAGAATCTGCATTGCCTGTGATTAGGATTTGAAGTCTCAGTAATTAGATTTAGCTGTTATAGTATCAGTAATTATTTATAGATATTGAAATATTAGTAATTGATGTTGAAATATCAGTAATTAGATTCATCTGTTGAAATATCAGTAATTAGATTCATCTGTTGAAATATCAGTAATTAGATTCAGCTGTTGAAAAATCAATAATTAGATTCAGCTGTTGAAAATCAATAATTAGATTCAGCTGTTGAAAATCAATAATTAGATTCAGCTGTTGAAATACCAGTAATTAGATTCAGCTGTTGAAATATCAGTAATTAGATTCAGCTGTTGAAATATCAGTAATTAGATTTAGCTGTTGAAATAGTAATTAGATTCAGCTGTTGAAATATCAGTAATTAGATTTAGCTGTTGAAATATCAGTAATTAGATTTAGCTGTTGTATTATCAGTAATTATTGTTGAAATATTTATAATTAGATTTAGTTGAAATAGTAATTAGATTCAGTTGTTGAAATAGTAATTGGATTCAGCTGTTATGATATCAGTAATTATTTATAGATATTGAAATATCAGTAATTGATGTTGAAATATCAGTAATTATTGTTGAAATATCAATAATTAGTTTTAACTGTTGGGACATAAGTGTTGATGAAGACAACAAGGCTTGGTAGATGTTGTGGTATAAGAGGATGTAATAGCTTTCAGCAAGGAGTACAATCTGGCTGAGTGCTTAAAGTGTCGTCCTCGACAAAGCAGCAGATGTGAACGACTGCCGAGACGTAGCCACACAAGTACGGGAAGTCTCATTGTAGCTTCTGTAATATTCTGTACTTTGGTCATGTAGGTCATATCTTACGTCAACTCCAATTTAAAACAATTTTTTTTTTGTAAAAATCATAAGGATTTAATTATTATCTTTGGTTCTTATTGTATTATTTTACAAAGTCAGCGGTATCAGAAAATGGTTGCTATAAGAGATGAAAGGATTTTTACATGATTCCTGTTATTTTGTGATTTCTTTTGACCACTAGCTGCATATGAACTGATGTTATAAGACATATCATGATTAAGATAATTGAATGATGTCACATACAAAACTATGAAAAAAAATATCAAAAATATTTAGAAAGTTGACATTTTAGAATTGATAGGCAAACAGATGCCTTCCATATTATTATTAATGGACAAAAAATAATGATGTGAAGGAATTTTTCTATTTCATATCATATAAATGTGTCTCTTCTAAACTTCATCCTAGTCTCATTACAATAAAAAATGTTGTTTTTTTAAATTAAACACTATTGTAAAGGCAGTACTCCAACACAACCAGATAATATAAACAAATAAGTGCTTCATGATGGTGGCCTCACTCACATGAAATGGTTACATGACAATATTTACACAGTTTCAGTTCTGTGGCCTCACTCACATGAATTAGTTATATGGCTATATTTACACAGTTTCAGTTCTGTGGCCTCACTCACATGAATTAGTTATATGGCCATATTTACACAGTTTCAGTTCTGTGGCCTCACTCACATGAATTAGTTATATGGCCATATTTACACAGTTTCAGTTCTGTGGCCTCACTCACATGAATTGGTGATATGGCTATATTTACACAGTTTCAGTTCTGTGGCCTCACTCACATGAATTAGTTATATGGCCATATTTACAGAGTTTCAGTTCTGTGGCCTCACTCACATGAATTGGTGATATGGCCATATTTACAGAGTTTCAGTTCTGTGGCCTCACTCACATGAATTAGTTATATGGCCATATTTACAGAGTTTCAGTTCTGTGGCCTCACTTACATGAATTAGTTATATGGCCATATTTACACTGTTTCAGTTCTGTGGCCTCACTCACATGAATTGGTGATATGGCCATATTTACAGAGTTTCAGTTCTGTGGCCTCACTCACATGAATTGGTTACATGCCAATACTTACACAGTTTCAGTTCTGTGGCCTCACTCATATGAATTAGTTATATGGCCATATTTACACAGTTTCAGTTCTGTGGCCTCACTCACCTGAATTGGTGATATGGCCATATTTACACTGTTTCAGTTCTGTGGCCTCACTCACATGAATTGGTGATATGGCCATATTTACACTGTTTCAGTTTTGTGGCCTCACTCACATGAATTGGTTATATGGCCATATTTACACAGTTTCAGTTCTGTGGCCTCACTCACATGAATTAGTTATATGGCCATATTTACACAGTTTCAGTTCTGTGGCCTCACTCACATGAATATGTAATATGGCCATATTTACACTGTTTCAGTTCTGTGGCCTCACTCACATGAATTGGTGATATGGCCATATTTACGCAGTTTCAGTTCTGTGACCTCTCTCACATGAATTGGTGATGTGGCCATATTTACAGAGTTTCAGTTCTGTGGCCTCACTCACATGAATTAGTTATATGGCCATACTTACACAGTTTCAGTTCTGTGGCCTCACTCACATGAATTAGTTATATGGCCATATTTACACAGTTTCAGTTCTGTGGCCTCACTCACCTGAATTGGTGATATGGCGATATTTACAGAGTTTCAGTTCTGTGGCCTCACTCACATGAATTGGTTACATGCCAATACTTACACAGTTTCAGTTCTGTGGCCTCACTCACATGAATTAGTTATATGGCCATATTTACAGAGTTTCAGTTCTGTGGCCTCACTCACTTGAATTGGTGATATGGCCATATTTACACTGTTTCAGTTCTGTGGCCTCACTCACATGAATTGGTGATATGGCCATATTTACACTGTTTCAGTTTTGTGGCCTCACTCACATGAATTAGTTATATGGCCATATTTACATAGTTTCAGTTCTGTGGCCTCACTCACATGAATTGGTGATATGGCCATATTTACAGAGTTTCAGTTCTGTGGCCTCACTCACATGAATTGGTGATATGGCAATATTTACAGAGTTTCAGTTCTGTGGCCTCACTTACATGAATTAGTTATATGGCCATATTTACACTGTTTCAGTTCTGTGGCCTCACTCACATGAATTGGTGATATGGCCATATTTACAGAGTTTCAGTTCTGTGGCCTCACTCACATGAATTGGTTACATGCCAATACTTACACAGTTTCAGTTCTGTGGCCTCACTCACATGAATTAGTTATATGGCCATATTTACACAGTTTCAGTTCTGTGGCCTCACTCACCTGAATTGGTGATATGGCCATATTTACACTGTTTCAGTTCTGTGGCCTCACTCACATGAATTGGTGATATGGCCATATTTACACTGTTTCAGTTTTGTGGCCTCACTCACATGAATTAGTTATATGGCCATATTTACACAGTTTCAGTTCTGTGGCCTCACTCACATGAATTGGTGATATGGCCATATTTACACAGTTTCAGTTCTGTGGCCTCACTCACATGAATATGTAATATGGCCATATTTACACTGTTTCAGTTCTGTGGCCTCACTCACATGAATTGGTGATATGGCCATATTTACGCAGTTTCGGTTCTGTGACCTCTCTCACATGAATTGGTGATGTGGCCATATTTACAGAGTTTCAGTTCTGTGGCCTCACTCACATGAATTAGTTATATGGCCATACTTACACAGTTTCAGTTCTGTGGCCTCACTCACATGAATTAGTTATATGGCCATATTTACACAGTTTTAGTTCTGTGGCCTCACTCACCTGAATTGGTGATATGGCGATATTTACAGAGTTTCAGTTCTGTGGCCTCACTCACATGAATTGGTTACATGCCAATACTTACACAGTTTCAGTTCTGTGGCCTCACTCACATGAATTAGTTATATGGCCATATTTACACAGTTTCAGTTCTGTGGCCTCACTCACTTGAATTGGTGATATGGCCATATTTACACTGTTTCAGTTCTGTGGCCTCACTCACATGAATTGGTGATATGGCCATATTTACACTGTTTCAGTTCTGTGGCCTCACTCACATGAATTAGTTATATGGCCATATTTACACTGTTTCAGTTCTGTGGCCATGATCTCATGAATTTTTATATGGCCATATTTAGTTTCAGTTTCAGTTCTACGACCTTACTCATATGGATTTATAATGGTTTTAGCTCTTTGACCACACTCGAGTGTATTGATATATGGATGTATTGACATATTTTTAACAGTGTGAATGGATTGAGTAGGTGCATACAAGCATTAATATCTTCTCTGATATATACTGGTACTATATGTGTATTGAAAGTTTGTCAATATCAAAACTAATTTAATGTGAGATAATTTCAACAAAAATGCAAGCAATTTTAAAGTTTTCACCTTGAAAAGTCTTCTAAGAAATTTCTATTTCATATCGTTTTTCATCTTGAATTGTACATTGAATATTTATGACATCTTAACAGCTAAAGATTAAGGCACTTTCCAAAATAAACTTAGATTCTTAATGACCTAACAAATTTATTTTCAGTTAAAAATTTCACAGATAATTAGTAATTACACAGTTGGTTGTTAGAGATGATTTTATTCTCTAGAGTTAGTGATCAAATGTTATAAAAAAAAAAAAGCTATTTTGACAAGAAATTTATGTTCTTTACCCATTTGTATTTTGTTTACTGTATCTGTTTGGGTTTAATATCGTCAAACCTGTTAATTGATAGAATTCAATACAAAAGTTGAAAATCAAATCATTACAACAGCAAACATGAACCACTGTGTGTTTTGATTTATGTTTGTTCATGAAGTACCTTCCCTGTCTAACTGTTCATTCAACAAGTCATTCATCATCGTTACTTGCTGAAAAATAAACAAATCTTACTGTCAGTGTTGTTGATGTTTAGGTTGGATGTGTTGCCATAAATCAGTTGTACAATGAGAAATGGATATAGATTCAAACATGTGTCATACTGGTATAATGACATAGTTTTTCCGCATTCATATCAATGCTTTGGCTAATGGTGATAGTCTGGTCTCACAATGGTAGCGTACTCACCATTCGCCTCAACATCTGGGATGTGATTCCCCAAACAGACGTACAAAGATATGGGGGAGGTAAATTACTAGTCTGCCCAAACATGTTAGTTTTCTGTGGAAACTCCTGTTTTCACTAACAGTAACACCATTTATATGCTTCTTGTGCACTTCATGTATACCTCGTGTGTATATCATGTGCACTTCATGCATACCTCGTGTGTATATCATGTGCACATCATGCATACCTCGTGTGTATATCATGTGCACTTCATGCATACCTCGTGCATATATCATGTGCACTTCATGCATACCTCGTGGGTATATCATGTGCACTTCATGCATACCTCGTGTGTATATCATGTGCACTTCATGCATACCTTGTGTGCATCTCATGTGCACTGCATGCATACCTCGTGTGTATATCATGTGCACTTCATGTATACCTCGTGTGTATATCATGTGCACTTCATGCATACCTCGTGTGCATCTCATGTGCACTTCATGCATACCTCGTACATATATCATGTGCACATCATGCATACCTCGTGTGTATATCATGTGCACTTCATGCATACCACGTGCGTATATCATGTGCACTTCATGCATACCTCGTGGGTATATCATGTGCACTTCATGCATACCTCGTGTGTATATCATGCGCACTTCATGCATACCTCGTGCGTATATCATGTGCACTTCATGCATACCTCATGCGTATATCATGTGCACTTCATGCATACCTCATGTGTATGTCATGTGCACTTCATGCATACCTCGTGCGTATATCATGTGCACTTCATGCATACCTCATGCGTATATCATGTGCACTTCATGCATACCTCGTGTGTATATCATGTGCACTTCATGCATACCTGGTGTGTATATCATGTGCACTTCATGCATACCTCGTGTGTATATCATGTAAACATTGTACAATGTATATAGTACATTGATGATAAAGGGAGGTAAAAAGTTGAGTTTGAATTTAAAGTCTTTTCATAGGCTTTCACTGAAAGTGATAATTTTCTTTCCAAGAATTACATAAGAGTGAGCTTATAAGGTAAACTTTATATAAAAAGAAGGATTATTTTGAGGTTCTCATTTTTTGAGGATGGAATAAAAAATGAAAACAAAATTAAACAGTAAGAGATGTCCATATTCATTAAAAATACATCTGTTTTCATTAATTTTTTTATTTATACAAGGACAAAAATATGTGTTATTGGAACTATTTAAGGAATTTTATCCTAGAGATCGAATACGATCATTCCTGCTGGGAAGGATTTCTGGCAGCATCCCACTGGAAAATATTTTCAGAAGTAGGAGTCAGTTTGGCACTAGTGGTCAAGGGGAGAAACAGGAAAGCAGCTTTAGAAGGACTGTCAAAAACAAAAGAGAAATCATCCTGCTGGCTCTGATGAAGACAAGACAGGAGCTGAATGCCATCTACTGAAAGGAAGTGATCTGGTCAATCACTGTTGATTGCTAACTCCGTAGATGTTGTAGGAGAGATGGACCTGGCTGTTTTTAAGTGATTGTGTTCAGGAAATGTATGAAAACTTGTGTAGATATTCCATAATACAGACGCAGTTAAAACAAACAGTAGAAATCTACGATGGCATATGCATGTAGTGGACCAAGGGATAACCTAGATGCTGATTGTGTACGGAATTCGCAAGAAAACTTACAATTCAGAAGGAATTGTTGGGGTCTGATCATATTTATAAAATGTATTCACTTGTCCGGACATTCTAATTACATTTCCAGGAACACTTTTTACAAATGGAATGAACCTCCACTTACTTTATGTAGTGATCATCACATTCACCTGTGGTCGCTAGTAAAATGCAATTAACACTTGATAAACGAATGCCTGTATTTGTTATTGGTTTTTATACCCTCGTGACGAGTCGTCAAGAGTATAAAGGAATTACCCCATCTGTAGTTTTTACATTAAAAAAATACAATACAATGTCATCACACTACAGGCTGCATTTCTCGTCTAAATTTCATGAAATTCCACACATATGATAACAAACATCAGTTCTTGTACAACTGTGACTTCCAACCTTGTGTGGACAGAAACTAAAAAATTCCACTCACATGATCACAAGCAACACTTTTATGAGTTTGAATTCCAACCTTGCGCAGTCAAAAACTTGGTTGCTATTACTTTAAATAAAGATAGAGTTTTTATGTCACCGCTCATCAGGCTGCGTTGTTGAACTGATTAGTACAAACATTTTCACACATGATCACAAATATCACTTCTTGTACGAGTTTGACTTCCAACCTTGCGCAGTCAAATATCAGGTTACTGTTGCTATAAATAGAAATCAATAGAAATGTACATGTCATCACTTAAAAGGCAGCATTTCTTAACCGAGAAGTACAAAACAAAATATTTTCACAAACAACACTTGTATGTGTTTGACTTCCAACCTTGTGCAGTCAAGAACTAGGTCACTTTTGCTATAAATAGAAATTTAAAAAGTTTTATGTCACTGCTCTGCAAGCTGCATTGTTGAACTGATTTGTACCTAACTCCACTCACATGATCACAAACAGCACTTGTGTGAGTCAGACCTCAAACCTGGTGCTGTCAAGAACTAGGTCGCTGTTGCTGTACATAAAGAAACAAATTTTTATGTCACCGCTAAACAGGCTGCATTGTTGAACTGATTAGTACAAACATTTACACACATGATCACAAGCATCATTTCTTTTAAGAGTGTTGTGGAAAAGGATCTCTGGATGCACACGGCGCATGGTGTTGGCGTTATCGTGGACGAATTGGCCATCCCGACACTCTCGATCATATGTCAACTTGTCCCGAAGATGATGTGCAAAGGTGCGTTACATTATCAAGTGTAGTTTGCACCCTGTCGTACCTGAGAATAGATGTGTTTTCCACGCTCTCGGTGTGATTGCAAACTATACCATACAGACCTGTTCTGTACTATATATTTACACATCATTCTCCTTATATTTATATACATTTACAACAAGAGTTTGACTTCAAACCTTGTGTAGTCAAAAACTAGGTCACTGCTACTATAAATAGAAATCCAAAATGATTTTATGTCACTGATCTACAGCAGCATTTCCAAACTGATTAGCACAAAACTCTACACACATGATCACAGACATCACTTTTAGCATGAGTTCGATTTTTCCCATTCTTGTGCCATTAAATACTAGGTCACTTACTATAAATAGAAACTAACAAAATATTCCCGTCAATACTCTTGGCTCCATTGTAGGAAATCAAGTTTTGATCTTGGGTGGTTAAAGTTGATAGAAATTGGCTGAAATTTGGATGTCAAGGCTCACAAATTTCTCCAATATCATTTACAATCAAAATAAAAAAAATAGTTGCATTGCTTGCCTCCCATTATCTTATAGGGAGACTTCAATTGCGACATTAGTTAAACACTAACTGCATTGTCATCCATGAAAAGAAATACTTATCTCGTATAGTAGTTATGGTAGGTAGGTAGGTAGGTATGGTCTGGTATGTTAGCTACTTATATGGTAGCTAATTAGACCATATCTATATCAGAGACATACAGGTCATCAAATCAGCCACCACACAGACCACACTGCCATTTATGTATCATTTAGATAAAAGGTACACAATTTTTCTTACTTATAGTAACCCTATCCTACATATGTAAGCTGATGTTTGCGAACACATGTAGGTTTCCAGGTTCAATTGGTTCTCAAAACAGAATATTTCAAAATAACATTCATCTTAATTAATTATGAAGAATTGAGTTTCTGGATTGTATCAAAATGTCCTTATGCTATGTATACGTTATTCATATATCACAGCTAATTTGAAACTTTTTTGTGAAACATCATTGATGATGTCATGCATTCATTTACAAATCCACGATATTGGACCTCAATGAGTCACAACATTCATTCAGTAATTTTATTGTGCGTATACAATTGTTTATGAAAATATTTGATAATTAAAACATTAAAGATGATTATGAATACCTGTATTTACAGTAAATACTACAGACATCAGGAGAAAACCAGTAACATTGTGTAGGTCCTTTTACTGACAGATAATCGAGAAAAGTATAGCTTAAGTTAGATCAGCTAGTCGACTAACTTCGGCAGAATCTCTTTGTAGCAGCGGGTTAATCCCTCATTCAAAACACACATGTATGAGAGGTTCATTGCATGACACCCAGAGTAAGTTACAGTAAAATGTCTCAAGGATTCAGTGGTTATAACAGCCCTTGGTTTAAAGTGTGATTATTGTTTTGTAAATCAGTTTTATTCTTATATATCATTAATCAGTTGACTCAGTTTAATATATGTGTATACATCAAAATATTATTTGTTATTAAGTATTAATGTCAGTTGATAGACAACTTGTCACTCATGATCATATGAAGAATTTTCGCGGTAAACTGTAAAAACTCCAGACATCCTGTTTTGGAAATGTCAAGATGGTGAAATGTTTAGACATCTAGATGATGAATTTCATAACTAGACAGGTTGTAGCTGTAGATCATGATTTTGAGGTCTGACAGGGTTAAACTTTAAATTGTCTTCCTATTTTGGTTGCATTATAATTAGATGTTAATTTATAATATTGGGCGGATAAAAGGTTCTCAAAATAATAAAGATATTATATAAAGATATATAATTGTCATTTTATCCAACAATGTGAAACAAAAAAATTCAAAAACTTAATATAAATCTTACATTTGCATTTTGTGACAAATACAATACAGGACATTTTACTTGTCAACATAAAAGGGCTGTTCTTTTTGGTGGAATTGTTTCAAATAAATATCTTTCTTAATGATTGTTGATTATGACTTAGTTGTGTGATGTTTTCTGTTTCTCATTCTTCTGCAAACGAAGTCATTCCTTTCTCACTGATATATTTTTTTAGGTCATTTGACCAGAAGGGTCTTGATGACATTAAGCGTATTATCATGTTTCATCTGTTGTCGATTGACATCTGTCGTGCATAAACTTTCCATTCAAATGACTTCTTCTCAATAACCAAAAGGCCCAAGGTCTCGATATTTAGCTTGTAGCATGCTAACAGAGTTGTTCACGAAATTATCCTTGGCTCACTTTCAAGGTCACAGGTGTCAAATATGTCAAAATCTTTGAATAGCTTCTTAATAACCAAAAAGCCTGATGTGCTGATATTATGCCAATAGCATGCTACAATAAAGCTCTACCAAGATTGTTAAAAGAATGACCTTGACCTACTTTAAGGTCACAGGAGTCAAAAGTGTTGAAATCTTTAAATTAATTCTTTTCAATAACAGAAAGGCCCAGGGTCCTGATATTGAGCTCATAGCCTGCTGGGATAAAAGGCTACCAAATTTGTTAAAATAAATGACATTGACCCCACTTTAAAGGTCACAGCTGTCAAATATGTTAAAATATTTAAGCAATTTCTTCTCAATAATCAAAAAGCTAAGGGCGCTGGTATTTGGCCTGTAGTATGTTGGGAAAAAGGGCAACCAATTTTGTTCATATTATTGACCTTGACTCATTTTCAATATCAGGGGTCAAATATGTTAAGATCTTTAAACAACTTCTTCTCAATAACCAAGGCCCTAGGGTTCTGATATTGGGCTTTTGCCATGCTGGGATGAAGAGTTTCCAATTTTGAACATTTGATTGAAAATATCCATTTTAAAGGTCATAAGAGTCAAATATGTTAAAGTCTTTCAGTAAGTTTTTCTTAATACTAAAAAGGTTCAGGCTATTGATATTGGCTCTTTAACATTATTGGATGAAAGGCTACCAAATTTGTTCAAATGAAGGACGTTGACCTTCTTTCAAGGCTTCTTGGAATGAGCTAAACAACAAGCAACAGATAGAGTCATGGTATTTGTGCAGTAGCATGTATGAGGAACAGGATTTTATTTTTAAATGTTTTTATAATCTGAAAATCTCTTCTTTCTCAGCTGTAGAGAAGTTAAGCAATTTAGGTCTATTTGGTATCTTTCACATATAGGTCTTTATAGCCAGATGACCATTAAGGTCCATGGGCCTCTTGTATTTTTTCTTCATCAATCATTTGGTCTTGCTCACAGCAAACAAATTTATGATTCTTTATATTGTACACAGAATATCAGACATGTCTGTCCGCTCTAAACTAGGGGAGCAGTGGTAGTCAAGTGGTTGATGAATCTGACCATCTTTTTCACTAGCCCTCCACCTCTGTGTCACAGGTTCCAGGCCTGCAAGGGGCAGTCTTTTTCACTAGCCCTCCACCTCTGTGTCACAGGTTCCAGGCCTACAAGGGGCAGTCTTTTTCACTAGCCCTCCACCTCTGTGTCACAGGTTCCAGGCCTACAAGGGGCAGTCTTTTTCACTAGCCCTCCACCTCCGTGTCACAGGTTCCAGGCCTACAAGGGGCAGTCTTTTTCACTAGCCCTCCACCTCTGTGTCACAGGTTCCAGGCCTACAAGGGGCAGTCTTTTTCACTAGCCCTCCACCTCTGTGTCACAGGTTCCAGGCCTACAAGGGGCAGTCTTTTTCACTAGCCCTCCACCTCTGTGTCACAGGTTCCAGGCCAACAAGGGGCAGTCTTTTTCACTAGCCCTCCACCTCTGTGTCACAGGTTCCTGGCCTACAAGGGGCAGTCTTTTTCACTAGCCCTCCACCTCTGTGTCACAGGTTCCAGGCCTACAAGGGGCAGTCTTTTTCACTAGCCCTCCACCTCTGTGTCACAGGTTCCAGGCCTACAAGGGGCAGTCTTTTTCACTAGCCCTCCACCTCTGTGTCACAGGTTCCAGGCCAACAAGGGGCAGTCTTTTTCACTAGCCCTCCACCTCTGTGTCACAGGTTCCAGGCCTACAAGGGGCAGTCTTTTTCACTAGCCCTCCACCTCTGTGTCACAGGTTCCAGGCCTACAAGGGGCAGTCTTTTTCACTAGCCCTCCACCTCTGTGTCACAGGTTCCAGGCCAACAAGGGGCAGTCTTTTTCACTAGCCCTCCACCTCTGTGTCACAGGTTCCAGGCCTACAAGGGGCAGTCTTTTTCACTAGCCCTCCACCTCTGTGTCACAGGTTCCAGGCCTACGAGGGGCAGTCTTTTTCACTAGCCCTCCACCTCTGTGTCACAGGTTCCAGGCCAACAAGGGGCAGTCTTTTTCACTAGCCCTCCACCTCTGTGTCACAGGTTCCAGGCCTACAAGGGGCAGTCTTTTTCACTAGCCCTCCACCTCTGTGTCACAGGTTCCAGGCCTACAAGGGGCAGTCTTTTGGTACTGACCACAGGTTGATGGTTTTTCTGTGGGAACTCTGTCTTTCCTTCTCCATGCAAGTCTGGCATGTCCTTAAATGACCTTGGCTGTTACTGGGATGTAAGGCAATGGTATCTAGTGATGTTATATGAATTCCGACCGAAGGACCTAGATGGGTAGAAAAAACTATGGATCGGTCTGATTTCTGATACGACAATATAAACGTTATCCCATGGGCAAATTATAGAGAGACAAAATCATGATTATGTCAAATTTCCTACATATAACTTCAGCAAACTGACATGCCATTAACCTACCATCCATTGCCTATTATCTAGCATTGGGTGTCAAAGTCATCCCCCATCCTTTTAAAGTCATCTGACCTATAGGGTCAAGGTTCGATGTGACCTCTTGCCATCATGCTTCGTCCGTTGTCATGTGCGGTGTATCAACTTTTTCTTTGAAGTCTTTTTCCTCTGATATGCGAAACTGATTTAAGCCAAATTTAGGCTAGAAACATCACATTTGGATTCATATTTTTTCTGCTAACCTGGTCTAAACACACTGAACCCTTGCAATGGGGTGGCATCCTTCATCCTGTTGTCAGTCTGTCATCATTTCTCGAAAAATCTAACTACTTCTTAAGTCATTAATATTAGAGCAGGTTTTGACTGAATTGAACCAGAAGCATCATTTTGAACAAAGGAAACAATTTTTTTTAGAAATAGTGGATTTTTGAAGCAACTGTTAGCCTGAGAGGAGGACCAAGAAAGGGGAAATTACCAAAATTCTTAAAACCCTTGAATCTGCTAATTTTGTCTTGACTATCATGGAGTGAAGAGAAATCATTGTGGTATAAATTCTGGGTCTTGGTTCCCTGGACAGCAGGTCTTTAATACAGGAATGAAAATCCCTTTTTTAAATACGACAGCAAAGGTTTTGAGATTAAGGGGCTAAACATATTGGTGTTTGGCCACATACGCTCGAGTAAATTGCTTCAAGTTCACAATGAAAAGAGGATTACATTCATTTTTTTCTCTTCTTTGAAAAAAATTGTTTAATTAGTTTTGCTACCTCATTGGGTCTGTAGGGTTGCCTACATGGTAAAACAATATCATGTTGTCATTAAAGGTTGATCAGTTATAGAGTCATAGAAATGGAAGATGATTTTGTATATGTTTAAAATGGTCTTTAATTTTTAGTTTACATGTTTATTATCAAAGATATTTCTATCTCCTTCCTTTAGGTAGGATTTTCTGAAAAATAGTTTATAAAAGGGAAATATATTAAGTTTAATTTGTCATTAGGGCAAACCATTTTTTGTCAGCTCCGATTAATTATTAAAAATTTCAATCATGACATGGACTATGTATCAATATAAATTTGTATCTACCTTGAACAATTCATTTACAAATATTTTTATCACTAGCGTGTAATTCACCCAGTGATAAAGATATTGTACACCCTGTGGAAATATAATATTGGGGTTCACTAATAGGCAAGGATACAAACTTTAAATGTCCACCCAGTCTGAGGGTACGTGTTTAGGGCCTAGTACACCCATCATGTTCTGCCGTTTTTCGGAGGGGCTATAAGCAGCGGTGAATAGTTAATTATACAGGTCTTACACAACGCTATGTGGATATCATGGGAAAGAGCCACATTAGATACTGTACTATCTGACACCGTGAGTGGTGACTACTTTTATACAGACACTTTGTTCACACTGCACTGAAGAGCAACCAAAGCACCTCAAGTACAAGGCCACTGATCTAGTAGTATTCACTGTGTTAGGTAATTGTGTTGAAAGTGAGAAATTGTTCTCTGTCGTTACATTCGCAGGGGTCTGGATCAATGGAACAGGGTCAGAAAAATTTATATTTATCACATAATCGGCTTGTTATCCAGTGAATTGACTCATGTCATATTTTTGCATATGTCACAAGTGTAATATACCCTTGAAGGTTTTTCATTGGCTGCCCCAGTCAGACATTAATTGTTAAGTCATAATATCGACAGTGATGTTACATCATTAACTCAAAATGGCTATTTCTGTTTTGAGTTTGTCTTCCACTTAATTTTTCTTTACTTCAAATATGTCAAAATGTTGATTTCTGACCTATGTGATAAAAGATTTCTTAACTTTGATATAAATTCACATGATTTTTTGTAAAACTCATCTTAAAGTTTTAATTTTTGTTTCCAAAAAGGCTTGCAAAAACAAAAACTTTCATAAAGTCTTGATCATAAGAAATGAAAATTCTTTTAAGATCCTATACCAAAAACATGGTAATTCCAGTATGCATATATTTTGTCTTAAAATATTTTTTCTCAAAAATGAGGATTAAATAAATTTATTTGATTATTACTGTTTTCATGTTTTTAATGAAATTTTAAGTTTACTTTTTAATGTTTGAATTATTTTGTTTTCATTTTTAAAGAAATTTTAAGTTTACTTTTTAATGTTCAGTGACTGCAAGTCTTTTGATGTTAAAAGTATATGAAGCATTTGGTGCTGACTTAATGAGGAAAAAATTTAACAATTTGGGATTCTTAACCTTTGTTAATGCCCACTGATTATGCTATGATTGTTCACTCAGTCTTTTATTCAAGAACTGATGCAATGTGCCTACCAGAAATCCACTGTAATGTGTTGTTTCTTGCCTATAATTATCATCCTAAGCTCACCCCCATGACTAAAGCTTAAACATCATACAGTGCTTATCTAATCTTAAAGGGCGTGCTTGGTATCACTTTTCAGGTATGAAGATCAAACATAAAGGTCATATGGCACTTGCACGTTAGATTAAAAAAAAAAAAATGACAAGGAACAGTAGTATAAATCAACAGATGTTTCATAAGATAGCCAAAAAAAGGTTACTTGCTGAAATTTTTTGATGAATTTTAAGTATTCTGCTTAATAGAAAATGCACAGATGAAACAAACTTGGTCAGATTACTTAAAATGAAAAAAAATGAAAGAGATCTTGTAATTGTTTGTTTTAATGATAATTTCTTTTGGTTCAAGCTTGTTGAATTAAAATGTTATTTAGGAAAACTCATCTTCATATCATAGTAAAGGCAAGTATTTATTTTGGTTCATTAAATTTTAGCACGATATAAGTTTTGAACAAGTGATAAATTTGTGCATTTTCAATAATTGTTATTTAAACTACATACCAAAGCTACAATTAGGGCAGTCATATTTTAGCTCAATATCTGCAGCACTTAAAGCACTGACTACCACTAAAATATGTATGTTCAATATTAAATGCTGAATAAAGAAGTGAGACAGATCAAGATTTACAACAAACTACAGAATGTATGCCATACAACATTTTAATAAATTGTTATATCCTTGATTTTAGTTTACAACAGATAGAAGAATAGATGCCGTATTTTAATAAACTGGCACAAAAAATTTACATACATTAAAAAGTAGAAATACATATTTTCTTGTAGAATTATCACAATTTCAGTTTTGGGTCAAATTGTTTTTGGCGATAATAGAAATGTTGATATACATACACTTTCTCTCCCCCCAGACAGCCTCTTGTGTGGTACAAAAACTTGACCTCATGTTAACCTCCTCTCGACAACATCAATGCTTCTGCAATGTTATTACCCATTGGAATTTTGAGCTATTCGGAAATGTCACTTTGAAGTAGAAGATCAGCTTCATTTCAAGCTGAGCAATCACATAGATTAACTGTAGTGTGGATATTTGTATATACATTTCAGTGTACATTTTGAATCTATCTTCTTGCAACAACTAAGACGGGCTTGTTTTTCATGCCAAAAACAATCCAATTCCAAATATATTGTTAAGATTTGATTGCAGATGAGATGATGAATGCAAATGATATAGAAAAAAAAAATCATTGTTTCTACATTTTTACCAAACTCATCTCATAAAGATTTTCTAGAATGTTATTTCCATTTATAAAAACTGTATAATCAAATACACACTTTTAAACAAGTCATAAGCCCATCATCATCAGATGCAGGGCTTTCAAAAGGCTTCTCATTGGTGAGGTCCCACGTCCATCAGTCTATCGCTCCCTAAACTATCCTTGTTACCCTATTTAATAGTCTATCAGTCCCTCCTGCAAATATTAGCCCTCTCCCCACTCCTTTCTTTTGTGTGTCAGAAAAAAGTAACTCTTCTTCTCTCAGATGTAAGTCAGCACTCGAGAAAATGAAAATTTATAACAAAGCAAAAATCGTGTCTTTTAAAAAAAAAAAAATTTTAACTGCTCATACTGCAATAACTATTCAGGAAACATAACATTATTGTCTGAAGCGTAATGTGTTGACCAAGTTGCCATTTTAGGCTGCTGTTTCTTTAGCCATTTATTTAATTTTCTATTCACTACAACTATCAGCAATATTGATATTCACAGGCTGCATGACTGTAACTTTATTCCAAATTCATTGGTACATTCATTACAATGTATAACGTCAATTGATACATTCTCATGGCACTTGAATAAAGGAGAAATATCAGTTATGTCTTGCAGAAAAAAAACCATTTGAAATTGAAAGTTATTAACTGGGACAAGTAATTATTTCCTTCAGACAAGTGGATTTGTCCCAAGGGAAAAGTACAGATAAAAGTTAATGTTGTCTTCAGTAACAAAAAGCTGATGAAGAATCATTTGCAACAAATAGCTGTCATGCTTCATTTGTCCTCGTCTATTTTACGTAAACTTTTTTTGAAACCCTACTCTTCTTTCACACCTGAATGGTTTTTAACCAAATTTGGTCTGATGCATCATTGGGTAAGGTTAATCATTTCTTTAATTTAGAATTTTGATACAACTCCCAGGGGGTTGAGGGATGGAACCCTAAAAAGGGAGGTGCTGAAATTAGATTAAAAACTCTACTCCTCCTTTTGCCTGGGTGGATTTCAAAAAGCTTTGGCCTGATTAATCTGTTAGGGTAGGCAATTATCTCTTAAATCAGAAATTTCAATTGACCCAAGGGACTTGGTGGCAGGGCCCCAAAGTGGAAATTTAGACAATATTTTGCTTCAAAACTTTTGTGAAGGTCACAGGAATCAAATATGTCAAAACTTTTCTAAGACTTCTTCTCAATAACCAATAAGCCAAGGATAATGATATTATGACTTGCAAGGTCACAGGGGTCAAAGTTGTTGAAATGCTTAAGCAACTTCTTCTCAATCACCAAAAAACCAAGTCTTGATGTTGGGTCTGTAGTTTGCTTTTTCAACAAGCAATACATGTGGAGTAATGACAATTGTGTCTAAGTAAGCTATTTAGTAGTTGGGCTATTTATCTAAGGCCTATTTTGCCTCTTTCATATATAGGTCTTTAGAGTAAGATGACCATTGGAACCCATGGGTCTATTGTTGCAGGTTAATACAAGGATTTATCAACTTGAGAAAAGTGATATTCCCCAAGGCCACAAATCCTTATATTAACTGAAAGAAAGTCAATAACTGTTTTGTTATTTGACACAACATGTAAGATGTGAATCAAAACAAGCCATCTTTCTGTTTGCCTTCTTATAAAACTTTATCAATTAAGACTTCTGCCAAAACAACAGAAGTAAGCATTTCAAATTCTGTTCACCATCCTTTTTCCAACAAGTATTCATGGAAACATGACACAGCAGATTCTGTGTCAGGGTAAGTGTGTTTGGAATCTTTGTGGATAACATATTTTCATAAATTTTCTCAGAAACTGAAGCAAATCAGCTTTCTTGCTGATTGCGTCTCTGATTGTCTACCACGTTTGTAAACAGATGTTGCCTTCTCTTTGGTCAAAAGTACAGGCGTCATGGAAATTCTCTGTCATTAATTTTAGACATTGTGTGGTTAGTATCATATGTGTGGTATATTCAATACCAGTGTGCACTTGGGTTGTCTGTTGGTATGTGTGTGGTGAAAAATGAATTATCTGCTTTGTGTGAAGAACATAAAGTCAACAAATTTGCTGTAGTTTGAAGATTTATGATGTACAATGTATCGTTATGTGTTTGTGATGATAAAACTGAATAAAAAAATAAAATATAAAAAAAAAAATAAAAAATTTAGACTTCGTTTCGTAATGTTAACCTCTTGTGCTGGAATTTGAGTTTTTTTCATGTAAAACCAATCTTCATGATGTAATACCTACCATACCTTTAGTATGCATATACCTACACCCATCTTTGTATCCCAAAAATGAAAGATTAAAAAAACCCTCCCTCCCTACAATCCTATAAGCCATCACGTCAAAGACATAGAGTGATATCTCTACCTGGAAATACCTTTATGGAGCCCAACTAAGGGGCAGCCAGGCAGAGAAGGAAAGGGGAGGATAGGGTGGGACTCCATACGTATAACATCATGAAAATTGGTTTTACATGAAAAACCTCCATTTCATTTAAGTAATAATTGCAATTACTTTAGTAGACTACTGACTGTGCCACCACAAGAGGTCCTAACAAATACAAACCTTCAAAGTGGGAAGCCAGGGACCTCAGATAAAAATCTTGTTGTCCATGTTTGGTGGCAAAAACAGACAGGATTGAGAACCCCACCCCCTAGTTTTATCGAGAAAAAACCTAAGCACCTGACAAGGACAGGGATGTGGCTCTGACCGTTGAGGTAAGCTCCCCATCCTGTAATGGAAGCATCCGTGAACAGGGTCATAGAGGGGACAGGCTTGGTCAAAGGCATCCGGCACACAACGTTCTCCTAATTAGTCCACCAACGAGCGAACTCCCTGACCAATTGGGTAAGAGAAATCCAGGCCTCCTAATCCCTGAAAGAAGGATCCCACTTCGCCAGGAGGAACATCTGGAGAGGTCTGATGTGAAACCTCCCTAAGGGGACCACATCTGCCAAGGTGTTGAGATACCCCAGAAAACTAAGGAAACAATGCACCTGGACATTTGACCATGAGATGAAGGTCAGAGCAAGAGCCCTGGTTGTAGGCTTGGGTTTAGAAGTTGGAGTAAACCCCTTGGATCCAGAGACCAATGGGTAAAGGTGGGAGGCTGTAGTCCTATAGGTCCAGCGAACCTTCTTAGAACCAGCCCCCAAAGTAGCAGAACATTTGTGGGGACTGTTCAGTGGTCACCTGGAGACAGGAAAACCCATGGGGTTAAGTCCAAATCGCTGAGGAAATGGGAATGGTCCTGCAGGCTGGGGAATATGGCACAAATTATAGAAATAAATGCCAAAATAGGCGTAAATAATAGAAGATGGGCAATTACAAAAAAAAAATGCAACTTCCAAATGAAATGAATAAGTGAAATGAGGACTATTTCAAGGAACTCATTTGACAATGTCGGTTCACATCAGCGCCATAAAAGAAAGGGGAAGGGAGACAGACCTGTTCAACCATCTCTTATTTGGTCAATCCGTTGTCAACAACCACTTATTGTCTCGGCCCACTTTTAAACCTTTACCAGTTTGGTTGTTCCACTGTTAAACATTACTATTTTGGTTGTCCCACTCCTAAACATCATTAGATTGGTTGTCCCACCGTAAAACAAACCACATTTAATATCCCATAGAGATGTCATTTGAAAAGTGCATATCAGCTGGCTTAGGACAAGTACTTAACAAACCTTAATTTCTTCAGTGGAAAACACTTGAACACAAAATATTGCAGGCTTCTAAATGGCTAATTGAACTGAAGGGTATCTGTAACTATAAACCAATCAAAATAGAGAGTTTCTCCACCTTCGCCAGTGTATAAGTATATCATTATACATCAGGACAAGCTATCTGCACACTGCAATCCTGTTGTGTTATAGATCAACAGCATTTTCTACATCCTCACAAGGTAATGAAATTTTATTTTCCTTTTAATCTCATGTAAGCTCAAAAATTGTTGATTAAAATATAAGATATGGTATCAACTCAAATATATTTAGGAAATTTTTGGATGCTGCTGCTGCGATGTTCTGCTATCTTATTGAAATGCTTTATTTGGTTTGTATTTAGAAGTTATATTAGTATATAAACAATGTTTATCAATGTGACATGTTACACATGATTCATGCAAACAACCTGACAAAATGCAACCAAAAAACAACTTTTAATATTATATTATGAAGGACTGAACATAATTGATTAAACAGCAGGTAGTAAATCAAATAAGCGTACACAATGACATTCCAAATTTTAATGGTTTCCTTCTGGAGGGGCAAAATATTACATCTTGGACATGACATCAACCACTAATTATGATATATCACAGTTCGTTTCTTGATTTGAGAGTAACAAGAAGGTATTTCTAGCACCACCAATATTAAATATATATCTAGGTTAATATATTGATAGTTTGATTGCTTCAAATTATTATAAAGTTATGTTTAGCATGGACAATATCATTTGTCAAATTTGTAATTCACAACAGGTTTTAATTTTCATTTATTGTGATTACAAGGTAATGTCTGTCATAATGAAAAGCAAGTAATATCAATTTTAAGCAACAGCATTTATCATTTTTAATACAATAACTTTAATTGAAAGTGGTTAAAAAGTGATATTTCTCATAATCAATTTTAAGATAATTACTTTAATGACCGATAGTGATTTTTATACAAAACATCGGATAAAGATAATGATTTTTATATAAGCAAGATGTTTTTATCTTATAAACTTTAAAAAGAAGGACATTCTCAGGAGCTATACTGAATGACTGCTTCTAGCAGTTGTTTAACATCTGCTAATTGAAATTAAGATGATAATGTATCCATACTTGAGCCTATACTTCACTGCAAGTCTACATTCAGGTCCAAATTGTAACTGGGCAGGACTCAGCAAGAACTACCTACAGCATAATGGTCTCACTGGATACCTAGTCATATCAATTTACCAGCAGCAGAACCATTGAAAATGCTGTAATTAATAATTAATAGGGTAAATGGATGTAATTTTGGAGGGCCAAGCAAGGACGCCATGTCTGTGTGTGGACACAGAATAAGGAACTTTATTCATTACTGGACAATACAGTAAGAATACAGACTGAGTGAAATAAATATCCGAGCATCCATATAGGGACCTGTAGATAAATGTGATTGTGTTTATTCTACAAGGCCTTGTTGAAATAGGGGAGGGCTGGGCAAAGACAACCATACGTGCAAGATCTCATGGATACACACATAATTAATTACTGTTCCAATGAATAACTGACATCATATATAAGTTAAAAACTGAATTCCTGAATAGGGGAAAAATTCAATTAATTAAATTTATGGCCAAATTAATATATATCAATCAGTCACTCAGGTAACCCATTAAACACTTGGAGTATTCATATATGTGTAAAAATTGTATACAAATTAGTTGTCACACATGAACATGCAATAAACAAAAAAATCCTTGCACATTAAAATCAAGTCTGGTATAAACAGGTGATGTGATAAATCTGGCAGTCACAGTGTTGATTATGATCCTAACTTAACTGATGTTATTGATAAGAAGTTGTATGATAATTCTAAAATTTAAATAAATGAGTATTGATACCGTAAATATTCGTGTATAGTGCGCGCTTTTTTAAGCTGAAACTGTCGTGTCAAAAAGGGGGTGCGCACTATACGCAGGTACATGCCATTCCGGGGGTTATCATTCCCGAGTTCTGCATCCGCCATATTGGATTACCTCCCTTCACATGGTTATATGTAAAAGTCGTCGGTCTTATATGATAGTTTGGAGATCAAAACAACAAAAAAATAAAATGTTTTAATCATCTGCCATTCACGCTAGCATTACGGTGAATCTAAATTTTTTTCGTTTCCCGTCATTTTGATGATGTATCTGTGGAATTCAATGAATCCGGAAGTTTTTAGGCGATTGTCGTTCTGTTCATAAATCGGACAGCCCATCCCACCGATGCCCAAAGTTGGTGACCCCATGACCTCTCTTGATCTGCATGGCCCGCACGCGCAGTTCTATTGTACTGGCAGCGATGCCGGGATATCGGTGATCGCATACAAAGTTGAACAGCTCTCTCTCTCTCCATCTCTGGGTGTTTCGCTGTCGCACCTATGTCAGCCCTTCTGGTCAGTGGTTGGGACTTTAGACGGTCTTTTCTTTCTTCCGTGCCTTGATATTTCACTCTGGAATGTCGAAGTGGCGACCGGCGGCACGAAACTCCAGTCTCTCGGCGTTGTCAAATGGCGTTCGCAGTTTCCCCATGTCAAAGTCGGTGTAAACAATCTATCATTAAATATCTTCGGATACCGCGGTAGGTACAGATACCATGAAAGATCATGCCTATACTGAACAAACCACCTGCTTTTATGGGGACAAGGTAGGATTGAAAATGTTCACACAGTTAAAACAACATCGTTTTCTGACCAACAGTACGCGTTCAGCCCAAGCCGGGTGTCATCAGTCTCCTCATACTCAACGTGTTAACTGTCAGTAACCGTTAATTATACAATCAGCCAAGCCTTTCATGCTTGTTAGGTCACCTGGGTAAATTTGTTTACTTAAGGTAATTACAGGTGTTAGGGTCACACTCATTGTGGTTTCCTATTTATCAATGGATCAGACCACATCAAATGTTTCGTTGCAGTGACCAGTCAATTAATTTTTCTGTAGATTTTTTTTTTTTTTTTTAATCTGATCTCCAAAAAGTACCTGCGCACTATACGCGAGTGCGCACTATACGCGAATATTTACGGTATATAGACGACTTTGTTGGACACAACCAAATGGCCCAGTGAAGTAAAGCAAGAAAAAAAAATTGTATGAAACTGTATGATAAGTATTGAAGAATACAGTATTATCAGAAAAGCAGGTGAATATTGAAGTGATGATATCAAGGCATTATATTTTCTGTATCTAGCTTAATTCAAGACCAGACATGATTGTCATGCCATCGGAATAACATCTCTTTGTTAGTATATACTTTGCAAATAACATCATGACCTTCCCGATGTCATTGACCATTGGTCACTTGATCACATGACCTTAATTAACGTCTAATTAATCATATGACCTCATCTCTGCACACAGTAATTAATCTTGTCTTATCAGCTGTTTCCTCCTTTGTATCCTTATACAGTAAAACTCAATTGTTTCAAACAGGCTTGATGTTTTTGACTTCAGTCCAAATGACTAAGTGTGATCGGACAGCCATATCTGTGTTAACAAGCCATTGTGGGATTTCTGATCGAACATTAATCCCTGTATTTAAACAAGTGCACAGGTGAAAGTTAGAATTACACAGAATTAGGCAAAAAAACTTAAAACAAAATACAGTAGTCAGTTAACGATAAATCTGCTGTGTTTTGTTTACTGTTTTAATGTGTATGGCTGCTGGAAACCAAAGGACTAAACAAGTGATAACTGCTGTGCTGATACAGAGTTAAAGATACTAGTCTTGACACATGTGTTTCTGATTTTAGATACATACACTGATATACAAAGTGAAAGTTTTATTTTATATTATTTGATGGTTGCACTCTTACAGTGCTGTCAATTTAAAGTTATGCTTCAGTGATGTTGCCCTGGACTTCATCTTTTCATAAACCACCTCAGTGCTGTTAATGTTATATCAATGTAGAATGTTCATGAGTACGTATTTATTGAATTTTATTTTCAAATATTGTCAATGTGACTTGTTACTTTAAAGATATAAATTTGAGTTCAATATTTGTATTTTATGTATCAAGTTCACAAAGTTATGTGTATGAGAATGGGTGTGTATTCATGCATTTACTACAATTTATTGACAAGTGCTTCAAATTACATTTTTCTGTTATATATGATATTATATCTGATGATGGTGGACTATTCAAATAACTCTACATCCATGGTCCTTGTCCTCTCCGTCCGATGTCCGTCCATCTGTAAACAATTTTTGTTATCGCTATTTCTGGAAAAGGAAGAGATGGATCTCTTTCAAATTTCATAGGTAGCTTCTACTTGGCCCCTAGTTGTGCCAAGTTGATTTTGGGACTGATCAGAATAACAGAATGGCCGACAGGCAGCCATCTTGGATTTTTCCAATGAAGTTTATCGCTGTGAGAAATTGATCTCTGTCAAATTTCATAGGTAGCTTCCCCTTGGTCTCAAATTGTACCCATGTAATTTTGGGACTGATCAGAATAACACAATGACGGAAAGGCAGCCATCTTGGATTTTACCTTGTAAAGATTGTTATTGCTATTTCTTAAGAAGTACTGAATGGATAGCTCTTAAATTTCATAAATATGTTCTCTTTGATCTCTTTTTGTGCTT
Source organism: Ylistrum balloti (assembly GCF_031769215.1). Lineage (NCBI taxonomy): Eukaryota > Metazoa > Mollusca > Bivalvia > Pectinida > Pectinidae > Ylistrum > Ylistrum balloti. Next base: position 286,513 of record NW_026782122.1, on the reverse strand, counting down.
GTTAAATTTTGGGAGTGGTCAGAAGAAACAAAATGGCTTCCATGCAACAGTGTGGATCAGGCAGGTACTGATTTTCATTGCTATTTCTGCAAAAGAATGTTCAAAGAGCATAAACAGAGAAGAGAAAAGAAGGGAAAAGATCCAACATTCAAAGAGCATATAAAGATCAAACAATGGCAGGCACTAAGATCCCTCCTGTACTCTTGTTACTTAGTCATTACTGTCAAGCCATACTATGAGACATGTAACCAGTTAACAACTGATAAAATAGGGTCAATATTTGATGCAAAATGAGTCTATTCATAGAAATACAGCAAATTAGAACCGTTTGATACGTAAAATATTTCATTTGGTCCCGTCGACTTATCTGTCTTTTACTGTATTTATTCTTCATTTATTAAATTTGATACAGAGATTATAGACTTGTGTAAAAGGTTTGGGTTTAAATACTTACGATTTGCACATGTATTCATGTCCCGTGCTGCAGAACGTGTATGTTTGTGATTATAGATTCCATTTTGTTTATCAGGGTATTCCCATCGGGGATTTCCTTCTGCTTGTATTTTTCAGTGTCTTTGATTGGCTAATATTTTGGAGATGTGTTCATTTATAATTACATGTACACCACTTTATGCTCGGGTGTCATTCTGGACATAGCCTAATAACACACTGCAGGTGTATTTAGAATTGTTTCCTCAAACCTACAGTAATAAAATATGCTTCTGAAGAGAAATTTAACATCTCGACCAGAAATTTAGAAGCTTAAAACAAAATAATTTAGAGAGTAAATATAAATGAAGTGTACATGCTTGCAATTCTCATTTTTCATCTTTTTTGGAAAAAACTTAACCAAAGGACAGGTGAACTTATAATGCCATGGTGCAGCATGCAGAGTCTGTTATTTATTGTCCAGCATCTCTCATCTTTTTACTAGAAATTACTACTAGTCATGAATGACTGAACAAAAATTAACCAAATTTGGTCAGAAGTATCCTTGGGGGAAGAGGGAATAAAGTGTGTGTAAAAAAGTTCTATATTCTACTCTTCCTATAGGAATGAATGGATATTGCCCAAATTGGTCTGAAGCATTCTTGGTTGAGAAGGAATCAATCTTATATAAATGTTAGGTCTCTGTCCCCTGGAGCAGGAGGGACCATATACGAGAAATAGAGCAAATTCTTTAAAATCCTACTCCCCCTGAAGGAATTAACGGATTTTGCCCAAATTTATTCTAAAGCATTCTTGAATGAGAGTGAATCTATCTTGTATAAATGTTACTCCCCCTGGAGGAATTAATGGATATTGCCCAAATTTGATCTGAAGCATTCTTGGTTGAAGAGGAATCAGTTTCGTAAAAATGTTGCATCCCTGCCTCCTGGGCTGGGAGATATAGAGTGCAAGTGGGAAAAGGCTGTACAAGGATGTTTTCTAAGTTTGGTCTGAAGTAATTTTTATGAAAAGTGAATCTGACTTCTTTTCGATCATAAGGCTAGGACCCAATAGGAAAATTTGTTTAGAAATTATTTGTCATCTTTAAAATTCTTTATCAAATGGCTGCATAGCTAAATTAGCCAGTAAACCAATGCAGGCCCCTTGGGTCTCTTATCATTCCAAATCAGCAGGTTGTGTAATAGATGTTGGTTTGATTTAAAGGCCTGTTATCAAAGTAAATCATGTTTTTTGACATTAATGAAAAAGAAGAAGACTTGTGATTAAACAAAATTACACCGAATAACCTTGATGGTCATTTTTTCTTCTTAAACAAAAATGCAAATATCGAAGAAATGGAACACTACTTGTGAATACAATGCCATAAATTAATGTTGAGTTGTGTAATGTGTGATTTATGCTCCATGTTAGTTAGAGCAAAAAAGTCATGTACACTACTACAGTTGATATGACATGTTGGTTTGATATGTCACTTGGCAGATTGTTTAACTCCGAGAGTTGGCACAAGCCGTCATCATGAATCATGTTGAAGGGATAGTAGAATTGTCAATCTCCTGTTGCTTTCATAATACTGTTTCTGTAACAGTTATTATTTACAAGAGTTGATAGTGCTTAACATTTATGAGGTTTGCTAGGGATAAGTCATGACAAAGTTATATATCGAGGTCATTTTCAGGTTCAAATTATAATAGAAATGACTTAAGTTCTAGTTAAGAAATTGACAGTTTTAAACTTTGATTCTATGGTCATATTACAAACTGCAGATAAACTGCGAATATGCATTAGATGAGTGAAAAAGAATTAAAAATGGGTATTAGAGGAAGAAGAAACTTCAAACAGTTGAATAAAATAATATTTATTAGTAATATGCTTAAATGTGAAATGCAAATAGCTAACTTCGAATATTGGACAATCCGTCTTCAAATTTTATGAGATTTTTAACAAATGAAAACTTCATTAACCTGTCATGAATTAGGGTACACAAAGTTGAAATAACAGCATTTGTTCAACCGATCCCTAATATTGAGTGTGCCCTCCCCAAACAGCTATAGCGTCTCAAATTCTGTGTGGCATGGAGTACATATAGACATTGCCTGTCTGAAGGGGAATGGTATTCCCTTGTTCTGAAAGTACTTGGCCAATTGGCAAAGATTATTTGGGATGTTTCTCAATTCAAAACTCTTGATTCATCCCAAAAGTGTTTGATTGGGGACAAATAGGGGCTATTTGGAGGCCAATCAGTAGGGACAATGTTCTGGGTTGCAAGAAAACCCCTACAATCTTTCGCAATGTTATCATGGTAAAAGTTCAAATGGTACCTTTTAATGAAATATACACCATGACCAAGGCCTCAGGATCTCACCTTCTGTTAAATTCCTGTTAGTAATCACTAAATGTGTCTTTAAACCTTGGGAAATTCCTCGCTGAACCATAACCAGTTCACTCCCAAATTTGTCAAGCTGAAATAACACAAGCATCTATAAGATGCTGTCCTCGACACCAGTACACACATTGACAGTCTTCTAATCGAAATAACACGAATCAAGTCTTATCCTTGAAGAGCATGGATCTCTGGTAACTCACAAGGAAATGTTTGCGTACATGTGCTGTCAACCGACACATATGATTTTGCCAATTGGTCAAGCCTAATGGCACGATCTTTGCATCGCGAGGTTACATGTGAATGTTCTGATCTCTCAGTCTGTCACCAACTCTGCTTGTGGTATTAAGATACAAAACTAACCAACTTTTGGTCGATTTGTTAACCCTGAAGTAAGCAGTGACCATCTGTTGAGCTTTACCTCCTATGATGAATTATATGTATCCTTTATATTGTGGGGTTTGATAGTTTTAATGTTGTTAACTTGTAGTGTAGTAATGATAACCACCTCTGGTCTTCATGTTTATTGCAGGTTGTCGTCAATATATACAAATGTATTTATTTACAAATTACATAGACATATGTCTAACTAAACACAATTTTAAATAATTCAATGAACTTACAAATTAACTTTTAATCATTTACTCATGTGAGCATTGCAAGAGTCCATCCTCTACCAAGCTGGGATAGTCATGGATGTTTGTAAAAATAATAGCACTGTCAATCACATGTCTTAGTCATAGTCAGAACTTAACACTTATTTGAATGGAAAAGAACACATGCCTTTTGTACAGCCATGGTATATTGGTGTACCAGATGTGGCTAAAGTCATCATGTTTCATTCGTTATCGTATGCTGTCTGTCAATTGGAATGATTTCTTCTCAATAAGCAAAATGTACATAGTGCAGATATGAATATTACATGCATGACCTTGACTTACTTTCCTGGTCACGGGTCAAATATGTTAAAATCTATGAACAACTTCTTCTCAATAACCAAATGGCCCAGGTGCTGCTAATTGGCCTGTAGCCTGCTAAGATGGAGGGCTAACAAGTTTGTTCATATTATTGACCTCGACTATTTTTCAAGGTCAAAGAGGACAAATGTGTAAAAATCTTTAAACAACTTCTTCTCCATAAGCAAAAGGTCCATGGTACTGATATTGGCCCATAGCATGATGGCATGAAGGGCTACCAAGATTGTTAATATTATTGACCTTGACTATTTTTCTAGGTCAAAGGGGACAAATGTGTAAAAATCTTTAAACAACTTGTCTTTATAACCAAAAATCCCAGGGTGCTGAAATTGAGCCTGTGGCATGCTGGGATAAAGGGTTACCAATTTTGTTCATGTGATTTACATTTCTCTTTTTTAAGGTCACAGGGGCCAATTGTGTTAAAATCTGCCCATAATTTCTTCTCAATAACAAAGAGGTCCAGGCTGTTGATATTGGTTCTTCAATAAAAGTGGATGAAGGGTTACAGATTTATTCAAAGGAATGACCTTGATCTTTTAGGTAAGGTGAGTTAAGATCTTAAAATATCTTTTTCAACACGCAATAAGTCCATAGTAATGGCAATTGTGTAGTAACATGTATAAAGAATATGATTTCAAGTTTGCAGAAAATGTTTTTATGAACCAACAATGTCTATGTAAGCTGTAGAGTAGTTGGGCAATTTGTTTTAGGCCTATTTGGCCTCTTTCATATATAGGTCTTTATAGTAAGATGAACGTTAAAGCCTGTGGGCCTGTTGTTAACATTTATTGGGGATTATGTAATCTGTCCTAATATTCCTCTTATATTTTTATGGCCATGTTTATTCCACAAAATATTTTACAATTAAAGAAGGAGCATTTCTTAGCCTTTCAAATATCATTAGAAAAAAATTGCATGTATCATTAACGAAAGCTATGCAAATTTTCACATTTATGAAAATTTGTTAAATGTCTAGTATTTAGAAAAAAAATGCTATAAGACAAAGAAATTTCAAACTAGTCAATATTATTGGTAATTTCATTTTGGTAGCTGTTGATTTACCAATATTTGATCACATTTCTGAAACAATTGGGTCCAGATGACTAGGCACAGTCTTCATTACTCACCTTCCTCCTCTTGGTTACAGGTTCTTGGGTTTGGACAGTCTCCAGGTAATGACCACAGATCACTCTGGCACTCCTTCATGCCTGAATTTGACATGTCCTTAAATGATTTGACCGTTACGTACAATGTGTACGTAATAATCCAGGAGTGGAGGGGAACATGCATACACAGATAGTCACAACATGATGTGTTATCATGTATATAGAATACATAGTGGGATACGGATGCATAATTTGTGCTCCTAATCATTCTGGTGAAGCTAAAAATGTTGTCTCTGCGTTCTTTAAGTTCATATTTTATTTTGCCGTTACACAATCTTAATTTGGAAGTTATTTGAGATTGGTGCAATCGAAATCATGAATATATTTGAAGAAAGTTACTTTATAAATCTAAAAGTGTATTCAGCTTATAACTGAGGTATAAATGACAGCAGTTTTCTCTACATGTCATCTCTTCATTCTTCAACTTTACAAACATTCATATCTGTAATTATGTTTGCAAATGTCTTTGAAGGGATGTTGTTAAAAGCCATGTATATTAGTTAATGACAACAAAAGTAATGATATGTTGACAGATAGACAATAAAACTAAAGTTTGATACATGTGGACATATAAACTTTAAAATGTCATATTAGTAGGCAGAAAATTCTACACACATTAAATTGTTAGCAAACCTGTTGGCTGACAGTTGATGATATACTGGACAGGAAATGCTTGTTAATTATTAAATATGTTATCATGTTAGCACTTAATCTGTTCAGGTTAGGTATATTCACTTGTATGTTCTGTACAAAATGTTCTCTCCCACATCAGTTTAGATATCAAAACGTTTTAACTATTCTTTATTGGAACCATTTCTGACCAGAGTTCCAGTGTAGTACTTAAAAGGTATGAAAAGTTGTAAGTTTGTTTAAGTGCTAAAAGTATAAAAAGATACACTATCAGAGGTGATCTTTACTTTATATCTTTAGTGGAAATGTATTACTTTTCTGTGGGTACTAGATATTTGTATTTTAACAAGATTACTAGGGAAGAAAGTACTGAATAAAACAGAGAAATGTTTTTTGTCATAATTCAGAAAAACACTTTCTGTTGATATTACTAGTTTTATCAAAGACAAATAGTACCCTTGCATTCATATATAATTTATTTTTGTAAAAAGCATATAATCATTTACCATTTAATTACAATGTCAAATTTTAGAAATTTTTTATTTATATTCCATCAGTGATTAACCTCAATGCAACAAAACACATTAATCAGTTGCTTGGAAATCTTAACATTTACACAAACTTCCTATAATGTCTCAGTTGTCAGCACCAATATGTGAAGTCATTTCACATATAATGTCAGTTTAGGCTGTTATCATTTCAGAGTTGTCCATCTTGATATTATGATATGCTGTAGAATCCAGAGTCTCTCTGTTTAATGATGACTGGTCTCATGCTGTTTCAAGAAACTACTGAAATGTTCAAAAGTGAAAATATAGATCAATTGATCATCATCAACATTTAAAGAATTCAAAAGGTCTATTGGGCTTTCTCAGTCATCTGACAATTATGAAACAATGAATGAAAGCCATGATATGAATGGTACTAAGATAGATAAAAATGAATGTTGAACATGGCATATATAAACATGTAAAACAGACAAAGAAAGGGACATGAAAATTCAAAACATGGACAGTTCAATATACTTTAAATACATTTCTCTATGAAGGTTCTGATGTAATGTAAGATTCCTTCTCATGCAGTAATATAATACAAAAAAACTAAGGAAAAAACAGCTGTTACTTTTGATGCAAAAAACAATAATGTCAAAGAACAATAGTAAATTTCAGTGTAATAAAATTGTGTTCACCTCTTATATTATTTCTTTGTAGGATTTAGGATGATCAATACATGATACATATACTTAATTGATTATGTTATTATTCTTAACACTCACTAAACTTAACACTTACTAAATTTGTTAATATTGATGGCCTTGACCTGTTTTAAAGGTCACAGGGGTCAAAATTGTCAAAATCTTTTCAATGACTTCTTCTCAATTACTAATAGGTCCTGGATGCTGATTACGTCTGTAGCAATTTTTATGCCGGGACGAAGGGCTACCAAGTTTGTTCACCTTGACCTATTGTTATAGGGGTCAAATTTATTGAAATATGTAACCAAATCGCCAAGGATCTTAATATTGGGCCTGCAGCATGCATTTAAACCAGTAATAAGCCAGGAGTAATGGTACATGTGTTGTGCATGTATAAAGAATATGATTTAAAATTTGCAGAAAATGTGTTTATGAACCAACCAATGTCTTCAATGTAAGCTGTAGTGTAGTTGAGCAATTTATTGTAAGCCTATTTGACTTCTTTTATATATAGGTCTTTATAGTCCGATGACCCTTAATGCTTGTGGGTCTCTTGTTAAGTCATCAGACTCACAGGGTCAGGATGACCTATTGCCATTGTGTTTCTTCAGTGTAGTGCCCTGTCTGTCATATGTTAACTTTCCATTCAAATGGCTTCTTCTTAATAACCATAAAACCCAGGGTGCTAATATTGGGCCTGTAGCATGATGGTATGAAGATCTACCAAGTTTGTCAAAAGTGGAGTCAAATTTATGAAAATTTTTAAGCAACTTTTTCTTAACAAAAATGCAAAGGGTGCTGATATTAGGCCTGTAGCATGCTAGGATGTGGAGCTACCAAGATTGTAAATATGAATGACCTTGGCCCGCTTTCAAGGTCACATGGGGGTCAAATATGTTGAAATAATTTTATCTCAATAAACAAAAGCTCAGGATGCTGATGTTAAGCCAAAAGCTTGCTAGGATGAAGTGCTTGACCAACTTTCAAGGTCAAAAGTGTCTAATGTGTTGAAATCTTTAAACAACTTCTTCTAAATAACCAAAAGTCTCATGATGCTGATATTAGACCTGGAGCATGCTAGGATACATGACTACTAAGTATGTTTATATGAATTATCTCAACCCAGGGGTCACATATGTTTAAATGACTTCTTCTCTATAAACAAAAGGCCAAAGGTACTGATATTGGGCCTGCAGCATTCTTGGATGAAGGGCAACAAAGTTTGTATAAATGAATGACCTTGACCAGGAGCCAAATGTATTGAAATTTTTAAACAACTTATTTTCTGTAATATTTAGGCCTGGGGTGCTGGTATTGGACCTGTGGTATGCTGGCATGAATGGCTACCGAGTTTGTTCATATGGTTTTTCTTGTTCCGATTTGTAATTAGACCAAACATTTTTGTTCTACTTCATTTCAAGCTGATGCATCTGGGTCATGGCATGTTCTAATTTTAATTTTACACACCATATTTATTTGCAAATAAGTCCTCTTCATTTTTGCAGAATCATCAAATTAACTAGATGTGTTTATGAAAATTTATGTCCTGGTTTCAACAAAATTCAAAATTAAAAGTGGGATATTAAAACTGTGTAAGGCATGTGCTAATAGTATGCACACTTCGTGAAACACTTATGTCTTCATTGTGGTAATGATTTTTTTTTTTACTTTAATGTAGGTCAAGGTCATATGGAAAAAGTTTGTGAAAAATGATGAAGTGTAAAATAATGGAATAATGTCAAAGGTTTGTGAGAATTATAAATCATATTTTCTGTTTTATTTTTTTTTTATCTAATCTGATGATCAGTCATGTACATATTCATATTCATGCATCACATAACTTTACGTAACATATTCATACACAAAAATTACTTTCATATGTAAATAAGAAAAAGACTAAATCATGTTTTACATACACAAATTTCATTTATTTTCACTGGTGATAAATAACTTCCAAGCTGTACATGCAGAACACTTCATGAACAAGTCACAGGTTTTATGTCCACTATGATAGCCTTAAAACCTTTCAGCAGAATTAATTTTATCGAAGAATAAATCAAAGAACATCTGTAATGAAAGCCCAGAAGTGCTAATTATGTCTTGTAAAAGAAAAAGATATTGGAGTAAAATTCTAGTACTTTGTATATGAGTTTCATCAGATGGTGGACTATTCAAATCACTCTGTGTCCATGGTCCATTGTCTGTTGTTCGTCCGTCCGTCCATTCATCAACAATTTTTGTTATCGCTATTTCTTGAGAAGTACTGGATGAATCTCTCTCAAATTGCATATGTAGGTCCCCCTTGGTCCCTAGTTGTGCCCATTTGATTTTTGGCCTGATCAATAAAACAAATTGGCCAACAGGCAGCCATCTTAGTTTTTGTCGATGAAGTTTGTTATCGCTAACTCTTGAAAAGTAAGAAATGGAATGCTCTCAAATCCTTGCAAGGATTGTTATTGTTTTTTTCTGAAGAGTACTACATGAATATCTTTCAAATTTCAAATGTATGTTCCCTTTGATCACTCTTATTGCTTGTGTGATTTTGGGACTGATCAGAACAAACAAAATGGCTTCCAGACAGCCAGTTTGGTTTGGGCAGGTAAATATTATTAACGCTATTTCTGCAAAAGAATGTACAATTGTCTTTTATCATTAAGAGCAAAAACAAAGAAGGGTAAAGATCCAACTTTCAAAGAGCATATAAAGATCAAGCAATGTTGAGTGCCAAGATCCCTCTGGGAACACTTGTTTGAAATGATGTCTATGCATCTAATTATTACTGTACTTATGGAAACTATTGATTACAAAATGAAAAGGGTTTTCTGTCTGAAGAGGTTTTTTCAGTGGAAACTAAGTACACAGACAGATCAGCAAGCCATTCATGTAGCTGTATATCCCCCATAATCATCAAGGGCCATGCCATGTAGCTATTTATACCCCATCACCATCAAGGGCCCTGCCATGTAGCTGTGTATCCCCCATAACCATCAAGGGCCCTGCCTTGTAGCTGTGTATCCCCCATAATCATCAAGGGCCATGCCATGTAGCTATTTATACCCCATCACCATCAAGGGCCCTGCCATGTAGCTGTGTATCCCCCATAACCATCAAGGGCCCTGCCTTGTAGCTGTGTATCCCCCATAATCATCAAGGGCCATGCCATGTAGCTATTTATACCCCATCACTATCAAGGGCCCTGCCATGTAGCTGTGTATCTCCCATAACCATCAAGGGCCCTGCCATGTAGCTGTGTATCCCCCATAACCATCAAGGGCCCTGCCATGTAGCTGTGTATCCCCCATAACCATCAAGGGCCCTGCCATGTAGCTATATATCCGCCATAATCATCAAGGGCCCTGCCATGTAGCTGTGTATCCCCCATAACCATCAAGGGCCCTGCCATGTAGCTGTGTATCCCCCATAACCATCAAGGGCCCTGCCATGTAGCTATATATCCGCCATAATCATCAAGGGCCCTGCCATGTAGCTGTGTATCCCCCATAACCATCAAGGCCCTGCCAGGTCGCTATATATCCCCCATAACCATCAAGGGTCTTGCCATGTGGCCCAAATGAACAATCTTTGGTTTCTTGTTGTGTCCAGGAACTCAACATAAAATAGCTGTATTTTCTCTATCATTCAAAGCAGAATCATCTTTCCCTTTATTGACCAAGACGCAAAATCAATTGAAGATCTGACAGCTACCATATAATGGTGTTTTACCTTGTTTTTCATTTTGAAAATGTTTCTGTCGAATGTTACCGATATTCTTACTCTTATAGTCAGATGCCCATAAAGGTCAACAGGTTTCCTGTATCTTGATCGACCTTCTGTCAAGGTCACATGGATCAAAAGTATGAAAATCTTCCAACAACTTCTTTTTGATAATTGAAAGGGTACTGATATTGGCATGCTAAGATGAAGTGCTACCAATTCTGTTCAAATGAATGACCTTCAACCACTTTCAAGGTCACAGGCGTCAGCTATGTTAAAAAAATCTTTAAACAACTTCTTCTCAGGAAGGAGAAAGGCCAAGGATTAGGTATTGAAATTTTACCATATCATATATCACTTGTTGTCGATCATTTTGTAATTGTGAGGGGATTTGTATTGCTTGCAGTGCCTTATATATCTTGTAATGGGAATATGAATCTATCTTACATGTGATAAAATGGATTTTTTAGGCCATTGTAAAGTAAAGAAGTATCAACATAAACAAAACAGAACTTTTAAACTCTTCTCACAACAAAAAGTGGAATATTTCTTCACAAAGTATGGAATGAAGATAAATTACTTATATAGGAAAATCCTACGTTTTGTTATATTTTCAGTGAGGTAAGATTCTAATTTAATTGGAATTATCGTCAGATATGCTGTTTGACATGGTATGAAATTTGAAATGCTCACTCTTATTCCTGGGACTCAAAAGAGGTTGCTCATATTTATTTGAAGTGTTCCATTTTAAAATAATTTGCTAGAGATTGGTGTTATTAGAAATTCTGCTATGTAAATATAATCGTCATGTTGGGTAACAAAAAAAAAAAAAAATATGGAGTTAATTTTGAGGTTTCAGGTGTCTGTTTATAGGCTCTTTAATTGAATATTTTTTGTGACATGGATATAATAAGAACACAGGTACCTGAAGTGTTCCCCGCTGCATCTTCTACATATAAAGAAAATATTTTTCAAGTGAATTGCTGTTTATGTTGTAATCCAAGTGTCAGTTGCTTCCCTTGGTATGGTAAACATCAACACACATGGATCATGCTGACAATGCATTGCAGAGTAGGTAATACTATGTTATCTCAAATGGTCAGTGTCCTATGCTGACCTTGACCAGCCAATAATGGCTAAAGTGTTTGGTCAATAAACCCAGTCATGGGGCACTGGCCTGAGGTGTATTGATTATATGCATGGACATATCAGCAGTTCAGTAGAGATATTGAGATCACTAATTTACTATGTAACTTTTGAGCATTTGTATGTTTCATAGGTTAACTACCATGATAAGTCTGTTCATAATCGTGTTTTCTATCAATTTCAAATCTGTTTTCTTTGTTGCATTAATAGGGATACCGCATTGTCTGTCATCTGTCCGTTATTGGTCTGTCATCTGTCAACTTTTATTAAATATTGCAATTGTTTGTGAACAATTAAGCAGATTTCAATCAAATTAGGTTTAAAGCATCTTTGGGGAAACCGCAAAAAAATTTTGTGTAAATGGTTGGTCTGGCCTCCCCTCCCCTCTGGGCAGAGCCCAATAGGGACAATCTATCAATTTCTTTAAAATCTATTTTGTTTTTTCTTTAGGAATTGCAGGATATTGTCCGAAATTGGTTGGGAATCAAAAGAGAAAGATAGCAATTTACCCATTGGTCTTGCCCCATCAAAGTGGTTAGGTGAGTAGAGATATCCAACCTATAACATTGCTGGGCTTCAAGATCCAGGTGAGTGATACAGATCCTATGGACCTCTTGTCATATCATTGCTTTGCACCATCAACAATTTTTTGGATCTTTGGTTCTTTAAAACAGTTGTGATCCCAACAGAATAACTATAGCATTGCTGAGCATTAGGAGATAAACACAATCATAACTGATAATTTGTCCTGGGGTCTGGTCGCACCTCAGGACAGATTATATCTTTGAAGCCATTGTGATTGTCATCCCATAACTTAATAACATTGCTGGACATCAAGAGAGATTAACAGCTGATCTCTGTCCCCACCCCTAGGGAATTTGAAGCTGTATCTATGGGGTTAGGCTCATCAGGGGAAATATTTTTCTTCTTAAGAAATGTAAATTTTTGCATTATTGACTTAAATATACAAGTGTTGTGATAACATACCCATTTAATATTTTTAGCATTTGTCTTACCTTTTAGTTTGTTTGATGTTATTTGCTTTTTGGATCGCTGTGTGTTTTACCGGCTGACAGTCCTTATGATGTGTTGACGGGCTGTTAAGAATGTAATGATAATAATATCCGGGTTAGCAATACAGGCTCTCAGGACCTCTTGTTTTATTTAATGTATTTAATCAGACATATTTCATCTTGTCAGCCAATAAACTATTAGTTAACTGAATGGCAGGTTTTAATCTTACCTCTTAGTTAATTGAATGGCAGGTTTTAATCTTACCTCTTAGTTAATTGAGAAAAATGTACTAAAAAGGAAAAAGAAAGTTGCAGGTTTTAAACTTATGGAGGAGGACATCTTTCCTGTTGTACCTGGTGCTGTAGTTCAGATATTTACTCCAAGTGTAAGCTATATGAGACTTAATTCTGGTTTGATAATGGTACATCAAGCTTTTTGTTGGTACTTAAATTAGCCTGGCTTAATTTAGTGCATTGAGATGCTTTGTTAGGGCTAGAGATCCACACTGGGCTTAGTTAGAGCTCGGCAGCCTGACTTGTTATGGAATAATGAAGGATTTACTTGTAGCTAGGCTGCCATTGAGTGACAGAGTTCGAGTTAAAAAGCCTGACTTGCTTAGTGTGTTAATGGTCAGAAGTGCATTAATGGAGGGGTCAAATACATTTAGAGGCAGTAGTTAGTGTGGCAAGTTTTACTTGTACAAAGGAAACTGCTTAATGTCATGTTCCATTTGTCAGGAAAAGGAATTTGAAAATAAGGGGAACATCACATTAACAGTTGACCTGCATCTTCGGACATCTAAACCCGGAAGTTAACTTTCTGATGTGCAATACTGACTTGTTTCTTGAAGAAACTGTTTGAAGACAAAAATTTGTACTTTGCTCCTTATTAGCACAGTGACTTTACTGCACTTTTACTTGTTTATTCTTTGAAATATATAACTTTTAATCATGTTGTCTCTACAGTTCACACGTGGCCAAATTAATATTCAACACTAAGGTGTCATCAGCTGGTATTTTACTGTATGATTCATTCGTCCATGACTGCATCTCTTTAATACTTGGTATACTATTACAATCAACTTTTGTCAGCGTCGTGCTTGACCTGTGTCCATAAATTTTCAACTTTTTCGACTTCTTCACGAAAACACCTGAACTGATTTCAATAAAATGCATTTGTTTGATTTGCATTAGAAATATTTAAAACTTGATAAGAATTATGAGCAGAGGATGACAGGTTGATGGTATGCACATATTGATCCTTAGACTGACCCCCAAGGGCTGATGGGCAGGGCCAAAATAGGTCAAATTGACTCAGCACCCAGATATGGTAGAATAAAACGTTCTTCATGGTTGGAAGGGTCTCTATAAATTTCATTTTTTACCATAATATTTAGGCTTAACATAATACAGTTACGGGTTCATACTCTTGTCACGGCCTTTGGAACGACCATCTTAGCTTTCTATTCTTCTATCAGTCCTCCTTATGACTTATTACATAATCTTTTCACCCAAGTTCAATCAACCGTGAATTCCATGTATATTTAATCACGGTGCTCTTACCTGAATTTCTTGAAACAGTCTTGAGGATTGTTTTCCTCAGCCTTTCAAAGTAATGATCAAATTTTGCAGGAGACTTGTGTAGCCGACTTAGTACTTTAACCTCTCTCTTAAGTTTGCTTATCAGCTAATTCCGTGAAGATCTAATAAGGCAGCTGTGACCTGAATGGCTGATTACTTCACACAGGATATCTTCTGAAGTACCGTATTTCTCCGCCAATAAGCCCAGGGGGCCTGTGCATGAAATTGAGTAATGAGTAGGGGGTGGGCTTATTGCCGGATAAGAGCCTATACCTGACCGATATCCTCGGTCGCCATCTTGGATTTTTCACTACTGTTATCGATGAACAAATCTATTCAGGCGAGCGAAGACTGGTTACTGGATGATTAAAATAAGAACAAGAAGAAATATATATAAAAACAGGTTTGTATGAATTCCATATCAAGTAAATCAAACAAATACAACAAAATCACCATAGCACTGTCAATGAGTCACACACGTTCATGAGCGATCGAAACCACCGAACAGAAGAGTCTCGTCGTCGGATTCCTCTGAATCAAACAGAATACCATCGGCCCTGGTACCATCAATGTCCTCCTCAATGTCTGTATCCGCACCGCTGACACCTACTTCCTCGATAAGTCGTCGGGATTGAAGTGAGTTCTCGGATCCGGACAGTGAATTGGAGATCCTGCAGCTGAGAAAAGAGCCGATGAAGGTCTCCTCGGTGACACTAGCCCAAGCTGTGCTGACCCACGTAATGACATTCTGGCGAGTCGGCTGCACGACGTTACCATTCTTGTTGCGTTGGGCGGTCCGGAACCAGTCTGTCCACTGTTGGCGCATCCATTGTTTGAATACCTTATTAACATGGGTGTCCATCGGCTGAACTAAACCGGTACAACCTAAGAAAATAAACAGACAAAAACATTTCGTAAGAATAGTGCACAAGTGTGTGTACCGCTGTTCAAAACAACTCCCCATAGGGGCCAAGTGTGATTACATAGACTAACCTTTACATTTGCTATTACTTTTGCCTCCCTCCGCGTCTATAAAACGTATTTGACCTACATTCATTTCCGGGGTCTGCAGAACATTGCTTTATGTACCGTAATTGTCTGAATAAACGCACTTCCACGTTAAAATGTAATATTATATACATACCTCCGGGAATGGTGACGATGTCTGTGTCATACTGCTTGAAGATCTCAAGGGTAGACGGACAGGTGTGTGGACGGTAACTGTCCAGAGTGAGCAGTCTGCGGACATCGTCAGTGTTCGGGCCCCACACTCGTCGAATCCAGCGTTGCACCTCGGCAGTCGTCATCCATCCGTTCTGGGAAGCGGATACTCGAACATTCGGAGGAATCCGAAGTGAAGCCTGGATCCGGGACGACAGCTCACCAGATTTCTCCTGCAATAAATGAAATAAAAATACCTGGTAATTATAGCGTATTGTTTATACAGGGAATCATATCATTAGTCACTGTTTTATGTACGGTAATTATAAATAACACAAGACTACTCAATTATTTACTAATGTCCAATTATAGGTATATAAATAAAATTATCTATTTAATTGTTTTAATTGGAAATCAGTATTGTATAAGATTGTCATGGTAAAATACATTTTAATACATACCTTGAAGATAATGTAAGCTGGGAATTTGTGACCAGACGCTGTGGCTGACAGTGCTACGGTACAACCCTTCTTGGCCCCACCGCTGTTCGTGATACGGACAGTCTTCTCGCCGATCATGGAGTTGGTCGTGGTGAATGGCGTGTCAAATCGGACCTTGGTCTGATCCATGTTGGCAATGTTGTAAGCGGTATAGTCGTTGGCCTGGCGGAGGTGGCGGATGGCGTCGTGGAAGGCGGCGATCTTCTCCTGATAATCTGATGGCAGTTTCTGTGCGTCGTTGGTCCCGCGGCGAATCCCGACAGAAAAGCGCTTCTTCCATCTGCGTAGCCAGCCGTTGGATGCGATGAAACCATCAACTCGAAGCTTGCTGGCGATGATGCGGCCCTGAGCTTGTAGCATATAATTAGTCACGGCTCGTCCCTCGGCCCTCTCCTCCACGAACCATTCAAACACGGCGTTGTCAAGCTCCATAGACCTTGGTGGCGTCGCTGCACCAATCTTCTTCAGGGATCCTGTCTTCCCACCGGAGTTCATAAGTAGCTTGTCGTAATCGTGGTTCCATGTTCTGATGAGTTTCCGGTCAACTCCAAACTCCCTCTGTGTGGCGGAATAGTTCGAGCCGTTCCCTCGAAACCAGTGGACGATGTCGATCTTGTCCTTCACTGTGTAGCGCTTACGACTAAGAGGCATGATGCTGTAGAATGATGAAAGCAAGACACCTCTCCTTATTTATCCCATTACGGCACCTTTGATCTCAAGATGTCTAGCTCTTACTCAAAGTGTCAAATACTGATGTTATTTTAGGTGTCATTAGGCGCCATTGTTATAGCGACACCCGACTTCAACGGGCATGGCTTTTATATTTACTTGACTGTAACTGTTTTCCTAAAGCGCGTGTTATACTCGTCCAGTGACCACGCTGATCAATTAGCCACCTTTGTTTCACACTCGCACTATTCTTACACTACGAAAACATACCAGGTATTATAGCCAGGGTAGTTTATACCTTTAATTATGGTAACCTGGCCACCCGTCAATGTGCTTGTGTATACACAGATGTACACGCATGACTGCGTCGATGAACATCGGCAGACGACTTTCTGGGTTAATGTATTCATACAAATCTTGACTGTTTTTTTTTATGATACAACAATCTTACAAACACCGGCACAATACAAAACAAGACTGTATTTTTATTCATATGATGCAACAAACACGACAGAAATTCTATGAGAAGTCTTTCAATCATTGACAGAATAACAGTTCAGTTTGCTCAGTTCATTCTCCCGATCGGTAAGTCTTCCGACCGGGACAGGTCGGCTGAGGTCAAAAATGGGGGTGGGCTTAATACCGGACATCCCCCCCTGTGCATGAGAGTTGGCAGAAAGGGGGAGTGGGCTTATTACCGAGCATGGGCTTATTGCCGGAGAAATACGGTAGTAAGATTTAAATCGGACTTGATATATAGATTTATTATGTGTGGAGACTATTTAGATAAGACTGGTTGTATGGTTGTTTTCAACGGAACTTTAAACAGAACATCAACAATAAATTGTTTCAATACTTTTGTTTCCCATGTTGTTAAATGTATATGTTTTACAAATGAACATGGATGGGAGATCTTGATGACTTTGCCCTTGTTAAGGAATAGATTCCATGATGCAGAAATGACATTCTTTGACACATTGGAGTATACAGCTGCAGTTTGTTGTGATTGCCCTGCTTGCAACATCACGATTGCTAGACCAACCTCTGCAGCTGTCCTGTGACGTCTCTTGCTAACAAATGTTCAAAACAGGATGCAAAATGACTGAACACTCAGAAGAAAATTTGTTGATGGATTTGATGTTAAGTTCACTCTTACTTTCAACAAAACCACATTTCATTTCAGTAATAATTACCATAACTTTAGTATGCAAATATGGTCCTACACAAAAACAAAAGATTAAAAAATCCTGCCCTCCCAATGATCCATGAGCCATCACGGCAGAAACGTTAGAGTGATCTCCCTTCCTCTTTCCTTTATGGTGTGCAGACATGTTCTTAGCTGAGTGCTTTCTTTTCCTTCTCGTTGTACTTCCATTTGTTATCTGAGTATTATTGTTACTCATTTAGAAGTGTTTAACCCATCTTCCAACTTATTTTGTCCAATAAAGACTTGGTATATTGTGGCAGTGTATATATTAGTTAGGTAGTGTCATACTGGGTCAGCTCCCTCTTGCTGTAGGGCCTGGTCAGTTGGGAGACACCCCACGGAGACCTAGCTGGCTTTATCTTGACATATCAGTGGGTAGCTGATTTTGTTTTTTGTCTAAATATTTTTTATCTTGTTAATTATTATTATTTGTAAAACCATGTTTATGTTATTTGAATGTACATAATGAGTAGTTCCTGACACTGTTTTTATATTTAAAAACTCACCTGTAAGCTGAAAGATATACACAGTTATTTGTAATGTAAAACAGTCTAAACTTAAATTAGTTAAAGTTACATATGAATATATGTCTTAAGTATAGATTTAATGACTTTATTATAAACTAGAGAATGTATTCTGTTGTATTCATTTCATAAGTTATTTGTAGCTGTAACACTGTCTTCAGCCAAGTACGGGTAGAATGTATATATATATGTGTTGTGCTGTACCAAAAGGGGAGTTCAGCTATAGGCAACCCCTAAGAGTGATGCTGATGAATTAATAAAATATATATCAAGGAGAAGCTTGACTGGTTTGTTCACTCCAACAATATGTTTATTTCGGCTTATTTTCCAGCCAAGTTTTTCTCCACGTGGTTGAGTGCATGACCTCGTGTTTCGCTGTTTGGATTTTACGTGAAGTTTGTTAATTTTTGTTGCTTTGTCGGGCATTTTTATGTGACCATTTTTTTATTGCAGTTTTGCTGCGTAACGTTAGTCTTGAGCTTTCATTCGTAGTTTTTGATTGTTAGTTTTTCTCTTAAAAAATGTTATTGCCTGTTTTCCTTGTTTACAATTTTTTTATTGTTTCAAGTATGGCTAGTGCCGGTTTACGTCGGGGTTCAGCATATGGGTGTTCCCATTTCTTTGAAGAAGTAAGCCTTGTAAGTCCTCTGCCTGTTCTGAACAGGTGGGTGATTTAGGCATTCCTGCCGGGGTGCTCTCGTTTCTGCCATGCTCAGGCCTTGAGCAGGGGGTTGCTGGTTCTGGTCCGTTTGGGTCCAGTCCGGAGTTCCCTGTGCAGGGGTACCAAGGGGGTGTCCTTCAACAGGTTAGGTTTACAGGCCAGGCGTCTGGTTTCTGGTCGCCATTTCCCCCAGGTTCTGGGTATAAGGGTGCCTGCAGGCATTCGTCCCTGGGCTGCCCAGGCCAGTCTGTGGATGGTTCTGGGTACCAACAGTATCCCAGCAGTTACGGCCATAGCCCATACACGTCTGGGTGTCCACCTGGCGGGAGTTGGGTTCATCCTTGTCTCTCGGAGACGGTGGCCAGCCCCAGACTCAGATGGGCCATTTTGGCCAGTTTTGGAGTCACTTCCAGCCCGCGGGAACATTCCCATTCCCTCAGGGGTTAGGATTTAACCTTATGGGTTTTCTCTTGTGGAATCCCTGATCTCTCCCTCCAGGAGATGGTTCAGAATCCCCCTAACGTCCTGCTACTTCGGGAGCCTTGTTGGCTGGTCCTAAGAAAGTTTGTGAGCCTCTTAGGGCTTCCGCCTGCCGCACGAAATCATTGCTCGGGTAATGGAGAAGAATTCTTTCTCTACCCCTTGCTCCTGGGTTTGCTGGACTGCAAGTCAGATGGAGGTGGGGAAGATGGGGGGGCGTGCCTCTCTGCTTTTCTTCTGCAGTGGCTGGAGATCACGGAAGATGCTTGGGCATTGTCTGTGGTCATGGAAGGTCTAGGTATCCCCTTTCTTAGGGATCCAACCCTCGGCACCCAGCCGATTTTCTTTCCTCCTCCGGGGGATGCAGAAAAGGCTCAGGGGCTTCATGAGGAAGTAGGGACCATGCTTGCCAAAGGCACAGTAGAGGCGGTTCCTATGTCAGAATGCACTCCCGGCTTCTACTCCAGAATATTTCTGGTTCGGAAGAAGTCTGGTGCATGGCATCTGATCACAGATCTCGGTGCCTTCAACAGGCACGTAGATTCTCCTCACTTCAAGATGGAGACCCCATGGGGCATGATGGCCTCTGTGAGGGACGGAATGTTGGCAACTTCAGTAGATCTGAAGGATGCCTACTTCCATATCCTCATCATAAAGTCGGCACGGAAGTTCCTCTGTTTCACGTGCAATGGCAAGGTCTTCCAATTCCAGGCCATGTCCTTCAGGCTCACAACAGCTCCTTTGGTTTTCACCAAGTCAGAAGTCTCCCCATCTCAGGACTTCGTCTTCTTGGGGAACCATTTCAACACGGTTCGGGGCTTAGCCCTTCCACCTTTGGAAAAATTCAAGAAGGCCAGGGCTCTGGCTCTGATCTTCATCGCATGGTTGCATGTCAAGGTACGTTGGTTCCTCAGTTTTCTGGGGTATCTCAACTCCCTTGCAGATGTGGTCCCCCTAGGGAGGCTTCACATCAGAGCTCTCCAGATGTTCCTCCTGTCCAACTGTCATCCAGGAAGTGGGACCCCTGGATTCCTCATACCCAGTCGGTCAGGGAGTTTGCTCGCTGGTGGACCTTTCAGGAGAACGTTCTCTGCCGGATGCCTTTGATCAAGCCTGTCCCCTCTATGACCCTGTTCACGGATGCATCCATGACAGGATGGGGAGCGTACCGTGACAGCCAGTGCTGCTCGGGGAAGTGGTCTGGGGAACGACTCAGAACACATCAATGTGCTTGAGATGAGGGCTGTTCTTTTGACTCTGCAGTCCTTTCAGGGGGTCCTGCAGTCCAAAGTGATTTGTGTGGCAACGGACAACTCTACAATTGTCACATATCTGGAGAGACAGGAGGGCACCAGGTCTCATGTCCTGTGTGCTCTCACCATCGGCATTCTTCTTCTCTGCCGTGAGATGCAGTTGACCACTGCTGTTAAGCATCTTCCTGGCAGGCTGAACGTGTTGGCAGACACCCTCTCCAGGTGCCACCAGCCAGTGTTGACGGAATGGCAGCTGTGTCTCTTGATTTTCAAAGGAATTTGTCAGGTTTGCCACTTCCCTGAACAACCAGCTGCCAACCTTCGTCTTTCCGATCCCAGATCAGAAGGCTTGGGCTGTGGAGGCCCTTTCTCTGGACTGGGACAGGATGCATGCATATGCATTCCCTCCCTTCAATTTGGTGGGTAGGGTGCATCACTGCTCCTTACTTCTGATAGCCCCTCTGTGGCCGAGGCAACCTTGGTTTGCGGAGCTCTTGTCGTTTCTGGTGGAGGAACCTCTGGCTCTCCCCACCAGACGGAATCTCCTTCGCCAGCCTTGGTCCAGAACAACATACTCTCGACCAGAGATCCTCCACCTTCACACGTGGAGGCTATCTCTGGAAGCCTCGCCAAGGCAGGCTTTTCTTGAGAGGTGTCAGATCGCATCACGCGATAAATCAGGGCTTCTGCTTCTGCCGTATACCAGTCACGATGGAAGGTCTTCTGTGATTAGTGTGTTGGCAGGGAAGTTGATTCATTCGAAGCCTCTGTGCAGTTGATTGTGGATTTCCAACTCTCTCTGTTTAGGGACCTGGCACTATTGCTGGCTATCGTACCGCTATTACCAGTGCCCTTGCTTTTTACGACAGGAAAGAGATAGGTTCGTCCTCCTCTCTTTCTGCCCTTATCAGAGGCTTGCTCTGGATAGACCCAGAGTTCTGCAGCTGGCCCCACAGTGGAATCTGGCCCTGGTGCTAGATTCCCTGACTAGGGCTCCTTATGAGTCTTTGGAGTCTGCCTTGTCAAAGAAGTCCTCCTTTTGGTTCTGGCCTCTGGACGTAGGAGGAGTGTAGTCTACGCCTTGTCTTTGGTTCCTTCTTGTCTACGTTGGTCGTAACTCTCCTAACTAATCCTTCCTTTTTAGCAAAGAATCAGGTACCGGGGTTCTCGCCCGATCCTATGAGGATCCCGGCTTTGACTAGAGATAGGTTGCTTTGTCCTTGTTGGGCTCTTAGGTTTTATCTTTATAAAATCAGGGGGATGGTGGGGGGGGGGGGGGGGTTGGCTCTCAATCCTGTCTGTTTCTGCCCATCAAACAGGAACGATTACAAGCATTCTGAAAATCAGGCTCGGGCAAGGATGAAAGTGCGGGCTCATGAGGTCAGGGCCCTTCTCAATGGGTCCTCCTTTCAGGAGGTCATGTCTGCTGCCTTCTGTTGGGGCAGGGAGCCCTAGCTTACCACTCTGAAGGAATGTATTCGTTGGAACCTCTGGTGGTGGCACAGTCAATGGCTATGCTTCCTTGGTAGCCCCAGGGCATGTCTTTCCATACGGCGGCATGTGGGTACACTTGCTCTGACACGGGGAGGTCCCCTCCTACTCTTTTGCACTGTGTTCCCCCTACTACTTTGGCTGTGCTGGATGGGCTGCCTGGCATCTAGTCACCGCTGCAGTAAGACAAATTCGCATACTAAAGTTATGGTAATTATTACTTTAACGAAATTGAGGTTTTTTCATGTAAAACCAATTTTTATGAGGTAATACTTACCATAACATTATGGAGTCACGCCCTATCCACCCCTGTTCCTTATCTGCCTGGCTGCCCCTCTATGGTGCTCCATAAAGGTTGTTAGAGGAAGGGAGATCACTATGTGTCTGTCGTGATGGCTCATGGATCATAGGGAGGGCGGGATTTTTTAATCTTGTTTTTTGGATACAAAGATGGGTGTAGGACCATATTTACATACTAAAGTTATGGTATGTATTACCTCATAAAAATTGGTTTTACATGGAAAAACCTAATATTGCTAGTTTGATTTTAACCTTTATTACAAAATGCCTTGCCATAGTAATTTCTCAGGTAAATCGTTACCAAGAAGTTATTGTGCACACAATGGTGATAAAACAATTGTCTGAAGGAGTGTCAAGCAGAATGGCAGAAAAAATCATATATATGTATGATCCTGAACTTTTTGCGATCAATAAATAAAAAAAAATTATGGTTATGAAGCATTAATATGTAAAGTGTCATTTTCCTATATAAAAATGACGGAGTTATGACAATTTTATTGTGGTAGGAATGACAGCTTGGCACAAGCGTTTATGTTTTATACAAATGCTGTGGATAATCGTGATGCATCTTCAGACACCATAGCCTAAAATATTCAAAGACGTTAGCAACATCAAAAGAGGTATTGTTCATATGATTATAATCGTACTATGTGTATTACAGTTGAGAGCAGCGTCAACTTATTCGTAGTTTTTGTTATATGTTGATAAGGGAATAAAAGATATGAAAGAATTCATCAGCGGATCATTTTTTGTCTTATGAGAGACATTAAAATAACACGTGTCTGTAGTCTTCTTATCTTCGTTTCTGTGAGTGAACTTTTCTTTCATGTGCTTGAGCAAGCTGACACAAACTGAGGCCTCTATTGTGTATTGTTATGTAAGCATGGATTGTAAGGGAGTGTACTTGTCAAAGAATAACAGTCTTTCACAGCACATTTTGATGCAATTATAAATGTACAAAGATTATTCTTATTATGGCAGAGAAGCCATTTATATAATCAAACGACTCCCAGATAAGCTCTATCCTTATAAATCTGTTGATATAACCCCCATTGAAGACCAAGGTATGACCCCCATTGAAGACCAAGGTATGACCCCCAATAGAGACCAAGGTATGACCCCCATTGAAGACCAAGGTATAACCCCCAATGGAGACCAAGGTATAACCCCCATTGAAGACCAAGGTATGACCCCCATTGAAGACCAAGGTATAACCCCCATTGAAGACCAAGGTATAACCCCCAATGGAGACCAAGGTATGACCCCCAATGAAGACCAAGGTATGACCCCCATTGAAGACCAAGGTATGACCCCCAATGAAGACCAAGGTATGACCCCCATTGAAGACCAAGGTATGACCCCCAATGAAGACCAAGGTATGACCCCCAATGGAGACCAAGATATAACCCCCATTGAAGACCAAGGTATAACTCCCAATGGAGACCAAGGTATGACCCCCATTGAAGACCAAGGTATAACCCCCATTGAAGACCAAGGTATAACCCCCAATGGAGACCAAGGTATGACCCCAATGAAGACCAAGGTATGACCCCCAATGGAGACCAAGGTATAACCCCCATTGAAGACCAAGGTATAACCCCCAATGGAGACCAAGGTATGACCCCCATTGAAGACCAAGGTATAACCCCCATTGAAGACCAAGGTATGACCCCCAATGAAGACCAAGGTATAACCCCCATTGAAGACCAAGGTATGACCCCCAATGAAGACCAAGGTATGACCCCCAATGGAGATCAAGGTATAACCCCCATTGAAGACCAAGGTATGACCCCCAATGAAGACCAAGGTATGACCCCCAATGGAGACCAAGGTATAACCCCCAATGGAGATCAAGGTATAACCCCCAATGGAGATCAAGGTATGACCCCCAATGGAGATCAAGGTATAACCCCCATTGAAGACCAAGGTATGACCCCCAATGAAGACCAAGGTATGACCCCCATTGAAGACCAAGGTATAACCCCCATTGAAGACCAAGGTATGACCCCCAATGAAGACCAAGGTATGACCCCCATTGAAGACCAAGGTATAACCCCCAATGGAGACCAAGGTATAACCCCCAATGGAGATCAAGGTATGACCCCCAATGGAGATCAAGGTATAACCCCCATTGAAGACCAAGGTATGACCCCCAATGAAGACCAAGGTATGACCCCCATTGAAGACCAAGGTATGACCCCCAATGAAGACCAAGGTATGACCCCCAATGGAGATCAAGGTATAACCCCCATTGAAGACCAAGGTATGACCCCCAATGAAGACCAAGGTATGACCCCCATTGAAGACCAAGGTATGACCCCCATTGAAGACCAAGGTATGACCCCCATTGAAGACCAAGGTATGACCCCCATTGAAGACCAAGGTATGACCCCCAATGAAGACCAAGGTATGACCCCCAATGGAGATCAAGGTATGACCCCCATTGAAGACCAAGGTATGACCCCCATTGAAGACCAAGGTATGACCCCCATTGAAGACCAAGGTATGACCCCCATTGAAGACCAAGGTATGACCCCCAATGAAGACCAAGGTATGACCCCCAATGGAGATCAAGGTATAACCCCCATTGAAGACCAAGGTATGACCCCCATTGAAGACCAAGGTATGACCCCCAATGAAGACCAAGGTATGACCCCCAATGGAGATCAAGGTATAACCCCCATTGAAGACTAAGGTATGACCCCCAATGAAGACCAAGGTATGACCCCCAATGGAGACCAAGGTATGACCCCCAATGAAGACCAAGGTATAACCCCCAATGGAGACCAAGGCATAACCCCCAATGAAGATGAATATGTCAACTTCCGTCAACACTCAAGCAGATGATGTCAACTCGATCTGTTTGCAATAATATATACAGTTATAACTTTATTCATTTTTGTTGCTTATAAATATATGATTGAATCCTTCTTTCCTTAGTTTTATGTACCAGATAATCCCACCAGTCAGTAATAGCATTTTATTTTTATACACTGTAGACACAAGTTTTTACAGTAGCAAAATGCCCATACCGATGCCATAAGCAATTTCCTCCTACAAGGGTAGTGCAGGCTGAGGCAAACCCTCATGAATAGAAAAAGATACAAAATGGTGCATTCTGGGATTACAAAATGAGTATGAAAGAAAGATCAATAGGGAGGAATAAGGCATTTTCCGTTATAGGGAGGCCCTTTGAACCTCTTGTGTGTGAATGTTAAACCTGTCTGTAAGTAAGTTGATTGATGAAATAGATCTGCTGTCATTGTAGATGAAATTTGCATCCAGACACCTGGAATATATTTACCTCTGACCTAGTCTTATAACACAGAAACAGTCTGTCTCAGAGACCATGATATGTAAATTGATGATATAGGCATTCTCTGTCAAGGTTATATCTGTTGTTATGAAGCATTTCCTTCTGGTAGGTTAGTTTTATACTGAATATATAGTCATTAATCAAAACCAGGTGAAAAGTAACGTGTGACTACTGCCAACTTTATCATACCAATTAAGAAAAAAAAACTGAGTTGACCGTGTAGTCATCAAAATGTCATGAAATTTCTTACTGCATGGTTGTGATATATAATGAGCATTAAGCACGGCTGATTTTAAGGTCATCTGACCTGAAGGGTATATGGATGACCTATGATTATCATGTTTCATCCGTCATCGTGTGTCATTTGTAAACTTTCTTCTCAATTATCACAAGGTCCATGGTGCTTAAATTGGGTATGTAGCATGATGTGAGGAAGATCTACCAAGTCTGTTCTTATCACTGACCCTCTGATCCACTTTCAAAGTCACAGGTGTCAAATGTGTTGAAATCTTGAAACAACTTCTCATTCATTTTAATAACCAAAATGCCAAGGGTGCTGATATTGAGCCTGTATGATGCTTGGATGTAGTCTTACCAAGTCTGTTAATATAAAATACCTTTACCCACTTTCAAGGTTGCAGTTGTCAAAGTGATGAAAATATTGAATAACTTCTCAATTGCCAAAGATCCATGGTGCTGATATTGGGCTTGTAGTAATGTGGGATGGAGCCGTAGGGCTACCAAGTTTGTTCATATAATTGACCCTGACCCACTTCCAAGTTACAGGTGTCAATATCTTTAAATGATTTCTTAATAATCAAAGAGCCCAGTGCACTGATATGGGACCTGCAGCATGAGGAAGGGCTACCAAGTTCATTTAAGTGAATGACTTTGACCCATTTTCACGGTCACCAGTTTACAAGTGTATTAAAATTTTCAAATGACTTCTTTTCAATTACCGAAAACCCCAGAGTGCGGATAATCACCCTGTGGCATGCTTGGATGAAGGACTACCAAGTTTGTACATATTATTGACCTTGACTATTTCAAGGTCACGGGTATGAAATATGTCAAAATCTTTAAATGACTTCTGGATAACAAGAAGGCTTTGGGTGCTGAAATTGGGCCTGTGGCATTCTTGGATGACAGGTTACAAATTTTGTTCATGTTATTTAGCTTTTCTGTTTGTAAAGGTCACAGGGGTCAAATGTGTTCAAATCTTCATTGACTTCTCTATAACAAGATAGGTCCAGGCTTTTGATTTTAGTTCTTTAATATAAGTGGAGTAAGGCTACCAATTTCTTCAAATAACTGACCTTGGCCTATACTCAACAGCTCTTGGGTTAAGTGAGTTGTGGTCATAAAACTTCTTTTTCAACAAGTAGTAAGTCCAGAGTAATTTATGTAGAAATATCTGTGAAGAATATTATTTCAAGTTTGCAGAAAATGTTTTCATGAACCAACAATGTTTTCTTTGTAAGCAGTAGAGTAGCTGAGCAATTTATTTTAGGCCTTTTTAGCCTCTTTCATAAATAGGTTTGTATTGTCACATGATGTTAAGGCCCATGGGCCTCTTGTTTAGATCATATAATGCAAACATTACTAAAAAGGCCTAGGGTACCGATACTGGGCTTGTTGCATACTGGGATAAAGGGCTATGAAATTTGTTTAAGGTCACAGGACTTTGTATGTGTTAAAATCTCCTGACAAAAAGGCTCATGAATTGATGTTAAGCCTGAAGCAATCTGAGAGGAAGAGCTTCCAAGTTGGTTCAGATGAATGACCATATGTTCAAGGTCACCGGAGCATATATGCTTGAATTTCAAACAACTTTTTTCAATAACTAAAATGCTCAGGGTACTGATATAGATCCTGCGGTGTGCTGGATAAGGAGCTACCAAATCTGTTCAAATGAATAACCTTAATCAAGTTTCAAGGTCAAAGGGGTCATTTGTATTTAAAAGTTTAAAAAATAAACTCATCTCAATAACTTAACTGCCCATAGTGTATAAGTATTGGGCCTGAAGAAAGTTTGGATGTTTGGCCAAACAAGTTTGTTGCAATGAATGACCTTAGCCCACTTTCAAGGTCAACAGGGTCAAGTGTACTTATATTTTTTAATTGACTTCATTCCAATAACTGAAATGCCTTTGTTACTGATATTTGGCCTGAAACATTTGGCTTAGTTTAATCTTGCTTTCTGCCCTAGTAATAGCCAGGGTTATTGAAGGATGTGCAAGGTTTGGGTGGTAGAGGAAAGGTTGAGTGCTGTGCTGGTGTTACGGCCCCGCGGCAGAATTTCACACATTTCCACATAGGCACTGCCTGACAAAGGGATAAAGTTGGCATGCTCTTGTTTACACTGTATGACGAGGTTAATTAATGACTGAATGTTTAATTTACAGAATTGTAAAAACATGTCGAGTATATCCTGAACATTTTTATAATGATTTTACTTATGATAAAAGTGTCACTTTCAAATATTTAGCATAAATACATTGTGATTAATCATTCACTCATTCTATTACTAATTCAGATACCATTAGTGAACGACCCAGTACCTAACTCGGGGGTATAGCTAATCTTTCTGTAACAGCTATACTATAAAGGACCCTTTTTAAAGGCGGGGATAACTAGTTCAGTTAAAAAGGTGAGAGGAGTTATAAGAAAAAAATAAACCTACAAACCTACTAAATCAAAGTTTTGATTTTAGATGTAGAAAGGGGTTAAAGAAGAAAGATGTAGCCCAAAAGTATGGTGTATTGGCAAACACAATCTCTACTTGGCTAAAAAACATAATAAACATCAATCAAAAATTCAGTGAGGCTGATATTGGGTCACAGCGAAATTTACGGAGTTAGAAAGTGCTTTGCTTCAATGGTTTGGTCAGATACAGTTGAAAAATATTCTACCGTAAAAACCCATGTAATGTCCGCACTTTTTTTCACCGAAAATCAATCCAAAAAAGGGGGTGCGGACATTACAGAGATATAGAGGAAATGACACTTTTTTCCTTCCGACAATTCATATCATATCTCCTTGAATTGTGTTCTTAAAAGCCAAGCATACCTGATATTATCGTTCTATGGTTTTTTCTATGATGTTTCCTCAACCAAACATGATTATTTATGATTATTTATTATAGTTTCCATGGTTAATTCCTTCCAATTTCTCGTTACAGGTTCGTATTGTGTCGTCCTTCGTAATAGGAAGCCATTTTGTTTGACTTTGTCACATGAATAAAGTTAGAGTTATTCCCCTTCCCCCATTGAAAAAGCATACCCATGAGCATATACAAAATAACACAACATTTTCATTCTACATTTTATTTACAAAATAACAATAAATAACATGTACAAGAATATTACATAAAATAAATAATCAGACGTTTTATTGATTATGGATCGTTTATCAGAAAGTCTTAATACACAGCAGGCCGGTTTAATAGCGTTTCTCGAAACCCCAGAAGTCGTCGTCGTCACTGTGGAAGAACTCCTCGGCGTTGAAGCTGTCTTCCTCTGTCTGGTCATTGTAATAAATGGCGTTCTCGTCGTCTGATGGTGTGTCAGTAGGGTCAGTGGCGCCGTGGGTCATGGGCGGGTCATGTTACTGTATAGTTATCGTTAATTGGCTAATCACACGCTGTCACTCACTCACACTCGAGGTGAGGAGACGACCCAAGCTGTTTACAACACTGCTGGGCTAAACCCTTATCAAAACACCAATTATCGAAATGAGGACTTGTCATACTGGTAAGCTTACTGTACCATTATGGTGAATAACTGTTGTTATAAACAATTAAGTGAATTCTTGAATGGTACCTGTAAGTTATACACAATGCGACATGCTCTCGGCCATTACGACATTAGCGTACGTGAAATGAAATCGGCAGCTTCAATTTGCATTTTTTACCCGCGGACATTACATGGAAGGTGGGTTTTTTCCCCAGATTTTTGTGTCAAAAAAGGGGTGCGGACATTACACAGATGCGGACATTACGTGGGTTTTTACGGTACTCTGGCAAAATGTTTAAAGAGAATGTCAAACAATTTGCTTAACAACTGCAATTTTCCAATTTAGAGTCTTTTACCAGTTGGCTTGAGTAATTAAAAGAAAGACAACTTTCAAAAAGGTCTGTGTACACATAAGTACCCGATATCCATTTCTTGTTAATTTCTCTGTAATGTTATGTTTTTGTTACCTGAATGGAACATTTTGTTATATAAATACAATCTGTATTTTAATTCTGTTTTATCTGTTGTGTTGCTTTAGATAACAATGTTGTGTCATCAACTAGGGCCATGAACATAAAAAGCCAAACAAACCATGGATCTCTGGATGTATGAAAAATTTTTTTTACTAGTCCCTTGAACTTCAAATTATCGAAGTTTGATTATAGTTACATAGCTATGTAATGATTTCATCTCCACTTTAAACCCTTAATTGGAACTCTCTCTCAAATAATGCTCAAGTTTTATACAGGTATATTACATATTGGTCATCAGCACACTTGAATTGATGGAACATTCCAGTAAGTGGATGACCTTGACCTACTTTAAGTCACAAATGTTAAGAAATCTTCAATAACAGAATAATGAATAGTGGAAGGTCCAGAGTCATTACAACCAATTAACAAAAAGGGCCACTTTTATCAGAAGTTAAAAGTGTTGAAATTGTTTAAGAAATTATTAAGTATCAACAAGTCGGATGTTGCTATATTTACAAATGAAACTCAATGAAAAGATGGGGTCATCAGTTTTAAAGTTCACAAAAAGTAACAGAAATAACTCTCAGGAGCAAAGATGGACTTTATATTGGACCTCTTGTTTAAGTCTTTGGAGCAGATGTCATTATGGTAATCATCTATTAATTGTCATTTGGACATCAACGTTTTCCTTTTAAAATTTTAATCTCAAAACCCAACTGGTATAGAGCCAAGGTATTTTACCAGTATGATGCTGAGATGAATGTTATTTCAGTTTTTTATGAGTTAACCTTGCCCCCTTTCAAGGTCAGAGAAATCAGAAATGCCCTAATTGGTGTACATATATATATATGTATGGCCACTTGTTCCTCAGTTTTTTTTTATGTCTAGTCTGAGAAATGCCTGAAGTCAAGTGTCATTTAATTAGAGGATGACAGAGTGCAATATCTTTAATGATGTTTGTTCATGTACCTTCTCTGTAATTATTTCTAAATGTAAAAAGTTCACATTTTTTGTTTGCTGCCACATAACACTTATGACAGTTTTGACAGTCCCTTTTAAAGGAAGGCCCATATTTAAAAAAAAAACAGATTATTAAAGTTAATGTCTTCTTTCATAGTGGTAAATTAGGTGAGGCACAAAATGTCTGAGGTCCTAATGACTATACAAATCATTTAACCTTCTTTCCTTCTATTTACAGAATAAGGCATCACTTTATGAAATGCATTAAAAGATATTAAGTCACCTCAAAGGCAACAGTGATCATCATTATAACCTTGTCAATGATAATTATGTGCGTAAATGTGTTTTGGTCACCTGAGAACAAATCTCAGGTTTATACAACTAGGAAGGAATATTAACTTGAGAAATATCAACTTCTCCTGAGGCAATATGTATGTAAAAGCATTTTGAAAGTAATTACGGTGTTAAATAAATGCCCTAAAAATTTAGAAATTATTTATATACAACCATGAAAGGAAAAAACTTTTTGACAAAAAAGAAAATTGATTTATTTTACAATAACTGCACAGTGAATTTTAGAACTGGAAGACAAAAAACCTCTTCCCTTTTCACAAGATTATAAAAGCAAGGCAAAAGGTGCTCAGGGTAAACATTCCTGGAAGATATTATCTATCACAGAAGAGATTACTGACTAGTTCACTTTAGCTGAAGTGTCATCTAAGCTGAGTATTGGATAAGTGGAGATGTATTCACACAGAAACACTTGAGGAGATGTCTTATCAGTCACTACGGAGACAACTGTTATTCTCTTTGGAAAATGGGAAACTAGACATCATCATTGTGAAGAAAGTTTTATCAGTGGTTTTTCAAAATTTTTTTGCTCGACCAAAATATTGGGATAATAATACAGAAAAGAAAATTATGATCCAAACAGCAGCTAAACTGATTTGATCTGACATAATGGCAGAGGATACAGAATGTGAAACCTATCACTCTCCATCCGAAATATCATATTGTACAAGGAACATACATCACTTACTAGGTAGTCTTGTTTCCATATTGCAGGACATCACTAATACATTGAATTACTAGTTATCAGACAGTCGATAGTCCTGGTAACTAGACCTCAAAGTCTTCTGGCACCTTTACAGATAGGTCTTGGCATCCAACTGCACCTCCATTAGGAATTGAAGTTTTTTTATTGATGTCCTCAACCCTCATGGCTATTGTTCTCCATATACAGAGGTCAACACAGCAGGAAAAGAGAGATATTTATTGATACTCTAATCAACAGATCCTGCAATATGCAGCAGACAACATTGATCACAACACCTGCACCATAGATGGAAGGGATACATTCCCTGGGATGGGGATAATAGCCTACTCCACCCCAGGGATAATAGCCTGCTCCACCCCAGGGATGATAGCCTGCTCCACCCCAAGGGATAATAGCCTGCTCCACCCCAGGGATAATAACCTCCACCACCCTAGGGATGATAGCCTGCTCCACCCCAGGGATGATTGCCTGCTTCACCCCAGAGATAATAGCATGCTCCACCCCAGAGATAATAGCATGCTCCACCCCAGGGGTAAATGATGTGGGACCGCCAGTCAACAGACTCCACTTTACTTCTGACAACATGACAAATGCTGGATATAGTACAGATATTATGAGTCACTTTCAAAAAGGTTTGAAACAATGTCATACAAGAAATTGTTGGAATTGCAACATGTTGGCAGCTCTAATGCTGACTGGAACTTACCAGTCAACTCTAATGTTAACTTGTCCCTTCACTTCTATGGCCAATTTGGAAGGAGAAACCAGGATCTGTCCTGGTATTAAATATCTCTAACCTAGTAATTCATATGTCATTACATGTTGCAATACCGTTTCAAGATTACATGGAATTGGGAAAGGTGTAGCGTTAAAGATTATGGTATGTGAAGGTATACTTAGTCTCATAAACGCTTATCTAAAACTGGAAAAAGAAGCCTTGTTCACCGCTGGGGTAAAAAATCATTGCTGATCTTCATGGGGGCATACAACATGAAACACTGGATTTACACAGGTTCCAAAACTTTCTGCAAAGAACTGTTACCTCTTCAGTTTATGTTCAGGTTCAGGACCATCCCCCTTTGTCTGACGCTTTCAAATTTCACATCCTACAAGCATACTTTCAGACTCGAGTATGGATTGGGGCTGGATCACATTTAGCCCCAGTTGACTGGGAATGACAGCTCAATAACAATGTGTTGTATCCTTCTCATGCCACTTTACCTCCTCAAATCATCAAGTACAGCTCTCAAAGTGGAAGTAAGACAAAATGGTGCTCCTGTCGAAAGTATGGTTTGGAATGTTCAACAGTTTGCATTGAGTTTAGAAGCGTTGGTTGTACAAATTCAAGTCAACAAGAAGGTGAAAATAAAACTGATGATGACGTTGCCAACAGCCTATAGAGAGGAACAATATAGATAGTACATCAAAAATTTCAAATTTTGTGTGTAATCCTCCATTGTTCCCTTATTGTGCCCATTCGTTTTTCAGACTAAATTCAGGAAAAAGGCTGATATGGGGCCATCTTGGATTTTCACATAAAAAAAGTGTGATATCGCTCCTTTTTGAGAAATACTGGAGGAATATTTCACAAATTTCATTCATATCATATACTCCCTGTCTGTGCCCTTTTGATTGTGGGACTGATTATAAAAAGATAAAATGTCTGACAGACAACCGTCTTTAATTTGGGAGTTCTAGATCATTTGCTTGCTACTTTATATTTTATATTTCTTGCTATTTATAAGAGGAATTTTCAAATTTGGTGTAATTCGGAGCAAAGGAAAGAAAGTAAAAAAAATTCAATTTTTAAACCCCAATTAAAGATCCAACAATGATGGATGTATGAAGTGCCCTCTATACTTTTATCATAAACTTCAATGTCACATTGCGAAATCAGTTTTGTTGATCAATCTGTAGGGATCACTTTTGAACGCTCATTTTACATTCAGCACAAAGTTCACGACATCTATTAGCTATATACAAAATTCAAACTATGTTCATGAATAATTTGTTGAATATGCAAATAAGTATTAATGAATTGTCACTTGTTTATTTATTTATAGATTACAACTTAAGGTTTGACACATTGTTTTATGTAGAGCGACAGCGAGTCTCCATTGGTTGTATTTTATGAAAACTAATGCACATTGATAATATTATGGGAGATTTTTTTACCAAAGTTCAAAAAATAAGTTAACCGATATTCTGACCTTTAAATGATGTACATTGTAGAAAAATATACTTACATTGTTCATTTCCTTACAATTTTGTAGGGGATGTGATTGGTGGGGGCCATATAGAGGGGGCCTCAATGATGTCTACCTTTAAGGTCCAGTGTTAGTGGAGTCCTGGTCCAGTGTTAGTGGTGGCCTAAATGATGTGTATTGTTCTGGTCCAGTGTTAGTGGGGGCCTAAATGATGTCTATCTTTCTGGTCCAGTGTTAGTGGGGGCCTAAATGACGTCTCTGCCTGGTCCAGTGTTAGTGGGGGCCTAAATGATGTCTGTCTGGTCCAGTGTTAGTGGGGGCCTGGTCCAGTGTTAGTGGGGGTCTAAATGATATCTATATTTCTGGTCCAGTGTTAGTGGGGGCCTAAATGACGTCTCTGCCTGGTCCAGTGTTAGTGGGGGCCTAAATGATGTCTATGTTTCTGGTCCAGTGTTAATGGTGGTCTAAATGATGTCTATATTTCTGGTCCAGTGTTAGTGCGGGCCTAAATGATGTCTCTGCCTGGTCCAGTGTTAGTGGGGGTCTAAATGATGTCTATGTTTCTGATCCAGTGTTAGTGCGGGCCTAAATGATGTCTATGTTTCTGGTCCAGTGTTAGTGTTGGTCTAAATGATGTCTATGTTTCTGGTCCAGTGTTAATGGGGGTCTAAATGATGTCACTGCCTGGTCCAGTGTTAGTAGGGGCCTAAATAATGTCTATGTTTCTGGTCCACTGTTAGTGGGGGTCTAAATGATGTCACTGCCTGGTCCAGTTTTAGTAGGGGCATAAATAATGTCTATGTTTCTGGTCCAGTGTTAGTGGGGGTCTAAATGATGTCACTGCCTGGTCCAGTGTTAGTAGGGGCCTAAATAATGTCTATGTTTCTGGTCCAGTGTTAATAGGGGTCTAAATGATGTCTATGTTTCTGGTCCAGTGTTAGTAGGGGCCTAAATAATGTCTATGTTTCTGGTCCAGTGTTAGTAGGGGCCTGAATGATGTCTATGTTTCTGGTCCAGTGTTAGTAGGGGCCTAAATAATGTCTATGTTTCTGGTCCAGTGTTAGTAGGGGCCTAAATAATGTCTATGTTTCTGGTCCAGTGTTAGTAGGGGCCTTAATAATGTCTATGTTTCTGGTCCAGTGTTAGTAGGGGCCTAAATAATGTCTATGTTTCTGGTCCAGTGTTAGTAGGGGCCTAAATAATGTCTATGTTTCTGGTCCAGTGTTAGTAGGGGCCTTAATAATGTCTATGTTTCTGGTCCAGTGTTAGTAGGGGCCTAAATAATGTCTATGTTTCTGGTCCAGTGTTAGTAGGGGCCTAAATAATGTCTATGTTTCTGTTCAAGTGTTAGTAGGGGCCTTAATAATATCTATGTTTCTGGTCCAGTGTTAGTAGGGGCCTAAATAATGTCTATGTTTCTGGTCCAGTGTTAGTGGGGGTCTAAATGATGTCTATGTTTCTGGTCCAGTGTTGTTTTACATGTCCCCAGATGAATTGATTTTATTTCTTCAGATTTCCTCAACAGATTAAAAACAAGTAGTATCGTAACTTTAAGCTCTATATTTAATCCTATTCTATAAGTCATTGATCTTAATTAAAAGGTTCAAATGTCACATTTTGTACAAATTCATCAAACTTTGATGATGGAGAATTATAACATTTGACATTTTGTACAAACTTTGGAGAATTGTCAATATTTTCTGCTTAATTGTATTTAATGAAATAATTATTTGTATAAATTTTTAAGACCTCACAACATTAAGTATACAGCACTGAATAAGACGTTGTGTCAAAGGTCTGTTGTTAATATGGAGGCTTGTCCTTCACAGTCAGTACAAACAGCAAGGAATATATTGGCATGTTAACACAATCTTAATTTTTGAGTTCCGTGAAAAGTACAAGGGGTATAAAGCACATTTTCTGTTGTAAATAGGTAAACATCACCTGATTTGTTTAGCATCTAAGTCTTGGTCAATCTAGTAACTAATGTCAGGTTTTGAAATGAGAACAAAGTTAATCACTGAAACAGAAGCAGGAAGTTTTACCACGAAGCATAGAAAATTATCTGATTATATATGTTATCAAAGGAAACAGAAAATATTTCTCAATATAACTCTTCAAACAGAGAATGATTGTTTAAATTGTAGAAATATTAGTAATTCTTATGTTAATATGTATATATACACGGTAACATCAACAAAGTAAAATATGTATCCTTAATCATTTCAAGTTTAGACTCTATGAAATTTAAGTGGAAGTTGCTGTTATTGAATGCCAAGGCTGTTGTAGCATCATAGAAGGAAACTATGAAGTGAAAAACTATTAGATAAGAACAACTTGATTAATAGTACCTTTGCTGAAGTTTGTATGTGACTGCAGGATTAGCGTTATACTAACAGAAACACACAAAGTTTCACCCTGCAGTACACCTTAGCTGTAAAGAAATAATAGAATATTTGGTCAGGTATTACATATAGAATGGTCTCCCTTCTCGACAGTCTACCCTAAAATCAGCCAAGCCCGACAATATCATTGTCTGACTTTGTTATCTTCTTTAGTCCAAAATCACACAGCGTGATCAAACCAAGCCGGATTTTTTTCAAACAAATAATTTCAACGGGTACTCAAAGATCAGCCCCATTAATTTGCCATGGTGTTTCAATAACTGCACTTGCCCAGCAGTTTCAAGACTGCTGTAGAGACTGTGATCCATTCCTTAGGTACTCATAGCAGACCCATTAGTTCTCAAACTGCCAGGAACCGCTTGCGTGCAGAGAGTTATTACGTGTCGACCTTACGTCGGACCATCTCTGACACCACAGAGGCGGCAAGTGTTTCTTTACTGGATGACATGGCCCAAATAGGTTTGGGATGCGTTGATGGAGGCATGTGATATTCACCGACAAGTCTAGATTCTGTCTGTATTGCTCAGATGGAAGAAAAAGGATATATCGCAGACGCATTGAGTGTTTCACCGATTCATCCGGGCTTCTGTTATTTGTTTGGGAAGGCATCTCCGGTAGAGTAAAACCCCTCCTTAGTGGTCCTGTTTCCAAACCTCAATGTCGTTGATACAGGGACCAGATCCTCCAATTACATGTCCTTCCACTTCTCAGATGTCATAACCTAATTTTCTAGCAAGACAATGCACTAACACAAGAATGGAACAACATTCCCTAAAGGCTAAATAATTTCAATATGGCAGTCAGAGAGGCCATTTTGAAAATGATTGCGCAATTATTGTTTGCCTGTGCAACAGCTATTTTAAACTTCTCAAGTTTCACCAGTTGGATTGAGCTGCAACTTTACTGTTAAACAATAGGTAATGTTTGCTACAGTTACCTTCTCACCAAAACTACCATCTGCATCATGGAAAACAGCTTCTTAGTAAGATTTCATTCAAAGTAGAAAAAATAACCCTTCTCCCTGCTGAAAGTTTTTGTATTCAGATGACTGTTAAGGCCACGTGGGCCTGTTGTTTTGTTGAGCATATTTTGGTTGTCAATCATCGTTATATTCACACCTTGCATACTTTGATTTTAATTTTTATTTTATATGCAAAAATGGTCAGACCTATATGTACATGATGACAGCTGTTATAATATTAAGAATCAGTGTATTTGTCTGGATAAACTGGGGCTGGCAAAGTCCAAAGTTTGTTGTCCGATAGTTCAGACATTATTATCAGCCATATGACCCTATGTTTACATAAGGTAAACACATATTTGGGTAATCACAAGGTCAAATAAAATTGTTTACAGAGGGTATTACAGGTCGAAATGCCATCACTTCTCTATAAACTTGTGTAATCTATAAACTACCAACATTGCCAAGATCACTGACCGGACTTGCCATCATTATGATGGTCATCATTAAGTTATCTGATATCTGTTTTCATTTTTGTTAGCTCACCTGTCAGCAGGATCAAGGTGTGCTTTATACTCTATTGATGGTCAGGTAGTGCAGTTGTAATGCAGTCATCTTTTACCTGGTAGTCCGGGGTCTATTCCCGGAATGGACGTGAAGAGGTATGGAGTCACTTCCCTGACCACTGTGTACCCTGGTTTCCTCCCACAGTAAGACCCCTCACACACTTCCATCCACGCCAGTAAGAGTGATTGATATAAGCTGTTGTAAGTAAGTTAAATAAAGTTTATTTATTTTTTTATACTGTATGGTAGTGTCTGTCATCCATTCATGATCCATTGGCACATCAACAATATCTTAACACTACTAGTTATATCACACGTAGTCATTGACTTTATTTCAGTCTCTTATGGTTCATACACAAGGAGGCCATGGATCTATAATCATTGTAGATCAGGGATTTTTTTCACACACCTGCACTGACCCTTTGTGCACTAGTAAAATACCTGTAATCTATTTCTTGTGATCTTTAGTAGTCTGAGCCTTTTGCACTAAGTTCACTAGATTACACTACACTCAACTCTACAGCACCAATTGCTGCTCTGTTAATCTAGTGCAACTACTACTGATATCCAAATTCAACATTATGAATTTTTGCCAAGAAGCGATGAAGATTTTTAGTGCTAAAATTATATATATTTGTTAATAGCAAATGAATGATTTGTCTCAGATGTTTTTGTTGTGCCATTTCTCTCTTTCATCTGGCATTGCTTACTGAAAGCAAATGCCAGAGATTACTTTCCTAAACAGAAACCAGTTTCCCTTCTGTAGTAAAAGCTTGCTTGGGAGAGCTTTTCAGATCAGTAGAGGTCATAGGTTAACATCATTGTTACTATACATAAAAAAGCAGATTCTGCACAATATTCTTCTCCACAAATGTGTATTCAGGATTGGTTTTCAGGTTTGGAGGTCAAAGGTCAAGTTCATCTTTGCTGTGTGTTTTTATACCGGCTGAAATAGAATTGTGATGCATACAGATCAGGGGGAGATAAGTGATGCTTTGTTTGTTTATCTAGGTTTGTGAATGCATTGCTGCAGTGAGTTTCCTTTAAATAACGTCTTGGCACAACAAGATGCTGAGAGTCATCATATTTCCAGGGATTAAGTCCAGCAATATCTGCTAAAAGTTATCAAATTGACTCATAATCAATGTCACATAGATTAAATTCATTTGGAAAAAAAAATTTCTAAACATACAAATTACTTCTCACTTTAGCCAATCACTTAGAATATTCATATCATTTATATATAGGTTCCAGGATGGAAATCCATCAGATTTTGTTTGAAAAAAATCACCTTGACAAGAATTTAAGGTCACATAGGTAAATTTGCAAAATCAAACAATTTCTTTGATTAAGAATTCTTATCATGGTAGAAGGATCTGGATAACTTATAGCCATCATGTATCGTCCATCATAATGGGCAAAACTTCCATTCAAATCATTTTTTCTCAATAACCAGGCTTCGGGTACTAATATTGGGCTTGTAGTATGACTGGATGAAGGGCTACCAAGTTTGTTAATATCAATGACCATGACCGACTTTCAAGATCATAGGGGTAAAATATGTCAATTTTTTTTTAAATGGCTGCTTCTCAATAACTAAAATGTCCAGAATGCTGATATTAAGCCTGTAGCATACATAGAGTTGGGGCTGGCAAGTTTGTTGATATGATCTACCTTGACCTGCATTCAAGGTCACCAAGGTAAAATACGTTAAAATCTTTAAACGACTTCTTATTAACTAAAAGGCTTATATTATAATGTTGATATAGGGCCTGTGGCATGCTGGGATGAAGGGTTATCAATTTTGTTCATGTGATCAGCATTTTCTCTGTTTAAAAGTCTAAAAAACAAAGGGTCCAGGCTGTTGACAATGGCTCTTTAATACAAGTGGATGAAGGGCTACAGATTTGTTAAAATAACTAACCTTGACCTATATTTAAGATCTCATAGGTTACATAAGTTGAGACCTTAAATATCTTTTTCAACAAGCAATAGGTTTGAATTAATGGAATTTGTGTGGTAGTATGTGTTAAGTTTTCAGAAAATGTTCTTACGAATTATTGCAATCGCCTTTTGTCAAGCATAAACAATTAACATTTTTGACATTTTCTCAATAACCAAATGGCCCAAAGTGCTGATATTGGGTCTGTGGCATGTCGGGATGAATGATTACCAATTTTGTTCATGTGATTGACCTTTTCTCTTTTAAAAGACCGCAAATGTATTAAAACCTTCAAAAACTTTTTCTCAATAAGAAAATGGGTCAGATTGTTGATTTTGGTTCTTTAATATCTGTGGATGAAGGGCCTTGACCTTAACACAAGGTCTTAAAATATCTTTTTTTTTTCCATCAATGTCTTCTTTGTAAGCTGTAGAGTAGTTGAGCACTTTATTGAGGCCTATTTGGTGTCTTGTATATATAGGTCTTTATAGTCAGATGATTGTTAAGGTCTGTTGGCATAATGTGTTTATTTTCTTTCAGAAATAGTTCAGACTTTGTAAGAATTTTTAGTATAAGATGAAAGTTTGATGAAATTTCGACAATTATCTTCTCGACACCCAGAAAAGGTAGAATCAAATGCTCTTCGTAGATGGAAGCATCTTAAGGTGCTTTACCACGATTATGAATTTCATGGCCCCAGTGTCTCACATTTCCACAGGGGGTAGAATTTACTTTATTATATATAGGAAAATTACATAATT
Organism: Ylistrum balloti; assembly: GCF_031769215.1. NCBI lineage: Eukaryota > Metazoa > Mollusca > Bivalvia > Pectinida > Pectinidae > Ylistrum > Ylistrum balloti. The sequence goes on along the minus strand of NW_026782122.1, from coordinate 245,633 downwards.
TGTTTATTTTCTTTCTGAAATAGTTCAAACTTGGTTAGCATATCAATATAAGCTGACAGATTGACGAAATGTACATATTGAACTCGGCTGACCCCAGGGGCTGATGGATGGAGCTATGAATAGGTCTAATTGACTGATATTTCAAAGATGTTGTACTGTTGATTGATAGATTATTTTATAAAGGAAAAATTCAACATTTAATTTCAATTTCTTTTAATTCAAACTTGGTTAGAAGCCTTAGCATGGGACAGCAGTTAATGTTATGTAGATTACATTTACATTATGTGTACAATGTAGTTAAATTATCTTACTTTTTAAAAAAAATCATTTCTATGACATGCTACTAAAAGCATTGTAATTCAGGTGACTATTAAGGCCTTTGGGCCTCTTGTACTTGAATTTTTATAACTGAATTTGTGAAAAAAAATTACCTTTATCTAATTCAAAGGCACAGTAGTCACACTTGAATAAACACTAAAATGACTTCTTTATAAAAACCTCAAGGCCAGAAATCCTGATATTTATCTGATAGTTTCTTTCACGGAAGACTGGCCATATTTCAAAAAATCATGTGTTAACCTTTTCCGCTCCAATTTTGTTACTGGAGTAAGATTTTGTTAGAACATTCAAAGAACCTCTCCAGATGAACCAAAATCCCAGAAGTTTTTTTTTAAAAATGGCTGAGATAAAATTCCTTGATAAAACTTGAATAAGTGAATGTTGATAAAGCAGAGGAATGCTTATCCTTCTGGAACACCTAGTCTAATTCTTCTTGTACTTTTTCAGTAGTCACTTTGTAAATCTGTCGTTTGTTAATGTTTTGTCCTAATTTTTTCTAACTTGTGTGAACTTGGATTCTGTTGACATGTCAGTATTATCTTTGTTTTTTTGAGTAAAGAAATTATCTACATTCAAGGTCATAGCAGTCAAATATACATTCCAACAACTCCTTATAGTAAACTAAAAGCCTTTAACCTTTGTAATTTTGTTGGTAGTTCCCATGGACAAAGCCTGACAAAGTCTGTGAAGATAAGTGACCAAGATCTAAATTTGTTTCAATGGGGTCAAATGTGTTTAATGCTTGAATGGTTTCTCCTGATAAACCAAATGACTTAAATGTTTGGTCGGTAGGTTCAATAATGACAGCCTGACAAATTTGTGGAAACAAATGACCTTGACCTTAATGCTAGGTCACAGGGTTAGATTTGTTAAGTACTCAAATGACTTCTCCTGATAATCAGATTTGAATCATGATATTCGTCAGTATGTGACAAGCTTGTTAGAAAGTTAAGAAACACCTGATCCAATGTTGAGATGTGTCAGTTATCACAACACTATATATAGCACGCTTTCTTTGACTGATTATATAGTCTCTATGTCAGTTAACACTTATAAAACGTGATACATTCAAATCCTGTGTAATTGGATGAGGCAACCAGTTTTATGTGTGTGCACCTTGCTGACGAATCTTAAAACGTTGATTCATTATATGTGAAAACATGCAATGTTTGTGTAAGGTGAGGAGATTCAAACAAATTTCACCTTGAATTTTTTCCTGATTTTGAATGTTGCTGTATTGGCATAAATTATGTGTATACAAAAGAACCTGATATAAATGCAGACAGTGCAAGGATCAAGATTGGTTTTATTGGCCAAACTGATAAGATATATTTATATTCTATATGTCATCATTACATCGGCCCATCATACAAAATTAAATCTATTTTCTCTCATAATCTTTTGGTCTTGGTGCACTTACTCAGAAAATTTGATATCAGTTTCTTTTATGTGGCTGCCACTGTGACAGGTGTACAAATTTTCTATTATATGTCAGTGGTAAGAGGAGCCATCATGATACAAGCAGCATTATTGATTCTCGGGAGTAGCAGCTAGGTTTTCATGTCAGCTTCAGATATGTGTTTTCATAGTGAAATTTTTACTACAAAATTATCTTAATTGGTTACAATAAATGGTATACTATTACCATGTCATTGCTTTAACATGTATCAAGTAAGATGTCTGTTTAAAATTCACAATATTAATGCATGTAGCAGTGCATAATGAACCTACGTCTACGGATATCATGCTCCATGACACAAATGCTTTACACTAGACAGCATTTCATAGACCAGAGCTGTATTGACAATGTGCCTACGTCATCGACCCAGTTTCTGATGAGTTCAGCTAGCTTGCTTGCTAGTATGGATATTTCTGAATTTCTCAGTTGAAGGTTTCTGTGATATCAGACAAGGTATTCTGAGGAGAGTTCAGCTGTAGGTATATATATATATATATATGGTGTATATAAATATATATATATATATTAAGAATATGACAATGTTAATTGGTGTGCAGTGATGTAGAGAAATTTTAGAAGGTATTTATCTATATCGGTCAGACAAGGTGATATCATTTAGAGAACAGAACAATCCTTCATTGGATGTATATTTAAATACATGGTTTTCAATACTTTTGAAAAAATTCTAGATTACTATTATGGAAGGAATTAATATTAATTTGAGTGTCGTAGTCCTTTCTAGACAGCTATGATGTGTGTGTCTGGATTGGATTACCCTGTTGGAGCCCTAGGATGTCACACTGTGTCCATCTGTTGAACACTGACCTTGTGTTATCAGGAACATTAACCTGAGTTGACCCTTAGCTACCACCTGACCTGATATACCCTCTATCAGTATACAACGACCTTACCTTATCTGACCTCTACTCTAGCTTGACCAGTTAAGGACCACTGGTCATTTCGATTTAGGTAGACAGGACATGCTACGGTTTGAATTTGTGTATAAATAACCTTCTCATACAGGTAATGATTGAAGATACTATGTATATCAGTACACGTGTACTGTCAGTATTTGTGTAGCTCTTTAGGGATCTATGTTTACTATGTGTGTGTGTGTGTGTATGTGTGTGTGTGGTGACACCATGTGAGTTCTATAGGGTATCAAATTTTACTACAGCGTTGTGTTTTCACTGCTTAAGTTTACCAATATGTTTGTCCTGGATTGTTGATATTTTTTAGCTAAAGCTGATCGATAAATTGGAAATACCTTACAAACATGCTTCAGTTGTAATGACATTGTGTGTTTAGTATATAAATAGATTACTGGTGATAAAAATATCAGTGATAATGTGACAAGAATTTTACTCACCTCCTAGGATTTCACAAGAAAGCCATGTCAACAGCCTTGTTACCAAATGGAATTTTCACAGAGTTTAGTCTGCAACATGAGCATGAAGGTATTTATAATTTGATGTATTCATTTTCTACAATTCTAATACAGACTCATTAGTTTACTAAATGTGCACTGTATTTCATTTTTCATTTCTGCACCATTCAATTCTACATCTTTGAACTGTTTGGCCATTAAATATTACGTCATGTTTTATCACATTAAACCAAATTCAAATGCTGTTTCTTCTTGTCACATAAAATTATGTTTGTTCTTAAGGAAAAAATTACTAGAAGTTTCTAAATTGATCTGGTGAATTCTTTACATTTTCCATTCTATTTGTACAAATTGTTCCAATAGTTTTTTCAATATATACAACTTCTTCTTATGAACCATTTTAGTCTAGGGTCATTGTGTATATCTGGTAGATCCTTGCCCCTGCAAAATGATTTTGAAAAGTTCATGAAAATTCAAGATTAGTTAATTAAATACTTTTTTATTAATCTTTTTTTAAAAGAATATTCATGTCGTTCCAAGTTCATGAGTCAAATATTTCCTGAAAGTTTTATGAATTCATTATACCATTAATAAAAAAATATCTTTCATGAACTTTTGATACATAAAATTATACAAGAACTTTCATGAGCTAATTAATGCATTATACATGAAATGTCTCAGTTAGGAGTGTTTTGAAGATATGTATGAACTTCAAACTTCATGAATCATTAAATCCTGGACACTTTCTGTTCTAATTTAAGCATACTGTTTCCGTATTACTGCCATAGAATTGCACTACTTTAGCATTGCTTTACCATTTCTGAAGCATTATGTAGAATTCATGGAATACTGTCTTAACACTTGCATCTATAGCTGCCCACTGGAAAACTCTTTGAAAATATTCTGTTGACAATTTTATGGATGGTACATCCTATAAAAGTAGAAACAAGTTGTTTTCCAACCGTTTAACTTTTGCGTACATTTTCCATTACACTTCTGTACAGTTTATAGCATCTTCTTGTAACTTTAGCATTTTCTCGGCGTTTGTGTCCTTGACGGAAAAAAGAAGATGTATCATCAACAAAATATTGAGCATTGAGTAAAATTTTAATATATCTCGACTTAATGAATCCATTACCAGCAACATGACATATTAGAACATAATTGCAGTATGAACTTCATGAATGTATCAAATATCGTAAGAAAAAAATATTGCATCACAAAAAGGCAGAATCATTACTCAACTGCGCCACGGACCATTGACCACGGCTATTAGTCGTGCCTTCAATGATCAGTATAGTTTTTTTCTTGTATCAGATTAAATAAATTTGAATTTGTCAATGATCTAAAAATGTATACTAGTATACATTGTCTTTTATGCACCAAAAAAAAATGAGATTGGTAATCCAACTTGGTTATTAACAGTTCCTTTATATTGAGAAATGCGTATGTATATGTCAAACGTAATTCAGTGAACTGTGACACCTATAACAGATGATATCTTTCAAACACAGTCAGTATTCCTGACACAATATGCCACCTCATATTCAAAGATTTTACTTGCTTCCAGTTGTCATTGAACTACAATCAGTCCAGACGACAATGATCAGGCTTTCATCAGAACACATCTGATACTTTGCATACAATTTACAGGGAGTACTAGGTAGTACTGATGGAGCATTTGCGTAATTGCTGTCGAATATTGAAATGACTTTGACAAAGTGAAAACAAAATGCATGGCCGCAGAAATGTTGAATAATTATAAAATTTCAAGACTATTTGTATGGACTATAGTGACACTGAGGATACATTTTGTCCCTCACCTTAAAGAAATATGTTGTACCCTAAATTCAGGACAAAACATTTTTAGTTCACCTGACATACTACAACATCCATCGTCTGTCTATTCATCAGCCCATTTATCTGTTTGTAGGTCAACTTTTCCTACAAATCGCTACTGGTCATCAACAACTGAATTTGAAGACCAAATGTGGTCAGAAGCATCCTTTGGAGTAAATATAGAATAATCTTCCAAATTCTTCTTCTGCAGGAGTTATTGGATTTTTAGGCTGCCTGAGCCGAAGGCTCATGGTGACGCATTGCAATCATGATTTGTCTGTCGTCGTGCGTCGTTATCTTTTCACATATTCGACTTCTTAAGAACCACTGAATGGATTTTAACCAAACTTGGCACAAAGCATCCCCATGGGAAGCCGTTTCAAGTTTACAAAGAATAAGGGCACGGCCCTAATAGGGGCCCCAGGAGGGGGAAAAAGGGGGTAAAATTAGGTAGATCTTTAAAATCAGGTCAAAAACGGCCCCACTAGGGGGTGCTCAAAAGGGTCAAAATTTCAACTTTGACCGATTTCAACCAAATTTGGTAGAAAGCATCCATCAGTGAAGGACATATGAAATTATGTTGAAAAAAGTGATTGGGGCCCCAAAGTGGTGTAAAAGGGGCCATATGTAAAAACCTTCTTTAAATGACTTCTTCTCAAGAACCAGTGGATGGATTTTCAAGAACCACTGAGTTAATTATGTCAAAACTTGATACAGATGTTCAACACAATGTCCTACATAAGTGTTATTACTTTTTGGTTCGATTCAAAACCCAAGATGGCTGTCATGACCTCTGATTAGCTGAGACATTTTCAACTTGTCAAGAGTCAAGAACCACTGGGTTGATCATATCTAAACTTGATACAAATGTTCTACACAAGGTCCTGGCAAGTGTTTTAACATTTGGGGCGATTCAAAATCCAAGATGGCCACCCTGGCCTCTGTTTGGCTAAGACATTTTGGACTTCCTCTCAAGACCCACTGGGTGGATCATGTTCAAACTTGGTACAGATGTTTTACACACGGTCCTGCACAAGTGTTGTTAAATTTTTGCAACATTTTAAAATCCCCAGATTATTGACATATATTCCTCAGGTGACCATTAAGGCCCCTTGGGACTCTTGTTCTGTTTACTTCCAGCAGTTGACAAACTTTCTCATTAAATTGGAATCAGCTGTTTGGCTATTCCAATAGTTGTCTGGCTGTTTCTTCAGCATGTATAACATCCAATGAATAAGGATTATTGGGGTTTTTTTAAGAAGAATAGATAAAGAACAAATGCTCCCAAGATGTAAATATAAGAAGTGATTTTTCATTTTTGTTGTTCGCTTGAGTGTAAACCGCATCTTTTAACAGATATTTCAAAATGACACAATAACATCCGTCATTCAAAATATCTGTTAAAAATGCAATTTAAACACCAGTAAACATCAAAATAGAAAAATTATTTCTTAACTAAAATTAGTCTCATTTGTGTTTACAAAGCATATCCTTGAGTCTTCTTTTGTATTTTTCATAATAAATAGGGATAGATTGTATAGTTAGTGTAATCTAAATCATGGACATAGGTACATAAGATATCATGTATCCAGCATAAAATAATCGTAAATGTTTTATTAAATATGACCCAGCATAGAATATTATGATATTTGTTTAAATATGACCCAGCATAAAATATTTATAAATATTTCTTTAGATTTGACCCAGCATAATCATTATAATATTTGTTTAGATATGACCAAGCAGAAAAAAATTATAAATCTTTGTTTAGATATGACTCAGAAGAAAAAATTTATAATTATTTGTTTAAATATGATCCAACATAAAATATTCATAAAAAATTCATTTAGATATGACCCATTAAAATTCATAAATCTTTGTTTAATTTGACTTCGCATGAAAGCATTTATAAATATTCATTTAGATATGACCCAGCTTAAAAAGATTATAAATCTTTGTTTAGATTTGACCCAACATATAATATTTATAGATATTTGTTTAGACATGCCATAAGGTCTGCCTGATAACTAGTTGACTGTTGATAATCAAATGCAGATAGTCTTGAAAACTCCCAAGGCCTAGAGGCACGATATTTGGCTTGTAGGTTGCTTGGATGATGTTCAACAAAAGTTTGCAAAAAGTGACTTTGACCCAAAGACCACAAAGGTCAAATTTGTTTAAACAATCTCATTAATGGAAAGGCCTAGGAGCATGATATTTGGCTGGTAGCATTCTAGGATGATGTCCAACAACGAATGTGAAGAAAGATGACTTTGGTCCTTATTCAAGGTCACAGAGGTCAAATTTCTTAAAAACTTTCAACAGCTTTTCATTATTAACCGAATGCCTAGAGACATGGTATTTGACTGATAAGTTGCTAGGATTAAGCCCAACAAAAATTGCAAAAAAAATTACCTTGACCAATAGTGAAGATCACAAGTGTCAAATTTGTTAAAAACTTTAAAACTTCTGACTAACAGATGGGTGATTGGTTTGGTGGATAAAGCCCAACGAAGTTTGCAAAAAGAAATTAATCTTATTTAAGGTCACAAGGGTCAAATAATGATAATGTTACAAAAAGAATTGACCTTCGCCCATATTGAAGGCCACAGGCCACCTAAGGCCTGAGGGGTGGGGCTGAAAAGGGGGAATTTTGCTGGTTCTTTAAAATCCTACTTTTCCTGTAGGAATGATTGGATTTTGCCCAAAATTGGTCAGAAACATATTTGGGAGACAGGAAATCAATTTGGTATAAAATTTTGATCTCAGTCCCCCAGGGGGCGGGGCCTAATAGGGGAAATAAGAGTAAATTCTTTGAAATCCAATTCCTGTAGGAATGAATGGATATTTCCCAAATTTAGTCTGAAGTATTCTTTGGAGAAGAGGAATTAGACTCTCAGTTCCCCAGGGGCCTTAGGGGCAGGGACCAAAAGGGGAAAGTCAGCAATTTCTTTAAAATCTTACAACTCCTATAAGAATAATTGGATATTGTCCAAATTTTGTTTGAAGTATTTGTGGGTGAAGGGGACTAAGTTCTGTATAAACAGTGCATTCTGGCCCCCAAGGCAAAAGGAGAGGCCCAATTGGGGAAATGTAAATTCTTAAAACATCCTTCCATTCAATGATAATTTTGTTTGTCATATTTGAAATTCTTCATTAAATGGCTGAATAGTTAGATTTTGCTAACTCTATATAGAAAATTTCATGAAGAGTTCATGAAATATTTGATGAATATTCATGAACGTTATTTATGAATTCAAAACTATAACAGCAGTTTTCATTATTCGTGAATCACTCATGTATCATTCATGATTTCATCCTGTATTAGCCAATGTTTTGGATCAGAAATTACCTTGACCTGTACTCAGTGACACACAAAGGTCAGATATATTAAAAACATGTAGCTGGTACCATACATAACTGGATATAAGCCTGGGAGGCTATAGTTCACTGAAAATGGATGGGCTTATCCGAGGATAATACCCTATTGGCCGCCAAATTGTATTGTGAAATGGATGATTGTTATCAAATCCACATCAATATATATATGATTAAAGTAATTTTTAGGTCATCTGACCCAATGCTAGCATGCATCTGTCGTTCGCTGTTCGCAATTTCTTTAGCTCACCTGATGCTAATAGCCGAGTGAGCTATAGGGATCCGTCGTGTGTCAACTTTTACTATATATTGACACTATTCATGAACGACTGAACGGATTTTAATCAAGTCTGGTCTAAAGCATCCTTGGGGAAAGGTGAACCAAATTTTGGTAAATGGTCAGTCTGGGCCCCCTGTTGTCTAAGGGACAGGGCCAAGTAGGAAAAATCAATCGATTTCTTTGAAATCTATCTTGTTCACTAGGAATTGTGGAATATTGTCCAAAGTTGGTCAGAAGCATTCTTGAATGAAGGAAAATCAGTTTTGTCTCTTTTAAAACACTATTTCTGCTTTATGCCTCTGCGTATTTCATCCAAATTTTGGTCTGAAACACCATTGTGGTAGGGAATTATTTCTCAAACTCAGAAAGATGATTTGGCCACTTCATGACATGATTCTACAACTGTTTTTCATGAACAGTACCTACCATTTATGAGTTTCTGATACAGTCAAAGAATGTTCAAAATTTGAATTCATCAGATTTAATTATCAGACCACCATTAGTGAATTCAGTGGTTTGTCCATCCATTGGTCGATTCTCAGATGACCGTTGAAGGCCATGACCCTCTTGTATAAAAATTAATACAATTTGTCATTTATTCCATTCAGATCTTGACAGTGTACATAACAGGTCAAATTGTCAATTAAAATGTGTTGTGTTCTCGCTCCAGTTACAACATTATTTGTGAAGAAAAATATGGAAACATTTTATTTTGATGAATGTGATTTTTCTCTGCTTTTATTTTTCACATAAATATGAGTTAACAAAAAGAATAACACACAGAATGCTATTTAGGTCAATCTGTTTCCTTAACTTAGATTGCTTGCTTCATGGATAATACAGGTTATGTTGATGCTTTCTTCCTCATACTATTTGAAATTATACTAAATCAGGGGTATTTTGGCATAGTATAAGCACTTGACTCACATTGTGTCTCCTCTCTTCAAAAACAAGTAGGTTGAATATCAAGAGACAAATTTCAATATTGGCTGCCATGTTTACATGCCCAAAGTGGCATGAACAATAAATTTATGTGTAAAGAGATTGAGAAACTCTTACTTATTTTGGATGTATGTCTACTTTGTTGTAAGGAAGTGTTACCTTGATGAAATCTAATTAAATGTCCAACATTGTATTTGAATATGTCGGTCAAATGATATGTAAACACTTTGGAATCCGTGCAAACGAAAATTGACAATGACTTTACTCCATTTTTGTTTTTCATATTAAAGCTTCATTTTGAAATCAACTTTACAATTACAACTGTTGCAGTAATTTGGTCCAACGAGTTAATTAAAATCATATTATCTGTAATTTATTCTATGCAAACAAATGATTAATAGGTCGCCTGGTGACCCATTTTTGTTGCCTTCAATTAGTGCATGTGTCCGTCAACAATTTCAACTTTTTCTTGAAAACCACTTATTCAATTTCAATGAAATTTTGCAGAAACCTTCCTGGCATAAGATAAAATTGTGAACTATACAGTCCCCACCCCACAGGGGCCAGAGGGGCGGGGCCAAAAGGGGTCAAATTGACTTAGATTTCAAACATTTTCCTCTCAACGCCCAGATATGGTAGAATCAAATATTTTTCATGAATGGAATCATCTTAAGGTGTTTTAATGACCAAAATCTGTCTCACATTTTTTCCTATGGAAGAAAATGTTTTAGACTTTACTGTAAATTTCATAGAAAAATTGAATTTTTGAGCATAACATTGATTATTCCCTGGAAATAAGAATTATCGGTATATGATGACTGTTTTGACATTACTGTTTCATGACACTTGATAACTTTCCTTTAACCTTGCTATTCAATATTGCTTATCTCAGGTGATCGTCAAGGTCACTAGACCTCTTGTTTCTCTCATAAGGCATGAGCTTTCAGCTCATCACAAATCTAGATAAAATAATTGTTGTGTGTCTTGGAAGGTTTAACAAAAAACAAACACATTTGAATTTTGATTATAACTTGATGAGTAATGACAGCAATAAACATAATTGTTTTTCATCAGAAAAGTGACATCTTTTCTCTTTTTAAGGGAAGGATCATTTTCACACTGTAATATTTGCTTTTTTCATGATGAATTAAACATTTCAAAAGTGGAGTGGTTCAAGGTCATAATATTTAGTAGGTAGTATACTGGAATAAAGAGATTTTCAAAGTTTGTTTAAATAAAAGGTCATTGCCTGGGATTGATGTGATAAAAATCTTCAAGCAACATTTTACGCATGAATGCCAGTAACTAGAAGCCAAGGGTACGGAGGGGATTTCCCTTATCTTCTAACTTCCTGATAAGATCATGTTCTTGTTTTGTTATACAATAATTGCCCTAGGACTGGGTTGACATGAAAATTTGACAACCTGAGAGACAACATAACCCAGATTAAAGGCAATGATGGTTTCATAATTTGGCAAAAACCTAACAAATAAATATATTGGGAAGTCAATATGTCAACATACAAGTTGTCGAGCTCACCTGTTACAGCTTGAGGGTTTCTAAAGGAATTTACAGCCTCATGAATAACCTAAGTTCTCCTGCATTAATTTTGCCATTTCTTCGTCTGTGTTCTGACAATAGCATCAACCAGCAGACATTGTTGTTGTTACCAGTGCAGTCAGAACTCTTCAGAATGACTGTAGACGTAACAGCTAGAGGAAAGTTCTGAGTGCGCCATGGGGCTCACAAAAGGATGACTCTTGGGCAATATAACAATTGAAGGGTGATTTAGAGAAATTCAAATTAATACAGTTATTGTTGATGACACTAAATGACATTGTAGATTGCATAAGATGATGTAGATAACATTGTAGATGACAGAAGATGACAGATGACATTATATATGGCAGAATATGACAGATGACATTGTTGATGGCAGATGACATTGTTGATGGCAGATGAAATTGTTGATGGCAGATGACATTGTTGATGGCAGATGACATTGTTGATGACAGATGATATTGTAGATGGTTGAAGATGACATTGTAGATGACAAATTACATTAGATGACAGATGACATTGATGATGACATTAGATGACAGATGACATTGTAGATGACAGAAGATGACAAATGACATTGTAGATGGCAGAAGATGACAGATGACATTGTAGATGGCAGAAGATAACAGATGACATAGTAGATTACATTAGAGGGCAGATGACATTGTAGATGACATTAGATGGCAGATGACATTGTAGATGGCAGAAGATGACAGATGCCATTGTAGATGGCAGAAGATGACATTGTAGATGACAATGCAGATGACATTATATAACATTGTAGTGCATTATACAAGCATATTTACTCTAATTTTAAATATATTTTTAACTATAAAATATGATAACTGAATGCTAATGTATACCCTGAAGATTAATTCTTTCACATTTGCATTGTAAATTCCTATGCGTGCAGTTTCCGTATTTACAATGAAGAGCAGAGTTTAATGTACAAAATATTTCATCCATGACAGCCTTACAAGACATTCCTGTCTATTTTCTAAGTCTGCTTCTGGTGTTTTAATTTGTCATGTCTTTAACCCTTGATAATAATAGACTTTAGCGTAATGAACGACCTCATTACAAAGTTATTGTCGTTATAATGATATCATTACTTCAGTCATGGTTGACAACACCAAGGGACCTCACACCTGGCTGCTTATTAAGTTACCTGGCCTGAAGGGTCAGGATGACCTATGGCTATCAGGATACATCTGTTTCTTATATGTGCTGTGTATAAACCTTTCATATTTTTAATTGCTTTTCAAGTTTCTTTAATTGAACCTGCTCAATGGACCTGCAATGGACCTGCAATGGTCCTGACGAATCTTACGGTTAGTCCAAAATCTAAAATGGCCACCATATTCTTGGTTCCCTGAACAGCACCTTTTTTCAGCTTGTTGATTTCTACCAGGTAGATTAAGCTGAGATGGGCCTGGGAAACTAATATGGCCACCATGCCCAGCATCTTGAAACACATTTTACACTTCTTCCTTTAAGTTCCATTTGTGTCATTAAGTTTGTGGGAATATTGAGAAACTGCAATGGAAACTGTTCTTCTTTTTTACTGCTAAAACTTGTTTTAATTATTTACTGTTTCTACTTCTACAACTGCTGTTACAGAGATATCTTATGTCAGATGACTGTTAAGGATCATGGGCATCTTGTTATACACGATTTACTTGATATTGAGGCTGATACATCATGTTTTCTATTATAATGTTTGATCCTCCACTCTTCCTGCCTCAGCCTCCATCTTCACCTCCTCTTCCTCATCCTCTTCCTCATCCTCTCCTCTCTTCCTCATATCAATTAATGATACAGATATAATAATTATAGATAGTGAATTCATACTTCTCCATAATCCTCTGTGACTTAGCCGATCAACTTCACCTAATTTTAACCTTTTTCTATGAAGAAGTAAATTTTTAGATCATCTGAGACAAAGTGTCAAGTGACCCATTGTGATCATCATTTGTCCAGCATCATTCGTTATTCATCATAAACAATTTAGATTTTCAACTTCTTCTAAAAAACGAAAAAGGTCAAGGGTCATTTTATTGGGCGAGTAGCATGCTGGGATATAGGCCTACCAAGTTATACAAATGAATGACTTTGACCTATTTTGAAATTCACACGGTTCAAATGTGTTAAAATCATTCAACCTTCAACTTCTTCTCAATAATTAAATGGTCCAGGGTCATGATATTGGGCCAGTAGCATGCTGGGATGAAGGGTCATCATATTTGCTCAAATGAATGACCTAGACTTTCATTCAAGGTCATAGGGATCAAATGTATTGGAAATCTTTAAACAACTTCATCCTAATAACCACATTGTCCAGGGTCATGATATTGGACCAGTAGCATGCTGGGATAAAGGGCTATCATCTTTGTTCAATTAAATGACCTTGAATATCATTCAAGGTCACAGGGGCCAATATATTAGAAATCTTTAAGTGACTTCTCTGTAGTTGTCAGAGTCGAGTGACTTTTCTGTAGTTGTCAGTCAAGTGACTTCTCTGTAGTTGTCAGAGTCAAGTGACTTCTCTGTAGTTGTCAGTCATGTGACTTCACTGTAGTTGTCACATTCGAGTGACTTCTCTGTAGTTGTCAAAGTCAAGTGACTTCTCTGTAGTTGTCACAGTTAAGTGACTTCTCTGTAGTTGTCAGTCAAGTGACTTCTCTGTAGTTGTCAGAGTCAAGTGACTTCTCTGTAGTTGTCAGATTCAAGTGGTTTCTCTGAACCATTTACGCATGTGTCCTCTATACTTTGGAATCTAGTAGGTTTTGCATGACACCCTGACAATGTACACGGAGTAAGGAACTAGACGCTGTGCTTGGAAGCTGCTTATAGATGCTTCAGACACGAACAAAGATTTAAAAGATTAAAACTAACTGAACGTTCACACAATAGATGGAAACATAATTTTCCAGACTAAAAAGCATGCTTAATAGTTGGATAGGCACATTTTAGGCTAAATGTAACCCAGTTGTGGTTTCAGCCTACTTTCACAACCTCTGGAAGAAGATTTTACTAGTAATTTGCTCCGGTTTGCAGAAAGTTCTCCGAGGCAGGACACAGAGTTAGGGGATAATTGACATTTATTCTTAATGGGTCTTAAGCCAAGTGATTATCAGCGTAAAGACTCTTACAAAGACATATCTTAAATAATCAATATAGTTAGTGCTACGAGACAATCAGGTGTTATACAACAAATTTTTAAAAATTGACAGACAAGGTGTTCATGACAGTATTCTGAGATAGATTTCAGTCAATGCATTTGCTCTGGTATGTAGAGGATTCACCAAGGCTGGATAATATAACAGAATTATGATATCATTGACATGTTTCTTAGCTATCGTATCAAAAATCAGCAACGAGTGATAATCAGGGACAGTAGGAGTTATAAAGAATCTTTAGAAAATGTGAAATAATCAATAAAGTTAGCGACATCATAGATATGATCACAGTACACCATGTTGATATTTGTAAAATTGATCCAGTAGTGAAGGGTTGACTTTTCCTAGATTTTTACGGTGGAGCGCATTGTGTACTACACTTGAATGGCAGCGTCGTCAGTGATGCATATCTTAACTGCTAAATAAAGTCAGTGACATCAAAAGATATCTATTTAATATAATTATAATGTTATTTATATACAAAGTTTCATATATAAAAAAATGACCTAGTTGGGACGATTTTATTCTATAGAGAACAACAGCTTGACATGCATCTGTATAATACCACGGGTTATCATGACGTGACTTTAGATACTTTGCTTAAAATTCTAAAAACAAGTTAGCAACATGAAAATGTGTAGTGTTGATTGATAATAGTCCATCCTTGTACAGAGTTTTATGTTGATATTTGTAAAATTGCTTGAGTTGTGATGAGATAAATTTTTTTTCCTCAGCCGCCAATGATTCACATGTGTATAGGTATCACATTTAAGAGAAGCATTATTTTATTCTTAGGTTTTGTTATGTGTTGATTTTTTTAGGGAATAAAATCGATTTCAGGAAAGAATTCTCTCTATAATTGTTTTATGACTTTTATTAGAGACATGTATAACACACCAGTCTCTGGTTATATTTTCTTAGTCACATATTATCATGCACATCACAGGTAATGACGATCTTTGTGAGTGAAGCTTTCTCTTGTGTCCTGCTGTTACATTGTGCGCATGTCGGCTGACACAAACTGAGGCCCCAACTCTGTATTGCAAGCAATCAGCATGCGGAGCAGGGAATGTAGACACTTTCACTACTTCTTTTGATAAGATAATTGCTTGAAATATAATTTTAATAAAAAACAAACCTGCAGTCATATGACCTGGAATGCAGAGCCTGCATACTACTTTGTCAACTCTATTTTCCACCAATACACAATAAAGCAGACAAGAGCACACAGCTTGTCCCTTTGTTTATCCACAGAGATAGAGAATAACATGAATCCTGTCATTTCTTAACGAGTCAAAAATTTAAAAACGTAGACGTTTCAAAATAAAGTTATATATATATAATCAACATATTTTTCAGTTTTCCACACATGCCACTGTCTTTACAGGTCATCAGGTTCCCGTCTTGCTAGTTGCTGTTACTTCTCTTTAAACACTTTGTCCTGCTTTCAGAGGATGTTGACTCGGTTTGTTAGCATTTGTATATTCAGTGATAATTGTATTATTTTTTTTTGCTCATAAATATAAATCAGCAGATCTTTCCTCTGTTAGTTTTGTTTACCTGATAAACCCGACATTCAATTATGACATCTTCACAGAATCTTTTTGATTTTTCCACAGAAAAAAAAAAAACAAAAATAAAAATTCCTATTGCCTCTTAATGTGTGCACTCCCTACATTGGACATGTGTGCACTCCCCACGTTGGACTTTCAATTTTTCAAGTAAAATGAATACTTCCTTTACAGATTCTGTTATGATAGATAAACAAATGTTTGATGCTAAACTGTGTGAAATTAATCAAAATCAGAAGTACAGATATTAGATTAGTTATTACATTTTAATCACATTTTCAATTTTTTGTCGCATAATTTTATTTTGCCCAAGTAATACTGTTCAATCATTTAAAATGAGGGACTGCATTTTTTAACGCAGTCCATTAGACTTGCACAAGTTCTTGTATCTGCACACTTGCATTTGTTCAAAATGTTGAAAAGAAACCTGCTTAATTGAAATGTAAGCACTCATTATTGCTCGTTTCAATTTCATGGGGTGATGAATAGAGTTGCTCTTGAGACAAAATTAACAAGAACTGACGTAACTTTGAATGATCAGGAGACTTTATATTTTTTATAAATCTGTCTTTGTAGATCTGAAATTCTTGTGTTACAGAAGCATTGGAAGGAAAGAAATAATGATTTTTTGTAATATAATATATGAACTTGCATCATTGAAAAAGACTGGAATGTAAATGTCATACCATTGCCTGTCTTTTTCTATATAAATAATGTCTTAAGCCTTTTAATTCTACATTACAAGATGTTCTTAATTATTCTGATAGCTAGAACATCATAATAGGGAATATGCTAATATGTTACGACAACCTAATTTACATTCCTTATGAATATGGCTCTATCTATTATAAATGCAAATGTTATGCTTTGAAAATGCAAACCAGTGTAAATTAATTTCAGTGTATCTTCAGTCTGGATGTTAGTGAAGCTCTGTAATACATGAATATCCATGGGCTTGACTGATCATTATATGTTAAAAACTGCACACTGAAATGTGATTTATCTATTTTGCCAAACGGATGAGCATATCCTTTAGCTCATTGTTCTTGTACAGAGACTGTTTTGCAAACCACAGACATATAATTATTCCATTTCATACCTGATAATTATTCACACCTGCATGTTTTAAATATTATTTTTACCTAGAACATGAAATCTTTAAAATTATGAAATGTATTATCTAAGTTAATTTTTAATTTAAATTAACGGTCAGAGGTGTGGATATTTTGATGCCCACTTTTTCATTAGCTCTCTTGGTTCTTCGGGCCAGGTGAGCAAATAAAAAAGTGTATAGAGACAGAAAGAAACTGAAGCATGTTAGGGTAAAGTGTTCTTCAGTCTTCCTTCATAGGCAGTTAGAGTAAGCATTAACATTTGTTTTTAAAAAATCTATTATCTCCCTTGGTTTTCCCTTAAATGCCCTGTTTCACAACGTCTGATTGGTCATTAAAAATAATCACTAATTTAACAACCAATGAAACGTGTGGCAAAGGTGAACAGTTTATCACTCGATTGGTTAGTCTTGTCAGCAATGGTGTGAAGAAAACACTTCTTCAGAAGATTTTTGGTGAAAGTTGCCGATACATAAGATATTCGTAACATCAAGACTTGATATTGTGCTGTTTGAATACAAATTATCGTCCAAACAGTTCATCTGCTAACTTTTTTTTTTTTCTGATGAAATCTAAGTGGTGTATTCAAATGAAAAAGAATTATGGGAAATTATTCCGAAACAAATTAATATGCGTCAAAGTATAGTTTCCTGGGTAAAACGTTATATATAAAAGGATGAATGAACATGTGACTATATTTTGATTTTTATCACATCAAAAACTACTTACTTTATGTCCCATATCTTTGCAAGAAGTTACCAAAATGAGTTCAGTATGGACAAAATGATCTGTCATATCACAAGGCAATACAAAATACTCTGGTGTGAGAAGAAAGAAGGTCAATAAGTCCAGATGTTTTTCATGCAGTGAAGGCAGGCAGTGTTCTGTTCAGACAATAATACTGTCCTTTATATCCAAAGACCTGTTTCACATAAATTTGTTAGATTTCGATACGAAATCTGTCATAAAAATCTATCACAAATCATTCATCCTAACTCGAGTATCACAGTAGCTCAAATATAAGATCTAATGTTGTGTTAAATTTGCTGTAACAGTTCAACAGGAGTCATATGTATTATTTGATTTGTTTTCTTATAACTGCAACTCCACTAGACCACTTTCGTTATTGATAAAAAAACAACATTAAACAGTATCTATTGTCCGAGCTTCGATGACATGTGACAAATGTTCATTTGTGCACGTACTCACACCCAATGTTGGGGACCTATTTGTAAAGTTGTAGGAAAAAGTGGAAAATTCAAAATGTTTTGTTATTTAAATTTTGCCATTTCTAACTATTGAGTTCTAAGAATAGTCCATTTTGAGAATGATGCTTGTATTGGTTAAGGAGAACTTTGAGTTCTAAGTAGGACATTGCTTTTGGTAATCAAAACATGCAATATCCTAGCTATGACTAAGTATAGATATAATGTCTAGCCCTATTATAGTCTAAGGTTGAGCACAATTTTGGAAACAAAACAAAAATAATTACCATCTCACGGATTTTTTGCCTCAAATTTCATATGTAAGTTCCCCTTGGTCCCTAGTTGTGGCTGTTAAGAGTTTGGTACTGATCAAAAAATCAAAATGGTTAGCAGGCATCCATCTTGGATTTTGCCTGGCAAAGATTGTTATCCCTATTTCTAAAGAAATACTGAATGGATCTCCCTCAAATTTCATATGTATGTTCCCTTTGGTCTCTGTTTGTGCCTGTTTGATTTTGGGACTGATCAGAAGAAGTAAAATGGCTTCCAGGTGACCAATTTGGATTTGGCAGGTAAAAAGTATCTTCGCTATTTCTGCAAAGGAATATTAAAAATTTTTATCATTAAGAGCAAAAAAAGAGAAGAGAAGAGAAAAGATCAAACTTTCCAAGAACAAATAAAAATCAAACAATGGTGGATGCCAAGAGCCCTCTGGGATCTCTTGTTTTGAAATATTGTTGGGTGGACTTGCTACTCTTAAGGATATAAATGTGGGTACAATATTTGTATTACTTTAAGTATCGAGTTAAGTGTATAAGAGTGGATGCGTATCTACGTGTGTGCTGTAGTTCAATGACGAGTGTTCCACATTACTTTTTAGGGCTTTTCACTAAGTGGTGAAAAGACCTATTGTTTTTGTTCGGTTTCTTATTATTCTTATTATTATTATTCTTATTCTTCTTCCAATTTTGTGGGTTCGTAATCTTTTAAATTGAAATATATAGATATACAGTCTATTCACCTATATGTAGATATGTATATGAACTTGTCGATGCCGTTTTTTTAAGTAGGTCAAAAATCCAATATGGCCGCCATGACGTCATAAGTTAAAAACTTAAAAACGACAATATCTCGAGAACCGTTGATTATACAGAGTTTATGCAGTTATATTAATTGTAGAGGATTTCCTTATCTAAATTTTTGTCATGATATGTTATCAGAGAATATGTCGAACAAAAAAGCTCGCTGTTGGGTAAAGTTTTCAAAATTTAACAAATTTTTTATTTTTTTTCAATTTTGAATTTTCTTGAAATTTTCTTCTTCAGATCGATGCAGAACATCCTTCCGATGAATTTAATGTTTTGTTTTTCGGTAGATTGTCGCCAAAGAAGTGAAAAGCCCGCAAAATTGTTAGCAACAATTTCTAGTTTGTTTTATATTCATACTTATAACTATTTAGATAAAAGACATTGCTAGTCTTTATAATTATAGCATGGTTCTATTCATTTATTTCTTATTCATTTCCTTCACGCCATGCTATAAGATATGTGTCCAGTAAACAACCAATGAAAATAGAGTCAATCTTCGATGCACAATGTCTCCGTTCACAGAAACACAGCTAAGACTGCTAAATCTGTTAAGTAGTCCATTTGTCTTTTCACCTAGAAACATGTCTAAAAAAATTGATAAGGAAATGCATACAACTTGAACTTAATTATCAATTTTCCCCTCAAGAACTTCTGAATGTCAACAAGACAGACGGTTATGACATTAACGAAATGTCAGTCTTGTTTATGTAACAATCTTTTTTATGTAACTGATCCAATTTCGAAATCACCAGGCATCAAATGTGTTACAATCCCCGCACAGTCAGTAACCCTCATACCAAGCGTAAAAAACATATTTGATCAGTAGCATGTACTTAGCATGTGAGGCTGGTCAACTATTTAACTTGCAAAGGTTAATAATTTTATTGGCCTGTTGCTACTTTACATGTAAAGTTAAAATCAAAGCTGATATCTATGTGTATAATGTTGCTGAATTACTAATGTTGAATAAATATTTTTTAATTTAAACTAAATTTATGAAATTATAACTTCTGTTAACTGCTGAAAACTTAGTAGCGACAATTTCTATACTTACGATTTAGGTATTATTTATTCCAATTAATGGCTTCAATCCCTCAAACTGCCCTATTGATGGTTAATTATCATTTCAATTCAGCATGCTTTCCAAACGTCAACTGCTAGGTGGAATCTGGAAAATGTGTTTTATATGAAAAAGTATAAACAGTGAAGAAAAAAGCTCCTTTGTACTAAAACATGTTTGTATTCCAATTTTGTATAACAAGATAATTGGTTCTATATGTGCTGATATGGCATCTGTAATATAAAAAGTAAAATTCTGTTAGCTTTTTTACAATATGCAGTTTGGAGTTTTAACGGATCAATTATCCTGTAGATATGATTTGATTTTAAATGATGATTTATGCTAATTTTATTCTCTAATAATTTTAATATTCAACACTTAAATGATTTAATTACTTAATTGTCCCTGAAATTTAGGCATGCATGATCTTTAAGCGTTGATATATGCTGCTGATAAATAGCATATTCTACATTGGAAATGAAGTATTAATAGGTTTTTTGTAGGCTTAGAATTAAAATCGGTGACCGAACTGAGTTACCTCCCTTCTAGTGTGTTAATACCAGTTGATGTAGGTCTGTTGAGGCTCTTATTATGAATTCCTTGTCAACAATCTTTAAACAGATTCATTCATGCAGGATTTTGATTAAACCACTCTTAAACGAAAATTTAATATTTGAGCAAGTTTGAATTTCTAGGTTGTAGGATCAAGGTCATTGTTCCATTTTTAGAAAATCTTTGTCAGCACTATAGCAGCTTCATTCCATAAAGGATTCTGATCTCACACTTAATGGACATATGCTTTATCATTTTTAAGTCAAGATGGAACCATGAATGGAATTGCAATGCCTGGCTAACCATATTTACTTAATATGAATGCACAATGATGTGATTTTGATCTGCTCTGATTAAATGTTAGATATTGACCAGTACAAAACTAAAATCAGATGTACCAGGTCTTTAAGCTGAATAATTTTTTGATTATAGCAGCATGTGAATCATTTACTTCGGAGTTGAAAAAAACTTTCCAATACCAATCCCTCTCAATTCTGAAGACCAAATCAAATTTGTGTCTGAAATGATTGAATATACTGAAAATCACTTCTGAAAACCAGCCTTACCTGAACGATCAAGACCTGAGATCCAACCAGGGTATTGTGAAATCACTTGTGGGGAAAGCATTCAGGAGTGCGCCTTCATGAAATCAACTGTGTGGATAGCATAAAGATGTGCACCTTCGTGAAATCACATGTGGGGATAGCTTTCAGGTGTGTGCCTTCTAAATCACCTGTCGGGATATCATTTAGGTGTGCCCCTTCGTGAAATCAACTGTGTGGGTAGCATTAAGGTGTGCACCTTCGTGAAATCACCTGTGTGGATAGCATAAAGGTGAGCGCCTTCATGAAATCACCTGTGGGGATAGCATTAAGGTGTGCACCTTCTTGAAATCACCTGTGGGGATAGCATAAAGGTGAGCGCCTTGATGAAATCACCTGTTGGGATAGCATTAAGGTTTGCGCCTTCGTGAAATCACATGTAGGGATAGCATAAAGGTATGTGCCTTCGTGAAATCACCTGTAGGGATAGCATTAAGGCATGTGCCTTCGTGAAATCACATGTAGAGATAGCATAATGGTATGTGCCTTCGTGAAATCACCTGTAGGGATAGCATAAAGGTGTGTGCCTTTGTGAAATCACCTGTAGGGATAGCATAAAGGTGTGGTGTGCCTTTGTGAAATCACCTGTAGGGATAGCATTAAGGCATGTGCCTTCGTGAAATCACATGTAGGGATAGCATAAAGTTATGTGCCCCTTCGTGAAATCACATGTAGGGATAGCATAAAGGTGTGTGCCTTCATGAAATCACCTGTGGGGATAGCATTATGGTGTACGCCTTTGTGAAATCACCTGTGGGGATAGCATAAAGGTGTGCGCCTTCTTGAAATCACCTGTGGGGATAGCATAAAGGTGTGCGCCTTCGTGAAATCACCTGTGGGGATAGCATAAAGGTGTGTGCTTTCGTGAAATCACCTGTGGGGATAGCATAAAGGTGTGCGCCTTTGTGAAATCACCTGTGGGGATAGCATAAAGGTGTGCGCCTTCTTGAAATCACCTGTGGGGATAGCATAAAGGTGTGCGCCTTCTTGAAATCACCTGTGGGGATAGCATAAAGGTGTGCGCCTTCGTGAAATCACCTGTGGGGATAGCATAAAGGTGTGCGCCTTCGTGAAATCACCTGTGGGGATAGCATAAAGGTGTGCGCCTTCTTGAAATCACCTGTGGGGATAGCATAAAGGTGTGCGCCTTCGTGAAATCACCTGTGGGGATAGCTTCAAGGTGTGTGCCTTCTTGAAATCACCTGTGGGGATAGCATAAAGGTGTGCGCCTTCGTGAAATCACCTGTGGGGATAGCATAAAGGTGTGCGCCTTTGTGAAATCACCTGTGGGGATAGCATAAAGGTGTGCGCCTTCTTGAAATCACCTGTGGGGATAGCATAAAGGTGTGTGCCTTCGTGAAATCACCTGTGGGGATAGCATAAAGGTGTGCGCCTTCTTGAAATCACCTGTGGGGATAGCATAAAGGTATGTGTCTTCGTGAAATCACCTGTGGGGATAGCATAAAGGTGTGCTCCTTCGTGAAATCACCTGTGGGGATAGCATAAAGGTGTGCGCCTTCGTGAAATCACCTGTGGGGATAGCAGTAAGGTGCTCTTAAGTAAGCTTTCTTGTTTTGGAATTTGGTGCTCATTCTTAAAATGATTTGAAAGTTATCTTCATAATCTCAAACAAAGAGTTGTTCACATCTGTAAATTTTCTAATTGGTAGAATATTGACGGCAGAGTTCCTCAGGGTTTGATGTTTGGTCCCCTTTTTGTATGTCATTATTGAGACACTCGTGAGTAGCGCAGAAATGTTAAATTACGATCTCAGTAAAATTCATGAATGAGTTGAAAAATTGATTGTCAAATTTAAATCCTGCAAAAACAGAAACTTTACTGACATATATGAAAACTTACAGTGTATTTCATCCTCCTGTAACCATGAACAATACTTTACTCCTGAAGTTAATGCAAATAAACATCTAAATCTGTTTTTATCAAAAATTGGTTGCTGGACTGATCATATTTATTGATCAAATCTAAGTTTTCACCAAAACTAAATATTTCTCATAAATATCATAAAAATTGTTCATTTCCATTAAATGATTTATGGTCTCCTCCCTAAGTATCTGCAAGAAATTCTTCCTCAACGTAATACGAGCATCACACTCATTTTGGTAAGAATTTTCCTCTGTTTTTCTTGTCGAACAAGCCTTTACATGAAATCTTGTCTGCTGTCTGTGATTAGTCTCTTAGAGTTCTTTGCTGTTGAAAAATAACATTTTTGCAGACTTACGCCAGTGAAAATAAGGAACACTAATCATTTGATACAATTGACAAATCGTACAACTCTGTATAAAAAAAATAAAATTAGAAACGTGACAGGTTGTTAACTAATAACACAACCTTCAATTCCATAGTAAACTTTCATTTCGCTGAAAGTCAGCAAATAATGCAAATTACCTTATTACAGATCAAACCCAAATGTTTTGAAACATATTAGACATTTCAAGGAGATTCATGTCACGAACATTGACAGCTGTAGGTTGCCACCACATTTTCAGCTGGTTAGTAACTTTTCAAAGGTTAAATCCCTCTGAATGTTTGACCACAAGTTTTGTCTGTTAGTGATATGAATAAGTAACATTTTCAATGAGAATATAAAAATTAGATAACAATTAAATATGCTTTAGATTTAAAATATTTGCGATGATTTATTAGCTGCGGGCCAGGTGTGCTACAGGGATACTACAGTGTCCGCCACCAATCATCTGTCAACTTTTACTATATATTGCATTTATTCATGAATGACTGAGTGGATTTTAATCAAATTTGTTCTGAAGCGTCCTTGGAGAAAGATAAGGCAGTTTGGTGCAAATGGTTGGCCTGAGGCCAGATGGGTGGAAGCCAATAGGGAAAATCTTTCAATTTCTTTAAAGTCTATTTTGTTCTTAAGAAATTGCAGGATATTGTCCAGATTTTGGTCTGATGTATGCTTGGGTGAAAGGAAATCAGTTTTGTATGAGACATGGGTTTTGGTCCCCTGGGGCGAGATGGGAGGGCCCAATAGGGAAAATCTAACCCCCAATTAGATTTAATTCATTTTAAATTATTGCTTTGAATCAACCATCAACAATTTATTTGGATATTTGATTCTTTGAAACAGTTGTGATCCCCACTGAATAACTATCACATTAATGAGCATCAGGAGATAAAGATTACTGATAATTTGTCCTGGGGTCTGGTCACGTCCCAGGACAGATTGTATGTTTGAAGCCATTGAGATTACCATCCCATAACTTAATAACATTGCTGGACATCAAGAGATTAACAACTGATCTCTGTCCCCACCCCTAGGGAATTTGAAGCTGAATCTGTGGGGTGAGGCTCATCAGGGGAAATGTTTTTATTTTGAGGAAATATAAAGTTTTGCATTGTTAACTTAAATATGCAGGTGAGCAATACATGCCTTCTGGGCCTCTTGTTTTTCTTTTAAAGCAGACTATATTGTGTCACATACAGTAAAGTTATGATGAGTAAGTAGTGTCTATGACATGCCTAATAAGCTTCATTGTCTGGTATCTGTTCTAAATATCCCATTAATTTTGCTTGTGAAAATGTAATAATAGAATATTAAACAGTGTCTTCAGTAATAAAAATATATTTCTCTTGTGTGTCTAATGCTGTACACTCGTGAAAGATACAAAAATATTATACAAAATATATTTAATGTTACTGAAGATGCCTTTAAATATCCTCAGTATATGAGTTGAAAACCTTGTTTCTGAATTCAATTCAGATAGAATTGTTCTTATTAGGTCACCTGAGACAAAATCTTTTGTACGGCGTTGAGCATTGTAAGTTTTTATTCTTTTCAACTTCTTCTGGAAAACTCCAGAACTGATTGAAATTGTACATAAACCTTCCATGGCTTAAGGTGCACCAAAATTTAAAATTATATGGTCCCTAACTCCCAGAGGGGTGGGGCCAAAAAAAGTTCATCTTTTATTAAAACTTCAAAAATCTTCTCAAATCCCAGGTATGGTAGAATCAAGCACTTTTAATGGATTGAAAGGCTTTCAGATGCTTTACCAAAATTATAAATTGCATGACCCCAGGGTCTCCCATTTCTTCCTGGAGAGGGGGTAAATTTTACTATAGTTTATATAGGAAAATAACATTATTTTAGATAATTTGTGTATTTTCTATTGGAATTAGTTTAGGTTAGAATTATAAGTTTAAGCGGACAGTTTGATGAGATGCACATACTGACCATTGCTGATTCTAGAGACTGATAGGCAAGGAACAAAAAAGGGTCAAATTGAAATTGACTGAAATTTCAAAGATGTTCTACTGTTCCTGGATGAAAAATTTTAGCTCAATTTATTAATGAAATTTCTTTTAAATCAAACTTGTTTAGAAGCCTTAGCATGGGACAGCAGTTAATGTATACACAATTTTAACATATGCATCATGTGGGCGATTTAGTGAATGTTACATTACTTTTTTTAACCGTATCATTTCTATGACATGTCACAAGATCCATTGTAACTCAGGTGACCATTAAGGCCCTTGGGCCTCTTGTATAATCCTGATGTATATGTACATATCAATGAATGAAATAAAGCTTACATAACAATGACAGGGAATTAATTTACAATATAATCCCTGTCTATTGATTCCAGTGTTGGCCCTGAGTAAGCCTCTGACATTATCAGCTGAATTTTGTTTCAGCCTGTCAGGGTTTTTTAGTTATTTTTTTTTTTACTTTGTTCTTTTCTCCTTTCTACTTTTTTATTCCAAATTTTCATAGTCTCAGAATTGCAATGACGAAATAACATCAGTGATGATAAACCTTATTTGGAAGTCCTATTTTTAATACTACACCTGGAAAAAATATTTATGTATATATATATATAGTTCTCACTGATCTAGGTCAGGGTTGACAGGTACATTTAACATATGCATGTACAATACTTCAGCAGGGAAATGATTCATTCTGTTTTATAACTAGCCTTGCGTAAAAATTACCTCCTCTTGTTTCGACAATAATGAAAGGTCAACACAGAAGAAGAAATGGAAATAAACACTAACAACAAAGTTGATTGTGTCAGGATGGGGTAACTCTTGCCAAATGGATTATAAGAATCTCGGTGCTTAGAATGCTTAGTTCTCAGTCAAGTGAGTGTTTGGATGCACAAAGAGGATTTGCTTAATGCTTCTATTCAATAAGAAATGTGACTTAAGAATTTCAATGGATCCATTTACAAGCTGTTTGGACTTCCTTTCAGGTAATGTTCATTGCTTCCTGGTACAAATATTAGATTAAGTATTTAATTTCTTAAAAAAGACAAAAAGAAAATAGTATGAATAGTTTGCAGTTTTTTTCTTTATAGAATTTTTTATTATTTGTTTAAGTGATATTTTCCTGAAAGTTCACTTGATGCTCAATAGTTATTATATTGTATGAACCTTTTAAAAATGATGAACAACCAACATGAGCTGAATGTAAGAAAGGAATCATGATACATTAGGTTAAACAAGAGGATAGCTTAATTGGACATACACAAAATATCAGGACAAAATATTTCAGGCATGGTATTCAGAAATGTTTTTAAATAGCTTTAGAGTTGTCGAAATCTGAAACAGACTTCTTGAATTATTAACAGTTAATGTTTTAAAGACTTTGTAATCAATTTTGGAAAAACCTTGTAATGAAATATATAATCATTTGGCAAGCAATACAGAAACATCATAAAATAACAATGATTACTTCTTTCTGAAATATATTAAGGTATATTAAGATATTAATATAATGACAATATCTGTATGTATCCATAAGTTACCCTATGGTATATCCTATTGTCATTTTTTTTTTTCTTTTTTGTGCCAAATTTCATACTTAAAATACTTCAAATAGCCAGTTAGTTGAAAAATAAAGCTGTCAACTTTCAAAACTTGCAAATGCTATAACTATATTTTAGTCAAAATGTGACATGTAAGAACTTTAAATTAGTTGTTGGTACAAAGTTTTTTGACAAATGATCGTCAACTAAAAGAGAAATGTAATGATAGACAAGTATTATTTGACAATATCCTATGATGTCATAAATATTCACTGCATTAGTTCAATAAATTAGTCAGGGTCAGTGTTTAAAGGTAGTTATCATCTGTACAATCATAATTCTTAATCATGCTAAAAGGCCAAAGGCCTGTGTGTGTGCTAAGGTTTGGACGAGTTTCTTGTGGACCATGAATCGTTAGATGCATGAACTGTGTGCCAGGCACATGGATCAGATGCTAGAGCTTCCAAACAGGTACAAGTTTAAAGCTCTGTACCACATACAGGCATTATGTGCTAAATGCATGCCAACTGTGTGTGATTTGCTTGCATGATATGAATGCCTATAAACACAGATTGGAGGAAGCTCCTTAAACAAAGATAATGGAACAGTGTATACTTTGATCATACTGAGATGATATGTATTATAAGAAATTTGGGGTCCTTGACTCCTCAGTTACAGAGTTATTGTCTTTAGTTTAAAGTATCTTTTCCAGAGCATAATTTTGCTTGCATTAAAACTAGGATAATTATACTTAATTTATACACTGATCTTAAAGGATGTGCAGTGAACAAAATTCAGAGCTCATGACTCCTTCTTTACAGAGTTATTGCCCTTTGTTTAAAGTATTTTTTCCAGAGCATAATTTTGCTTGCATTAAAACTAGGATAATTAAATTTAATTTATATATTGATCTTAAAGGTTGTGCAGTGAAAATAATTCAGGGTTCACAACTCCTTTATTACAGAGTTATTGCCCTTTGTTGAAATATCTTTTCCAGATCATAGCTTTCATTTAAAGCCCCAGTATACGTAAAAATCACTATAAAAAACAATTTTTATCTTATTTTCTCCGTAATATATGTAACAAAACAAATACTTTCCTTCAATTAAAGAAAATAAAACTGACTGTTTTCAATTTGAATAAAAATTGAAGAAATCGGGAAATAAACAATGTGGGACCCACAATAATTCATACCTTACCGCTCGTAGCGATGACATTGTGCATGCGCATATTCCGCGTGTGTAAACATGGCAGACACAGTACAGACGTTCACCAGTCGCTTCCTTTTTTTCCAATCATATACAGGCCAATTCTGAATTCTTAGGTTATAATTGTGCATGATATCGTTTCTAAGCTAATTATTCCTTCTAACAATCTCTCAAAAACTGAATGTTTATCACAGAAATACCTCAGTTGTACGACAAGACTTTGCAAACAATGTTTGTAAACAAAAACTTACCGTAGACATATCTGCATTTGCTTCCTCTATAAGTAGAAGCCTCAACTCTTGCGAGATCAGGTCATGAACTTTCCGACGTGTTTCGGCAACAATCTAATTTCGATGGCGGCGTGTTTAAAATGGAGGTGTGTTTACAAATAGCAAGTTTCAACTGCTCATATATAAATACTTCATGCACAAAGTCATGGTAACTATTGTTTGAATAGCTTAATTTTAACTACATCTTAGAGAATATCTCAATAATTATGTGTGATTCTACACTAAATTTTTGGTGAATGTTACGTATATTGGGGCTTTAAGCCAGGATAAGGAAACTTGATGTATACATTGATCATACAAAGATAATGTACAGTGCACCAATGTTCAGGCCCACAAATGCTTAATTACAGACTTATTGCCCTTTGTTAGAATTTGGTGTCAGCAGCATAACTTTGCCTGATGATTTATATGAGCTGGTCAAAAAATAGATTTTTATATTTTGGCATTAATATATTAAAAAAAAGATAAAAAAAACCATTAAAATGAGCTAAAAATTATCAGGATAGGACCATCATTGCTGGCACAGTGTCCATTTCAATTCCAATCATTTTTACAAGAATGTATTTATTTTTATAAAATTTATGATGTGTTATTTACGACATTGTGACGTCATCAAATTTCACAATGTAAGCAATGATTTTCGAACATCATTGTCTCTAGTTAATTGATTTATCATAAAATCAGTGAACTATACTACCAGTAGTAAAATATGTGTATTAATATTTAATATCATTTATGTGTGGACATTTGTGTACAGTTCAAAATATATGTATCTAACTAGTGATATGTTTTTTTCCTAAAACCTAAAATCTGAAAAAGTTTCATGTACTCTTAACAGAGTGAAATACAATTTACAATAATTGTCAAATACATTGAGAGTACCGCTGATTAACTTTGTGCATGATGGCAATTTTTTTATTGAACAAAAGTATATCAGATGAAAACATTGAACAAATTATGTTTTTTTTGAAACTTTTGATTGCCAATACACAAACTGGAAATCTAAAACAAATACAAAACATAAAGTTTCAATTTGTGATTCTATTATAATTGTTTGATCACATTCCACATTCTCTGATTATAAGTAATATATCATACATCAGCACAACAGTACAACATAACAGAAAGGTTCCTGGTGGACTTCCCTAATTGAAGCAACGATGTATGTTTCTAAAGAAGATGGGTTATGCTAATTAATCTGTAAAATGTCCTGCAAAAAAAATGTGGCATTATTGTAAAGGTTAGGGTACAATATGCTACAAGTATACGTCACAGTCAAGGTGATCTTGTAGCCATAGGCTTATAACAGATTGAAGAGCAGATAATCAAGTAATGCTTAAAACAAAAGACACTAAATGCATCAGTTTTATTCATGTACAGGACACAATATCCATTGGGAGGGCTGCTATGTATTTTGGAGTTACTCTTTTTCCATCACAGAATGGGAACACAGTACAACCTGGGCTGACTGTCTCATAAAATCTTGAATCCTCTCAGCTAAGTACTGGGCTC
Source organism: Ylistrum balloti (assembly GCF_031769215.1). Taxonomy (NCBI): domain Eukaryota; kingdom Metazoa; phylum Mollusca; class Bivalvia; order Pectinida; family Pectinidae; genus Ylistrum; species Ylistrum balloti. The sequence goes on along the minus strand of NW_026782122.1, from coordinate 215,281 downwards.
TCCCAAATGAGGAGCCACTAGTTTGACTTGGCTCGGCAGATCAGTTGGAAAAGACGTTCCTGTCTTTAACAGACTACAGTCAATGGACCACCCACACACTTCCTGACTGATACCTCACCTAAAATTGAAGATGATTCAAACAAAAAAATTGATTTGAAAGTTTGAAAAAAATAACTGAAATTTTTATCCTTTATTTAATTTTCATGGTTTTTAAAGCTGAAAGGTGTGTGGAGGGACTATTTATTTGTTTGGTTCTGTAATGTAATGTAACAATAATCCAGACATTCATTCATTTTAGCTTGACAAACAATGGTTGCCTCCCTTGTCTTGATTATATTGTTATCAAATTGGTTGTAAATTAATGCTTTTGGATCATTTAAATGATACATGATGTGTTCTGATTTGATCAGACAATTAAGACAATGTTAGGTATGTTGATGTCAATCCAGTTAACTTGCAACACTTTTGTATTAATATCAACAAATATTTCTTTATGTCTGCTGATTATCCACTGTGCTGTCACCTGTTGTAGTGTACACATATATGCAAATATACATTACATCAGGGATGTCTTGTGGAAAAAATAATGATGCATATTCAGTACATGTTGTTTTACCAACTAATTGTCCCCCAAAAAATAAAATAATTGAAAGCAGATTTCACAGTAAACATGCTACATTGTAGTTTAAATTAAGCAATAACCACAATTAGCATATTTCTCACGAAGTTGAATCGGGATGAAAGGTAGGGAAAAATCAAAGCATTGATGTTGTGGTATTTCCTCATTAACTCCCTTTTTATTGACTATTCTGTAAGGGTTTTTCTCAGCAACTGGCAATTTTGCCTGTATGAAAACTAAGATAATTAAACTAAATGTATACATTGATCATACTAAGAGGATGTGCAGTGGACAAAATTCAGGGCCCACAACTCTTTGATTAAAAGAGTTACTGCCCTTTGTTAGAAATATCTTTTCCAGAGCATAATTTTCCTTACATTTAAACTGGGATAATGAAACCAAATGTATTCATTGATCATTCTAAGAGGATGTGCAGGGTACAAAATTCAGGGCCCATAACTCCTTCATTACAGAGTTATTGCCCTTTGTTCAAATATCTTGCCCATCATGTAAGCTAAGATAATGAAACTTGGTGAATACATTGATAATACACAAATAATGTGCAGTGCACCAATGTTTGGGCCCCCAAACACTTAATTGCAGAGTTATTGCCCTTTGTTAAATTTATGTGTCTTCAGCATAACTTGGCCCGGTGATTTATGTATAAGTCATACTAAGAAAATGTGCAGTATATTAAATTAATATCATCATTGCTTTTATCACAATTTTGTGACGTGAGCGTTAACTTTGCTTGCATTAAAACTAGGATAATGAACCTTGATGGATACATTGATCATACTGAGAGGATGTACAGTGTACTGAATTCAGTGCCTGAATCCCATTGATTTTCTGTCCAATAAAGTCCTTTTCACAGAGCATTCATGAGCTTCACTAATACTCTTTATTTAAAATGGAAATTAAATTGATTTAAATATTTCAATTGGGTATTTAACCCATATGTTGAAAAAGGTCATTTCATTGTTACAGTAGCAGAAACAGGGCTTTTTTTTCTTTAACCTTTAAAAATAGCCAACTTCAGTGAGAGAAATGAAATATCTACAACAGATCTTGTTTGGTAAGCTGCATTCAATATCAATGAAATGGTATTTTGTACCTGATTCCTGTTATCCCACAAATATTTGACACATAAACCTGTTTACCTCCAACCTAAGGTCCATACAGGTAGGTGTTATATACTCTAGATTTGTTTATAGGTCACGTATAAGTAATGAAATATCCCAGTGAAGTGATAAGTTACCCTAATTATCATTAGTAGACGATGACTGAAATGCTTTAACTCAAAAGCTAATGAATAATGAAGACTTCAGCTATAGTACTCCATCAGGGTGACAGGTACTGATGGTTATATACAACTTATTTCACACATGTAGTATATATCTATGTGATATACGTTATAGTTTACTTTAATATTACAGTGATATCGTCACTAATTATTTCCCAACCTACAATTTACAGTGATAGGAATTGTGTTTTACTTATCAAAGCTAATAAGATATCATCATTTTATTAAACCTGTTTACCTCCAACCTCATGTAGGGATACTACAGTATCTGTCAGGTGTCAACTTTACTCTGTGTTGCAACTGTTCATGAAAGAATGAGCAGATTTTAATCAAATATGGTCTGAAACATCCTGGGGAAAGTGGAACCAATTTTGTGTAAATGGTGGGTCTGGCCACCCGGGGCCTGAGGGGCAGGGGCCCAGTAGAGAAAATCTATCAATTTCTTTGAAATCTGTCTTGTTCTTCAGGAATTGCAGGATATTGTTTATGGGTTTCTGCCCTATGGGCCAGATTGCCAGGGCCCAACAGGGAAAACCTAACCCCCCAATTAGATTTAATTCATTTTATATCATTGCTTTGAATCAACCATCAACAACTGATTTGGATCTTTGGTTCTTTGAAACAATTGTGATCCCCACTGAATAACTATAGCATTGCTGAGCATCAGGAGATAAACACAATAGATAAACACAATCATACATGATCATTTTTCCTGGGGTCTGGTCCCACTCCAGGACAAATTATATCTTTGAAGCCATTGAGATTACCATCCCATAACTTAATAACATTGCTGGACATCAAGAGATTAACAACTGATCTCTGCATGTCCACACCTTTAGGGAATATGCAGCTGTATCTGTGGGATGAGGCTCATCAGGGGAAATAATTTCCTTCTAAAGAAATGTAAATTTTTCCATTATTGACTTAAATATCCAGGTGAGCGATACAGGCCCTCTGGGCCTCTTGTTTCAAATTGCTGTTTTGTTAGATTTAAAATTCAATATCACCTTTAGATTGATTTAGTTTTTTGCAAGAAATATCTAATCCATTATGAGCATGTGTATGAGACTTAATAGTTTTGAAAATGAAGATAAGTTTAAATTTGCTTAAATGTGCTGTTGCCAAACATTGTATTTATCTTAGAAATGAAATATATGTACATTACCTAAAATACATATTTTGCCTTTATTTTAGTTTTGTGTGTATGAATGAATATGAAAATACAAAAATTGTTGACTGATGAATTAAACATGCTGAAAACAAAAACAGAATTACATTAAATTAGCATTTGTCTCAAGTAATTTATCTGCCTTATATGGAATAAACCGAGTTAATGTGAAAAATTTTAATTTCAAATGTTTACTAAAAGGCTATTATTGTATTATTACCAGGTACTTAATCTATAATGAATTAATCATACTAACTTGTTTACCTGTTTACTGTTTACCTGTGATCATATAACTCTCTCTGTAGACAAACTAATTAAGTAGCACAACAATATGAAAATTTCACATAAATACTGAACAGTGCATTCTTGTACTAAATGGAGATCAAATATGTGAGAAAGTTTATTCTTAAAAATTTGGTTGCTGTTTGAAAAACTAAACAAAAACTTGACAATCTATATTTCATGTCTGTTCCGGGAATTGAACCCAAAACACCTAAGTGAAAGATGAGTGCATTAGCACTGAGCCACTTGTTCATCCACGTTAAATTGGATGTGGGGACATTAATGTTTTACAGACATTTTGTAACAAAACAAAAATCATTGGTTATCCTATAAACATTCATTAGATAAACATTCTTTGTCTTTTCAGATTTTTCTGATTTGGACACTGAACGCCTTTTAGTCGATATCCACCAAAATGACCGAGTAACATCAAAGACCATGCTGATAAACATTGGCCAGGATTCCTGCGTGTCTGGATCTTCATTATCACAAGCTCCATCACCACAATCTGCCTTGTCTTACTCGTCTTCAACATCATCTTCATCTCCAGTTCCCTCTCCATCACCATCATCAGAACTTGGCAGCCTGAACATTTTCTCCCTGACTAGGGCACGTCCTAGTTCCACCTCTTTAGTAAGTACTGACCTTATCTTCATTTCCCCTCACACCTCTGCCCTCTTCAACCCCCTCTCTCCTGACCTGTGTCTTCATTTCCCCTCACACCTCTGCCCTCTTCAACCCCTTCTCTCCTGATCTTTGTCTTCATTTCCCCTTTCACCTCTGCCCTTTCTTATCCTTCCCTCCTGATCTTTGTCTTCATTTCCCCCTCACACCTCTGCCCTCTTCAACCCCCTCTCTCTTGATCTTTGTCTTCATTTCCCCTTACACCTCTGCCCTTTCTTATCCTTCCCTCCTGATCTTTGTCTTCATTTCCCCTTACACCTCTGCCCTTTCTTATCCTTCCCTCCTGATCTGTGTCTTCATTTCCCCCTCACACCTCTGCCCTCTTCAACCCCCTCTCTCTTGATCTTTGTCTTCATTTCCCCTTACACAACTGCCCTTTCTTATCCTTCCCTCCTGATCTTTGTCTTCATTTCCCCCTCACACCTCTGCCCTCTTCAACCCCGTCTCTCCTGATCTGTGTCTTCATTTCCCCTCACACCTCTGCCCTCTTCAACTCCCTCTCTCTTGATCTTTGTCTTCATTTCCCCTTACACCTCTGCCCTTTCTTATCCTTCCCTCCTGATCTTTGTCTTCATTTCCCCTTACACCTCTGCCCTTTCTTATCCTTCCCTCCTGATCTGTGTCTTCATTTCCCCCTCACACCTCTGCCCTCTTCAACCCCCTCTCTCTTGATCTTTGTCTTCATTTCCCCTTACACAACTGCCCTTTCTTATCCTTCCCTCCTGATCTTTGTCTTCATTTCCCCCTCACACCTCTGCCCTCTTCAACCCCGTCTCTCCTGATCTGTGTCTTCATTTCCCCTCACACCTCTGCCCTCTTCAACCCCCTCTCTCCTTATCTTTGTCTTCATTTCCCTGTGTCCAAACATCTGCCTCTCCGACCCCCTCTCTAACCTGGAATTTCATTGATATACATATATGTACACATGTATGCAGCATGTGTATGTGACTGATTTTTTTTGGATACAAATTGTGGTTTGAAGCTTTATTACACAGTTATGTTGTGAAGACCAAATTTAAGGAAGACATATTCTCAAAGAATTAGGTGATATGGCTGTAATTCTGCCTGTCCACAGTTGTTGTTTAGGGAGACAGAATGTTATCAGTGCTAGCTGACTTCACTGAAGTACTTCAAATAAACGTAGCTCCAAATTTTGGCCTTTTATGTCATTTCATAAATCTTTGTGTGTTTGGCCAGACAGCCAGCTAGATTTTGCTTAGAGTAACGAATGAGTTATTGTCTCAATTGTCCAATTAAGAGTTTTTGAATCAGTGTATGATTGAGTTCATCAATCTGTTTATATATGATATTTAGTGCGAGCTCTCAACTGTCTGAAGTCCCTTAACCATTATATTCAGAACAAGCTTAAGAAAATAAGATTATTTCAAATAATTATCAAACATGTAACATACAACTTCAATATGTTCAATATGTTGATCCAGAATTCTTATTTGTTTTTATCTTTTAGTTTTATTTACTGTTTATTTAATACTACAGATGAGTGGTCAAAGTAAACAGCTGTACACGACAGAGCTTGAAGTGATTTGTCGCATCTGTGGGGACAAAGCATCCGGGTTCCACTATGGAGTGCACTCTTGTGAGGGCTGCAAGGTAAGAACTGCAGGTGTACCCAGATGTCCACTACATAGGGCTGAAAGGTAAGCACCACATGTTACCCTGATGTCCTCTATAAAGGACTGAAAGGTAAGAATTGCAGGTGTACCAAGATGTCCTCTACATAGGGATGAAAGGTAAGAACTGCATATGCACCCTTATGTCCGCTATACAAGCTGCAAGGTAAAAACTGCAGGTGTACCAAGATGTCCTGTACACGTGGCTGAAAGATAAGGACCACAGGTATACTCAGATGTCCCATACACGTGGCTGAAAGATAAGAACCACAGGTGTTACCTGGTGTACTCGACACATGGCCGAAGGATAAGGACTCCTAATGTTTTCTCTAATGTACTCTGATATTAGCCATAGATGGCTGAAAAATAAAGACCACCACACTAATGAAGAGCCAATATAACAAAAAAATTTCATAAGAAAAAGAAAACATTTTGTGGGATAAAACAATGTTTCAAAAAGATCACTTACAGGTGAATTTTGTATGCTTGTTTGCAATTATTGAGAAGGTAAGCGGTCAGACTCTCTTTTTTAGCCCACCATCTGATGATGATGGGCTATTCAAGTCGCCCTACATCATGGTCAGTAGACTGTCGTTGGGTCGTCCATCCATTTGTCTTTCTCAAATTTCATATGTAGGTTTCCCTTGGTTCCTAGTGATGCCTATTTGATTTTGAGTCTACTGTTGTTTGTTTATTGTTATTGCTATTTCCTGAGAAATGCCAAATGGATCTCTCTCAAGTTTTATTTATAGATTCACCTTGATCCCTTGTTATGACAGTTTGTTTTTGGGACTGATGAAACAAAGAAAATGGCCAACAGGTGGCCATCTTGGATTTCACCTAGTAAAGTTGGTTATTGACTTTTAAAGTTTATCATCACTATTTCTTGATAACTACAGTAAAGATATTTATCAAATTTCTTGTGTAGGTTTCTTTTGTTCCCTGGTTGTGTCCATTTGATTTTGGGACTGAACAGAAAAACAATTTGATTTTGACTTTGCAATATTGTTATCACCATTTCTTGAGAAGAACCAAATGGATCTTTCTTAAATGTCATATGTAGGTTCCCCTTTGTCCTTAGTTGTGCCATTCTATTATTAGCACTATTTCTGCGAAGGATGATCAAATTTCTTATCATTAAGAGCAGAGAAGAGAAAAAAAGAAAAAGATTCAGCCTTCAAAGAACAAATAGAGATCAAACAATGGTGGGTGCCAAGATCCCTCTGGTATCTCTTGTTACTGAAGCCCTCCACCTGTTATGCCTACGTGGAGCAGTCACCATTTTGGCCGTTTTTTCCAGGAACTCTGGCTTTCATCAGTGCGGCTGAACCTGACACGTACTTAAATGACCCTGCTGGTAATAGCTGAGACATACAGCTACAATCAACTAAACAGACTGTTGTACTCGTGTAGTTTAATGTGATCAAGTGATGTGATATTTTATGATTACAGGGGTTCTTCAGACGGACGTTAAAGAAGAAATTGACATATGAAGCATGCAAAAACGGCAAACAGTGCAAGTTAGACACAGCGTCTCGGAACAAATGTCAAGCCTGCCGCTTTCAGAGATGTCTCAATGCTGGCATGTCACCCAATGGTAAACCTCATTATGACACAATTCAGAAAAAAAGATGTCTGTGACCTTTAACCCTTTAATGTCTTTTTATAGGTTATTGAAGGACGCTGTATAATCATCAGTTTTTCGTTGGGGTCTTCAGTTTTTTTGGAGTTGTGGTTGTCCCTAATTCACAATTGTATATTTCCACAAAATGTATGTATATAAATTGACATTGATAATAAGAAAGGTGGATTTTGTTAGTGATATTTGCTTAATATCCATGAACTCAAGTGCCAGTTTTTAAAACTACAAAATTAGACCGCAAAAAAATTGTATGTATTCATACATATGTATATATTGAAGAATTATTCATATACTTGTGATATACAACTCATACAGACCTTTATGAGAATTGGAGAGGGGGGGGGGAGTGGTTAAGGCATTTAGACATCTTTATTACTAGCCCTCCACATAAAGGCTTACATAAGGCTGTTCCCATAACTGGATGTAGATCCATGGTTTTTCTCTGGAAACTATCCTACACCACCTAACCCTAGAACAGCTTTGACCTGGTCTACCTGTTAACTAGAACGTAAAGCAACAATGAACTTAGAATTTAGGTGAATTTTAAGTGTGTAACCCATACCTATTTCCATAATAAGCCAACTTTATACGAAATAAGTCAACCACTTTAACATTAACATATACATATATATCAGACTAGAACAAGTATTGAAAAGCTAATTGACAATTATATCATAATTCATTGCTAGTAAGACTCGTTACAAAAAACATGAATTCATTCTGGTATCAGTAATTAATTCAATTTTGAACTCAAGGTCAAATTTTTGCACAACTAGGTCTTTCAGTACCTCATGAAGACAGCTTGACCCATAAAAGTTGACATGACATGATTAGAAACCCTCATTATTTTTTTCTTGTTGAATAAATGCATGTCTATAAATGTATAAAAAGCTTTGTTAAGATATTGTGATTAATACAATAATTTGACGTGCTTCTAATGTTTAGGCAGAATTTTATAAATTCTTGTGAACATTAACTCTTGTACATGTACAGTTGAAACTCTTTATCTTGAACTCAAGGGACCGTAGAAAACATTTCAACTTATCCAAATTTCGACTTACAAATATATATTATTTATATGTATAAATAAGGTTGACAATAGCAGTATCCTTAAGTCGATTACAGTTGAACGAAGTAGGGCTACGATAGCAGGCAAACAGCGTTGTTTAATCTGTTATTTGAAATGGCAGTAAATAACAAATAAATTGATTTCTACTTTCTTCTTTTTCTCCTGTTAATTTATCCAAACAACAAAACATATAACAACAACTCCAATCAAATACATTCGTACTCGTGTTGTTCCATCCCACACACGTGTACAATACCCTTACTGACCAAGCACATATGCATATGTTTTACAGAATGACAATAATATGAAATTAAAATTTGTTTTTGATCCAGTACAAGAAACGATGCATGAAGCTACAGATCGTGTTAATATGACTTTGTTGTAAATAAATAAACATATGTAAAACGCGGCCCTAGAAAGCTTTTACCCATTACAGAAAACATTGTACAAGCACTAGACTTAACAAATACGCACAGATATAGTCTCTCAATGAAAAATACTTTCAGCACTTCATATTGTTCGAACAATGAATTGGACAAAGTGCTCGATCACAGTCCTATAAGTAAACAAGCTAGATCAAAATCAGCTTCTCTTTGAAATGTGGGAATCAGATTTTGTCAAAAAGTTTGTACAGGTTTGACAGTTTCGTTTTTATCATTCCTGAAGATGCATGCAACCAAGCTAAATATTTTCTTGTTTTGTGTAAACACACTACTTTTTCAATGAACAGGTAAGTCACTGTCACAGGATGGTGACACTAATTCAGAAGCCAACATTTAATTGGATAATTAAACTGGTAATTAAACACCAGAGACCAAGTGTTGTGTGTACGAAGGACCAATACGCGGTAATTAGTCATGCGTTATGCACAGGTGACTTTCTATTCTGTGTATGTATTGACTAATTTAATCAGAAGACGTGCCGATGTTTTGACAAAAACTAATTTCGAGACAATGAATGACTTTTTTCCTTGCTTTACATTTGAAAGGACTGCAAAATTGCTTTGACTTAACCAAAATTGTGTTTCAATGAAATTTCAGCCATCCGAAACTAAAATTACCAAGATATAAAAGCAAAGAAATCAGGATTTGAAAATTATTTTACTCAAAAGGATTTTCTACTCAAGCGATTTCAAGACATATTCTAAATATCATATCTATAGCATATCCATCCTTAAAAATAGAACTTAAAATCTGAACTTGCCACTCAAATCGGGGGATGGGCTTATTACAGGACAACTTCAGTAAATGTTAATGCAGGGCAAACTATTTTCGGATATGAGCATATAACTTGCACTGGCAGATAGATATAATAAACCTTTAAGAAATTTAAATTTTCCAGAAAATGTTAAAATGATATATATATAAATGTAGTATGTAAAGAATGCGATAACAAAGTCAACATCTTTCTTGAACTAGTGCTTTCATCTCTTCAGAGGCTCGTCAGTTTTTTTTAATTGGTATTGTGATAACGTCATAATTGACATGATATCATTTTGAGCAAGACACAAATAAACATTGCGGCATGATTTTATCGTGTCCTGTTTAACGATAGCAGCCAACAAAAGAACCCGTTTTGGTAAAAAGTGTTATATCTGACACTTTGTAAGGTTACTAGGAGATATGTTACACATTTTTTGAAAAGTGTAAACTGTCATGACTCTTTGCGAAATCACAAATGGCAGGTTACACCTTTTTCTTTCCCAAATTAAACATTTGGAAGGAGGTAACTAAGGGGTGAGTGGATGTCGGAAGAGCTGAGAGTAATGTCTTACTAATGATAAAGAGTGACACTGATTTATTGTAAATGTCGTTGGTAGATGTTCCAAATGTTACATTAGGATGGAACCTTTACTTAGAGGACAACCATACAAAGTTGTAATATAATATGCAAGTTTAATTGTCAGGTTGTACATGAACAACTTCATATTCTATGTATACCATGTTTACGGGTTATTAACCGCTCTTGTATGTAAGTCACAGAGTGAATTTTTACCGATTTTTTTTCTATTTGATCCACATATAAGCCACACTGGAATATAAGCCGCACCCTTTCTTACGATATGGTGACCACTATTGTTGACGTTTGATATAACGGTAACAGATAACGGGAGGCAGTTCTGACGATGTGGTAACCGTTATGTTGACCTAGATCATTGATATAACAGACAATTGAGGACACATATAGTCAGTAAAACATTTAATAAAGTTTGCAAATGAAATGTACACAGATAATCCTTTATTTTATTGAAGTAGTTAAAAAAACTTAGCAAATATCAAACTTGGTAGCTTTAACAGATTGTCTACACACAGATATAGGGCCTGATGTTACGTATAGTTTACTAAACAATCTCTCCACCGCTGTCTGTACTGTTCAATATTAACGAAGGCCCTTGCATGCTGACCAAATTCTTATAATCCCATTTTATTTCTTCTGGTAAGTTACACAAAGCCATTCATATCATAAAGAAGCATGATGGTCATTCTAGAATTTGACCTATAACTCAATGACCTATTGACCCCAAGATGCAAACGGTAGTGGTAACTTCTGCTGCGGCTTTGAAGTAACCGCAAAAGTCCTGAAGATATTATTTTCATTCACATTAAAAGGTATGAGAGATTATATTGCTCATAAGATATTCCTCTCAGCCTGAATTATGCAGTCCAACTCCCCACTTAGTAACCTTCTGCCAAATGTTTATTTTGTGAAAGTAAAAAATGTAAACTGTCAGCATATGATTTGACAAAGTGTCATGACAGTTTTTACAAAATATGGAAACTGTCTCCTAGTAAATTAAGGAAGTGTCAGACAAAACACTTTTTATTTATGAAAGTGTATCATCAACCACTATCAACCATCATACTGATTAAACATGGTTTTATAAATAACACCTTCCTTTCCAAAGTGGAGGAGTTCAAAATAGAATGCCTCATGGTGTGAGTTTGTGTGGTGGAGTGGGTGGGTTGTGTTTTTGTGTAGAATGCCTCATGGTGTGAGTTTGTGTGGTGGAGCGGGTGGGTTGTGTTTTTGTGTAGAATGCCTTATGGTGTGAGTTTGTGTGGTGGAGCGGGTGGGTTGTGTTTTTGTGTAGAATGCCTCATGGTGTGAGTTTGTGTGGTGGAGCGCGTGGGTTGGGTCAATGTGAATTGTCTCAACATGTCTTCATCAAAAATCTATATACCACAGAACTGTCAATGTTTTGATATCACTTACAATAGTAATCCTCACTAGGTGAAGAATGTAAAGCAGGCCAGACAAATATTGTATGTAAAGGGTCAAAACTAGCTGTTTATAAGACTTCCACAGGCTGGAGATTGTTGGTTACAATGTTGCAGATTTGTGTTATACAACTTCACTTATTTTGAATTGTGCTTAGAAAAAAATGGGGGAAAAAATGAAGAAATCTATTTTAGAAAAGTCTCCAGTTTGTAATTGTAATTGGAAGATGTCAAAGTGACTTAGATAAACTGGATGTTCCAGTCTAAAGCTGGAGATTTGATAGTGGAGGTTGTCAAAGTGACTTAGATAAACTGGATGTTCCAGTCTAAAGCTGGAGATTTGATAGTGGAGGTTGTCAAAGTGACTTAGATAAACTGGATGTTCCAGTCTAAAGCTGGAGATTTGATAGTGGAGGTTGTCAAAGTGACATAGATAAACTGGATGTTCCAGTCTAAAGCTGGAGATTTGATAGTGGAGGTTGTCAAAGTGACTTAGATAAACTGGATGTTCCAGTCTAAAGCTGGAGATTTGATAGTGGAGGTTGTCAAAGTGACATAGATAAACTGGATGTTCCAGTCTAAAGCTGGAGATTTGATAGTGGAGGTTGTCAAAGTGACATAGATAAACTGGATGTTCCAGTCTAAAGCTGGAGATTTGATAGTGGAGGTTGTCAAAGTGACATAGATAAACTGGATGTTCCAGTCTAAAGCTGGAGATTTGACAGTGGAGGTTGTCAAAGTGACTTAGATAAATTGGATGTTCCAGTCTAAAGCTGGAGATTTGATAGTGGAGGTTGTCAAAGTGACTTAGATAAACTGGATGTTCCAGTCTAAAGCTGGAGATTTGACAGTGGAGGTTGTCAAAGTGACATAGATAAACTGGATGTTCCAGTCTAAAGCTGGAGATTTGATAGTGGAGGTTGTCAAAGTGACATAGATAAACTGGATGTTCCAGTCTAAAGCTGGAGATTTGATAGTGGAGGTTGTCAAAGTGACTTAGATAAACTGGATGTTCCAGTCTAAAGCTGGAGATTTGATAGTGGAGGTTGTCAAAGTGACTTAGATAAATTGGATGTTCCAGTCTAAAGCTGGAGATTTGATAGTGGAGGTTGTCAAAGTGACTTAGATAAACTGGATGTTCCAGTCTAAAGCTGGAGATTTGATAGTGGAGGATGTCAAAGTGACTTAGATAAACTGGATGTTCCAGTCTAAAGCTGGAGATTTGATAGTGGAGGTTGTCAAAGTGACTTAGATAAACTAGATGTTCCAGTCTAAAGCTGGAGATTTGATAGTGGAGGTTGTCAAAGTGACTTAGATAAACTGGATGTTCCAGTCTAAAGCTGGAGATTTGATAGTGGAGGTTGTCAAAGTGACTTAGATAAACTGGATGTTCCAGTCTAAAGCTGGAGATTTGATAGTGGAGGTTGTCAAAGTGACTTAGATAAACTGGATGTTCCAGTCTAAAGCTGGAGATTTGATAGTGGAGGTTGTCAAAGTGACTTAGATAAACTGGATGTTCCAGTCTAAAGCTGGAGATTTGACAGTGGAGGTTGTCAAAGTGACTTAGATAAACTGGATGTTCCAGTCTAAAGCTGGAGATTTGACAGTGGAGGTTGTCAAAGTGACTTAGATAAACTGGATGTTCCAGTCTAAAGCTGGAGATTTGACAGTGGAGGTTGTCAAAGTGACTTAGATAAACTGGATGTTCCAGTCTAAAGCTGGAGATTTGATAGTGGAGGTTGTCAAAGTGACTTAGATAAACTGGATGTTCCAGTCTAAAGCTGGAGATTTGACAGTGGAGGTTGTCAAAGTGACTTAGATAAACTGGATGTTCCAGTCTAAAGCTGGAGATTTGACAGTGGAGGTTGTCAAAGTGACTTAGATAAAGTGGATGTTCCAGTCTAAAGCTGGAGATTTGACAGTGGAGGTTGTCAAAGTGACTTAGATAAACTGGATGTTCCAGTCTAAAGCTGGAGATTTGACAGTGGAGGTTGTCAAAGTGACTTAGATAAACTGGATGTTCCAGTCTAAAGCTGGAGATTTGACAATGGAGGTTGTCAAAGTGACTTAGATAAACTGGATGTTCCAGTCTAAAGCTGGAGATTTGATAGTGGAGGTTGTCAAAGTGACTTAGATAAACTGGATGTTCCAGTCTAAAGCTGGAGATTTGATAGTGGAGGTTGTCAAAGTGACTTAGATAAACTGGATGTTCCAGTCTAAAGCTGGAGATTTGATAGTGGAGGTTGTCAAAGTGACTTAGATAAACTGGATGTTGAAGTCTAAAGCTGGAGATTTGATAGTGGAGGTTGTCAAAGTGACTTAGATAAACTGGATGTTCCAGTCTAAAGCTGGAGATTTGACAGTGGAGGTTGTCAAAGTGACTTAGATAAACTGGATGTTCCAGTCTAAAGCTGGAGATTTGACAGTGGAGGTTGTCAAAGTGACTTAGATAAACTGGATGTTCCAGTCTAAAGCTGGAGATTTGACAGTGGAGGTTGTCAAAGTGACTTAGATAAACTGGATGTTCCAGTCTAAAGCTGGAGATTTGACAGTGGAGGTTGTCAAAGTGACTTAGATAAAGTGGATGTTCCAGTCTAAAGCTGGAGATTTGACAGTGGAGGTTGTCAAAGTGACTTAGATAAACTGGATGTTCCAGTCTAAAGCTGGAGATTTGATAGTGGAGGTTGTCAAAGTGACTTAGATAAACTGGATGTTCCAGTCTAAAGCTGGAGATTTGATAGTGGAGGTTGTCAAAGTGACTTAGATAAACTGGATGTTCCAGTCTAAAGCTGGAGATTTGATAGTGGAGGTTGTCAAAGTGACTTAGATAAACTGGATGTTCCAGTCTAAAGCTGGAGATTTGATAATGGAGGTTGTCAAAGTGACAGATAAATTGGATGTTCCAGTCTAAAGCTGGAGATTTGATAGTGGAGGTTGTCAAAGTGACATAGATAAACTGGATGTTCCAGTCTAAAGCTGGAGATTTGATAGTGGAGGTTGTCAAAGTGACATAGATAAATTGGATGTTCCAGTCTAAAGCTGGAGATTTGATAATGGAGGTTGTCAAAGTGACTTAGATAAACTGGATGTTCCAGTCTAAAGCTGGAGATTTGATAGTGGAGGTTGTCAAAGTGACTTAGATAAACTGGATGTTCCAGTCTAAAGCTGGAGATTTGACAGTGGAGGTTGTCAAAGTGACATAGATAAACTGGATGTTCCAGTCTAAAGCTGGAGATTTGACATTGGAGGTTGTCAAAGTGACTTAGATAAACTGGATGTTCCAGCTGGAGATTTGATAATGTTTAAGTGCTAGCCTGATTCAATATTGCACAAACAATGAATTATTATTGAATGTTATAACTTAGACAAAAGAAAGAAGGATTAAATTTTGATTGAATAACTGTTGGCATGTCTTGCTTTCCAGAAAAATAACATTTTCCTTCTATTTTGTCAATATTTAGAGGAAAAAATGTGTTGAACTGTTCCTAGGTGTATATGTATCTAACTCAGGGTTAATTTCAACTTATGTGATAAAAGTCACCTTGAAAAATTTTAGATGGAGAAATGAATGACAGATTTTTCTATATTCAGACACCTTAATTTATTCAGGTCAACAAATGAGTTTATTGTCTCAAGTAAAAGCGTAACATGTCACTGCCAGATATACAACTGTCAATCTAGCCGAACCTTGAGACTTGTTAAAAACACCCATTTTTTGATCAGACAGTCTCAAACAATTAATCTTAAGTTGAGGCAAGTTCCAGTTCTTCATTACCCTACAACAGCAGGTTGTTGACCGCATGTACCTATTTCAAATTCCCAAATTTGAGGAAATATGTGAGTAACAGTAATATTGTTTCTAGAGCATATTATGAAAATGAAAGATTCAACCTCCATAAAAATAAGGACTATTTTCCTGTGTAGATTTTTAAATGATTCTGTACAGGGTGATTAGACAAATCACATAGGCTTAGCAATGCATCATGAGACATTTTTGCCACCAATTTTTAACCGTCCTGCCACCCTTAATTTTGAAGTGGTTATGAAGAGATACTATATGGCAAAATCTGAAAACTAAATGTTGGCAATTTTGTGGCATTAGCGATTTGCTATCGCTATTTTTGTAGAGAGATTTGATGGATCATTCTAAAATTTTCCCTTGGTTTGCCTTGGTTTGCTAGGTCCCCATTTATGTGTTTAATTTGGTACTGATTAGAAAACAGTCTTGGATTTGACAATTAAAACATTTTCACTATAATTCTTAATTTTCAAATCTTGTATAATAATGAGCAAAAAGAAAGGAGAAAAGGAGAAGGGAAAAGATAATACGTTTAAAGAACCCCCACCTTCCCACTACACTAGGGTAACTTCACTTCACCGTGGGTGTACAATTGACTTAGGGTAACCTGTTGTAATCCCCTTTTATCCAGCATAATGCGTCATAAACTTTTTACATTTTTGACATCTTGGAAAACTCTGAAATCAACTTCAATGAAATTTCACAAAAATCTTCCATGACTAAAGAGGCACCAAAAGTGTAAATTATATGGGTCCTCAACCCACAGGGGCCTGAGGGGGTGGGGCCAGAAAGGGGCCAAATTCATGGAAACTTGAAAAATCTTCTCAAATTCCAGATATGGTAGAATCAAATATTCTTTATGGATGGAAATGCCTTCAGAGGTTTAACCAAAATGTAACATTCATGATCCCAGGGTCTCACATTTTCACTTGGGGAGGGGGTAAACTTTACAATAGTTTATATAGGAAAATGACTTGTTTCTAACATAATTGGTTTATTTTCTGTTGGAAGTAGTTCATACTTGGTAAGAATTATTAGTATAAGATGACAGTTTGATTGGATGCACATATTGACCTCAGTTGACCCTCAGGGGCTGTTGGACAGGGCCACAAAATGGGTCAAATGGACTGACAAAATTTCAAAAATCTTCTTCTCAACACCCAGTTAATGTAAAACCAAATACTCCGCATTGAAGAAGTGTCTTGCAGTGCTTTATCAAAATTGTAACTTTCATGACTCCTTGGGCTTTAATGAATATTTATTTTTAGTTATATCAAATTTTGCCATGGTCTTGATTCAAAGCAAAAATCGAAAATACATAATATTATTGATATTCTCTTCTTCAAAATTTGTAAATAATAATTTTTACCATTAAATTGTCTCATGTCGAAAAAAAGCAAAAAATCAGACACTCAAATAGTAGTAAAAAACAGTTCTAAAACAGTTCATATCAATTTTTATACTGTGTACTTTATATCAAAACTTGTCAAGTAAGATTAAATTTACCATAACTAATTGATGTACCTATTCTTAAATCAACAGAATAAATGTTTTGATGACAATCAGTACCTTGCTTTTATTCTAGGTGCCACCTTCACTTTTTATTGGTACCAACCAATTAATATGTAAATCGCTGTGCTCATAAAATGATAAATGACTTAGCTTCATCCATGAGCTTAGGATGCTTGTTTTAGATATATTAACCGTTGATGTTGACATAATCTTACCATTGACTATGTAAATACCTGTTTTAATAGATATTACTTGCTGGCACCTGTCAAAATAATTAAGAATCACCTGGGTGACAATTTAGGACTGGTATATGGCATACCATTGTGAAATTTATTAGGTCAGGTTCATATAAAATCAGGTCACCATCATGATCTTAAAAAGGATATTAATACATGTCCACGCGATCATAAGATCGAGGAAACAGAGGGACAAAATTAATTAATCATGTCCTTGTGAAATAATTAGATATTGTATACACATATTTTGAAGCACTGTGTGCAAAATTTATGTAATAATGGAGATTTTAAATGCAAACAGAATTCACTCTATAAATTAAATCAAAGTTAATGTTTATAAAATTATTGATGTGGTTATCATGCCCCACAAAGTTTGATGGATGGGTGAATAAACAGGAATCCTCCTGTCTGTCTGGAAGTCTTAAGTCAGCAAATATTGTCTGAAGGTTTCCTCCTAACCAGTGAACCGATTCCAACGAAACTTTATATCAATAAAAAGGACCATATGTAAAAGTGCTAAAAGTTTGTTTGTGATGGTAACCATTAATTATGAAAGAGGTTTAAGATAAATGGTAGTTACTTCTGGGTCATTCAATAAATTTTATTATTTGACAATGTTCAAATGGTATAACTAGTAAAAACCTTTACTAGGATACATTAGGTGTTTCAGAAATAGTGAATATGGTAACAAAATCCTGGTCTCTGATTTCGATCGAATTCAGTAAATAGGGATAGAAGAGAATGCCAAATATTACTTACTGTATGCATTTCATTGCCATGAAAACCATGCAGTGGCAAATGGTGGCCTCTGATTGGTTAAAAGTTTGGTCCAATTAGGTTTATAGAGGCAGTCGGGGATTCTGTCCTCTTTTTGGTTGAAATTTGGATTTTGGCTGATTTTTACCAAAATTTGTGTATAGATATGAAGGAGTGCCAACAATTGATTGTCAACTGTTTTTTTACTTCTTTTGTTTGGAGTTTTGACCATATTTGGTGTATAATGTCTTTACATATGGGGGGGGGGGGATGTAAGTTATCCTCAGGATGACACTTCTAGTTTTTTATACTTAAACAATGTCGAAATTCATTAATGGCAGGACATGAAGTAGTTTTGATGTCAATATGTGCTCTTAGAAAGTATGGGCTAATGACAAGTGAATTGTACATGTTGAGGGAAATTCTAAATCATAAATTCTTGAGGTGTTTTGGACTTTAAGCTCAAACAATTGATTTGTAAAGACTTTCATCTGCAAGGGGTAATGTTATCTTTGACCTTGGCTTCTGACATATCTGACCAAGAACAGAGAGGTCTTGGAAAAATGTCCACCAATATTGCTGTTATAGTTTTAGTTATTTTTATCATATCAGTTTATAGCTCAGAATGCACGTATTAAACATCTTTTGGCCTTAGGTACATTTATTTTTTTTTTTTTAAATGAGAAAAAATTTCTGATATAAAGGTAACAGTTTGACACCAGCATGTGAGTTTTGTATGTTCATTTCAAGCAGTGTATTTGTACATGATCTTCATCACATTTTCTTGTTATTGGCAGCGGTGCGTTTTGGAAGAATGCCAAAAGTTGAAAGAGAGAAACTTGTTGCCGATAAAGAAGAACTTTCAAAAAACAGCTGTCAGAGGATAGTAGAGCTAAGGGCCTTGTCAGATCATATAAAGGCTTCATTCAGAGATTTCTTTGGAGAACCAAACCTAATGACTGACAAGAACAAAAATGGAAAAGAACTGGTAAGTAAAACATATTCAAAAATAGTTTATTCCATATATTTTTAGGTTTGACTGACAGTCCATGTAGGGGATGAAAAAACTGAAAAAAAAATTCAAATCATGATAAAAGGCGTGAAAGTTGGTACAGACATACTTCAAACGGAGTTCTTCATTAATAGATATTTGTAAGCTAACCTGCCAAAAAAAATACAAAGTTTGAATCATTAACTGTGAGGACAATTTATTCATGAGCAATTTGGGGGATCGTGGAATGAATTAGTAGATCAGGCCACCATAACATCACTTAGAAGACAGGTGACAGGATTCATAAAGTTGCTGTATAGAGTTCAGGTGTATACTGCCTCAGCCTGCCATCAGATTGCCACAATGACGGACAAGAGGGATAACTTTTTATAACAAACTGTCAGACACTTACAATGTCACCTTGTTCTGTGTGTTTGCGAGTTCAGCACCATATTGATCTGCATTAAGTTTCTTTGAAGTCCTCCTGTGCAAAATTCAGTGACATTCAGTGCTTAAGATTTAGTGGTTTTTGGTGTCGTTAACATTTCGTCTCGGTATTCTTCAGTTTGTATGGCGTATTGTTCCTGGGGATTGGTCGTATTGAATAAGGTGAGAGGTCGGGTCACCTTTCAATACATTGCATAGCACCATGTTGGTTAACCACGTAATTAATTCTAAATCTGTACCTGATCAGGAAGGCCACTTACCAAGGTTATAACATTTATTACAATGATAGATTTATGGTGCCGTTATCAAATTGAAATCCTGAAATTCAGTGGATTGTGATTCTCTTGAAATGTCCCAACCACTGAGTAGAAAATGTAACATTTTCTAGGTGTGGAAGTTTTAAAACTTGAAAAATGTAATCCTTTCTCAAAAGTGAAATTATATTCAATTAAAAGAGATATAACAAATGGTTAATATTAATTCCTTTTTCGCTCACCTGGCCTGAAGGGCTAAGTGAGCTATAGGGATATTGCAGCATTAGGTGCCTGTCAACTTTTACAATATATTGCTATTCAGGAATGACTGAGCAGATTTTATTCAAATTTGGTCTGAGGCATTCTTGGGAAGAGGAGAACTAATTTTGTATAAATGATGGGTCTAGCCTCCCTAGGGCCTGAAGGGCAGGGCCCGATAGAGAAAATCTATCAATTTCTTTAAAATATATCATGTTCTTCTGGAATGGCAGGATATTGTCCAAAATTGGTCTGAAGCATGCTTGATTGAAGGGAAATTAGTTTTGTATAAACAGTAGGCCTCTGCCCCCAGGGGCTAGAGGGACGTGGCCTAATAGAAAAAAAATCTAAATGCAAAGTAATGATGCATTTTGATAACAAGCTTTTGTCTTTTATTGTTTCACTGACAAAATCAAGAAAGTCACTTTACAACCAATTTGAATTAAAAAAATAAAACCCCTGAGAGTATATATTTATTCAGAACATCAGTAAAGAAAAACCATAGTAATTATGTATACCAAATATAGCTAATTTTAGCTGAAAAACTCCTTCCATATTGAAAAAAACAAACATACCGCCTAATTATGGTCCAAAGCATGTTTTTGCCATATTTCATGCTTTGAACATCAGACTTTACGACCTCAGGGGAAGATCTTAGACCAGGGATAGATATCGGTAGAACATCAGACTTTACGACCTCAGGGGAAGATCTTAGACCAGGGTTAGATATTGGTAGAACATCAGACTTTACGACCTCAGGGGAAGATCTTAGACCAGGGTTAGATATCGGTACAACATCAAACTTTACGACCTTAGGGAAAGATCTCAGACCGGGGTTAGATATCGGTAGAACATCAAACTTTACGACCTCAGGGAAAGATCTCAGACCAGGGTAAGATATCGGTAGAACATCAAACTTTACGACCTCAGGGGAAGATCTTAGACCAGGGTAAGATATTGGTAGAACATCAAACTTTACGACCTCAGGGAAAGATCTTAGACCGGGGTTAGATATCGGTAGAACATCAAACTTTACGACCTCAGGGGAAGATCTTAGACCAGGGTTAGATATTGGTAGAACATCAGACTTTACGACCTCAGGGGAAGATCTTAGAACGGGGTTAGATATTGGTAGAACATCAAACTTTACGACCTCAGGGAAAGATCTCAGACCGGGGTTAGATATCGGTAGAACATCAAACTTTACAACCTCAGGGGAAGATCTTAGACCAGGGTTAGATATTGGTAGAACATCAAACTTTACGACCTCAGGGGAAGATCTTAGACCAGGGTTAGATATTGGTAGAACATCAGACTTTACGACCTCCAGGGAAGATCTTAGACCAGGGTTAGATATTGGTAGAACATCAAACTTTACGACCTCAGGGAAAGATCTCAGACCAGGGTAAGATATCGGTAGAACATCAAACTTTACGACCTCAGGGGAAGATCTTAGACCAGGGTAAGATATTGGTAGAACATCAAACTTTACGACCTCAGGGAAAGATCTTAGACCGGGGTTAGATATCGGTAGAACATCAAACTTTACGACCTCAGGGGAAGATCTTAGACCAGGGTTAGATATTGGTAGAACATCAGACTTTACGACCTCAGGGGAAGATCTTAGAACGGGGTTAGATATTGGTAGAACATCAAACTTTACGACCTCAGGGAAAGATCTCAGACCGGGGTTAGATATCGGTAGAACATCAAACTTTACAACCTCAGGGGAAGATCTTAGACCAGGGTTAGATATTGGTAGAACATCAAACTTTACGACCTCAGGGGAAGATCTTAGACCAGGATTAGATATTGGTAGAACATCAGACTTTACGACCTCCAGGGAAGATCTTAGACCAGGGTTAGATATTGGTAGAACATCAGACTTTACAACCTCAGGGAAAGATCTCAGACCGGGGTTAGATATCTGTAGAACATCAAACTTTACGACCTCAGGGAAAGATCTTAGACCGGGGTTAGATATCGGTAGAACATCAAATTTTACGACCTCCGGGGAAGATCTTAGACCAGGGTAAGATATCGGTAGAACATTAAACTTTACGACCTCAGGGGAAGATCTTAGACCAGGGTTAGATATCGGTACAACATCAAACTTTACGACCTTAGGGAAAGATCTCAGACCGAGGTTAGATATCGGTAGAACATCAAACTTTACGACCTCAGGGAAAGATCTCAGACCAGGGTAAGATATCGGTAGAACATCAAACTTTACGACCTCAGGGGAAGATCTTAGACCAGGGTAAGATATTGGTAGAACATCAAACTTTACGACCTCAGGGAAAGATCTTAGACCGGGGTTAGATATCGGTAGAACATCAAACTTTACAACCTCAGGGGAAGATCTTAGACCAGGGTTAGATATTGGTAGAACATCAGACTTTACGACCTCCGGGGAAGATCTTAGACCAGGGTTAGATATTGGTAGAACATCAGACTTTACAACCTCAGGGAAAGATCTCAGACCGGGGTTAGATATCTGTAGAACATCAAACTTTACAACCTCAGGGAAAGATCTTAGACCGGGGTTAGATATTGGTAGAACATCAATCTTTATGACCTCAGGGAAAGATCTCAGACCGGGGTTAGATATCGGTAGAACATCAAACTTTACGACCTCAGGGGAAGATCTTAGACCGGAGTTAGATATCGGTAGAACATCAAACTTTACGACCTCAGGGGAAGATCTTAGACCAGGGTTAGATATCGGTAGAACATCAAACTTTACGACCTCAGGGAAAGATCTCAGACCGGGGTTAGATATCTGTAGAACATCAAACTTTATGACCTCAGGGGAAGATCTTAGACTGGGGTTAGATATCGGTATAACATCAAACTTTACGACCTCTGGGGAAGATCTTAGACCGGGATTAGATATCGGTAGAACATCAAACTTCACGACCTCCGGGGAAAAACTTAGACCAGGGTTAGATATCGGTAGAACATCAAACTTTACGACCTCCGGGGAAAAACTAAGACCATGACCTGAAAATATTTGATGATTTCCTGGTTCATTCTCGTGATGGTTTACATCACAGGAAGCTGAGATCACAGACCATTATCTTATGTTAATTGTCTTTGAGGTGTCCTTCCCCAACACTACAACTTAGTTTGCTTTGGACAGCATGTGGCAGATCTCCTGCATGTTGTTCAGTGAGATATTTACCGGCAAGAATACCCAAATTCAAATGACCCTGACTGGCTATTCATGAAGCAATAAACCTTTCACCTTGGCAGTTTGTTTGGTAATTATTTCCCGGAAACGGTCAGGGTCACTGGGTGTTTGTACCTGAATAGTCGTTTTAGAGATATGTCTTGTAAAAGGGGTTATTTTGATCATTTACATCCAATTAACATATATGGAAAATTAAGAAGCGCAATTATGTCAATTATTCTAGCTATCATTTTGAGAAGGCCCAGTTTCTGTGTTTATATGTTATATATCTGTCACACCACTAATTTATCTATGTGACCCACTGAAAACTGATTTACAGGAATAATGCATCGTCAGGTGTCATTGCATTCATCAAAGATTCACAGGATATTAAAAGGGGTGGATATTTGATGAGGAGGATATTATAATGATATAGATATTAAAATGAGGAGGATATTATGATGAGGTAGATATTATAATGAGGTGGATATTATAATGAGATGAATATTATAATGAGGTGAATATTTTAATGAGGTGGGTACTATAATGCAGTGGATATTATAATAAGGTAGATATTATCATGAGTTGGGTATTATGATGAGGTAGATATTATAATGAGGTGAATATTATAATGAGGTGTATATTTTCATGAGGTGGATGTTATAATGAGGTAGATATTATAATGAGGTGGATATTATAATGAGGTGTATATTTTCATGAGGTGGATATTATAATGAGGTAGATATTATAATGAGGTGGATATTATAATGAGGTAGATATTATAATGCGGTGGATATTATAATGAGGTGAATATTTTAATTAGGTGGGTATTATAATGAGGTGGATATTATAATGAGATGAATATTATAATGAGGTGAATATTTTCATGAGGTGGATGTTATAATGAGGTAGATATTATAATGAGGTGAATATTATAATGAGGTGTATATTTTCATGGGGTGGATATTATAATGAGGTGGATATTATAATGAGCTGTAAATAAGTTTCATTAGATGGCGCATTGCCTCAGTTATTGATTCTATACAGGTGTTGATAAATGACGCTGTCAGTAATGAGGTACACACACACTGAAATAATATTCAATTCAATCTTTCTTACCATTTTCAGAAAGTCACAACCAAATTTGACAACAAAACTGACATAGTGAACTTGATGACATCAGAAGATTTCCATAACCAAGGTGTTTTTACCTGCTACCAGAAAATGATTGTCCCTCTGATGCAGGCTTCTGTTAAGTTTGCCAAAAGAATCCCTGGCTTCACATGTCTACCTCTAAACGACCAGATCAGCCTCATGAAACAGGGCACATTGGCTGTCTCAGTAATCATGGTGAGTTGAGACTATACAGGGCTCTCACACCCCATTTTGGGGCTGGGGCTCGGGGGCCCTTAGAATTGGGGAAAATAATGGTGTTTTCCTTAGAATTGGGAAAACTTCGGGTCTAAATTGGGAATAAAGATACTATTTTGCATTGGGAATTCGGCCCCAAATCTGGCAGATCGAGAGCCCTGCTATACACATGCAGTCAAATTATAGCACTATGAACCGTTACAACTGTCAATCACATATATTGAACATATGCAGCACTTTCATTATGCCCCTATCATGAAGTAGGGGGCATATAGTGTTACTCTCCTGTCTGCATGTCCATACATACTCAGTTTTCCAGGAATTTTTGTGTGGCTTCAAACTACGAATATAAAGTTTAAATCCCAGCCATATCAATCCAAATTTACCTTTTGCAATTAGAATATTGTGCAAGATGATTATTTTTCCAAACTTTTTACCATTTTGTTCAGGCACAATGACTTCAGATTGATGCATATTTTAACCTAATTGTAAAGCAAGGGAAAAGGTCATCCATTGTGTCAAAGATATTCTTATCATTACCCAGATATGGTAGAACCAAATGCTCCTCTTATGCTGATTTAAAAAAAAATTGTAAATTTTGTGACCCCAGGATCTCATATTTTCCCCTGGGGTGAGGATAAAGTTCATTACAATTTATGTAGAAAAATCACATTTTTGAGAATAGTTTGTTCATTTTCTGTCGGAAAAAGTTTAAACTTGGTTAAAATTATTAATGTAAGATTACTTTGTAATGATATGCACATACTGATCCAGGCTGTACCCCTCAAGGGGCTGGTGGGTGAGGCCAAAAGGAGTTACATTGTCTCAAGTCTCAAAGATATTCTCAGTTCCCATATTGTCTCAAATTTCAAAGATATTCTCAATACCCATATATTATAGATATAACTAAATACTGGTTATGAAAGGAAGAGATTTATAAAGAAAATTACATTTTTTGAGTGCAATTTCTTTTAATTTAAGCTTGTTTAAAAGACTTAGCATGGGATTGCAGTTAATGTCAAGCACATTTTACATTTGCATTATATGTAACAATGTTTTAGAAACAAGATTATTTCTATGACGTATTGCATTGTAACTCAGGTAACCATTACGACCCTTTGACCTCTTGTTAGTGAATGTGTAACACTTTGATGGCAATCTTGTGTTTGACATGTGATGTTGAAATGTCTAGTACCTGGTTGTAGACGTGATGATCCTACTGTCTCCGCCCTGGAGCTCTGGGTCAAATGGTGTTTTCCTTAACATATATATGTAATGGTTTGAATATGACTTTCTTTTAAAGACTGTTGCCATGTATTGGAAATGATGCAGATTTATTTGTGAATATTACAAAAAGGTCTTGCGTAAAATTCTTCCTCGTATATAAGATAAAAAAGACGATATTTAAGAGAAGATTGATGACTTGGATATCCATAAAACATTGTTACTGATGTTGACTGTAATCCATATGAGGATTTCTGTGTTACAGATGCATGACATTGCAGATTGTGACAGTGTAACCCTGCGAGAATCTCAGGGAGATATGTCAATTCATCGGTCAGCAGTCCATTCCTGTACGGAGGCCTCTCTATTACTAAGCCACCATCTCCGAGTAGCTGACAGAATAACAAAACTTCAGTTACAGAGGGGTGAGCTAGCCCTGTTCTGTGCTGTGGTGCTCATTGCAGGTATGTTGACTAAAATAGTTTCCAGTATTTTGTTTTTTCTCGTCCTTTGTCAGTTTCAGTGGAGCAGTTTCATAAATGTAATCATATCTTCTATCTACCTTGATTGTCTTTCCTCCGATCGTCAGTCAGCTCTGTAAATCTTTTGCTGATTATAACCAATACTCCTTTTACCATCAAAGACAAATTATTTTTACAACCATTTTTGTAAGTACGCATCACCCCGGCAAAACAAGCTGCAAAACACAACACTGCTAAAATGAGGTTCTCTTTTGCTCATTTGGTTGAAGGTATGATTACAGTAAGTCAGAAGTCCCAACCTCAAATTCTAGCAAAGGCATTGACCTCTATTTTAGTTTTCACATTATCCATATTTCATAATCTTCTGATTGGTCAGAATATGGTAATATACTTCATAAACATTTAAAAAGGTAACTTCAGGAATGATGTTAAGTAAGGACATACTTACCCCAACACAGCTGGGTATTATCCACACTGCAAAGGCATTTTTGCGATTAATGACCATAAGATGCCGTAAGAAATGTACATCCCTGTAAGTTCGTCCGAGTCTCCTGAGTGCATGGAAGGGACATGCAAAACATGTATACACTCTTACCTACATCCAATGAAAACGGGAACTCAGTCTAAGGTACACAACAGCACCCAATCATTGCTCTGGACACCTGACACACCAAAACATGTACATTTAACACATAAACACAGACACTACATAAGACAAACACTCTTCATGTATTTTATGTATACTCACTACCTTGGAGACACCTGTATACCTTTTCTACAGGTAATATTACACAGGTAACATAACCCATTGGCTGTATACAAGTGAAATCAGCTATTCATCATCATCAAATCACTCTGCATCTCTGGTCCATCCGTCCGTCCTTCCGTCGTCCGCCATCCATAAACAATTTTTGTTTTGTTATTTCTTGAAAAGTAAGAGATGGATCTTTCTCAAATTTCATATGTAGATTTCCCTTGGTCTCTAGGTGTGCCCAGTTGTGCCCATGTAATTTTGGCACTGATCAGAAAAACCAAATGGCCGAAAGGCAGCCATCTTGGATTTGACTTTGAAAAGTTTTTATCGCTATTTCCTGAGAAGAACTTGATGGATCTCTTTCAAATTTCATATGTATGTTCTCTTTGGTCTCTACTTGTGCCTGTTTGATTTTGGAACTGATCAGAAGAAACAAAATGGCTTCCAGACAACCATTTTGAATGTGGAAAATGAAGATTATCATCGCTATTTCAATTTTAATTTCTTATCATTAAGAGCTACAACAGAGAAGAGAAAAGAAGGGAAAAGATCCAACTTTCAAAAAGCAAGATCAAACAATGGTGGGCACCAAGATCCCTCTAGTATCTGGTATATAGTTGAGATACCAACCAGTAACCAAATAAACTTACTGGGAATCAAACGAGAAAGACAGTGATGATATAATAATCTACACATTGGTTTTGCCCCAACCAAGGAGGATAATTGACCGAGCATTAATTTGGAAATATTTGAGGCTTATATAACATTGCTGGGCTTAAAGATCCAAGTGAATAATACAGGCCCTATGAGCCACTTGTTGCATTGGACTGGAAACATAATAATTACGGTAAATAGGGACAGATTATTAATGAAATTTGGTTTGTAGCCTTATATCATTAAAATCTCTGATAAGATTAACGATGGGGCCAATCAGATTTCACCTACAGTGTTACAGCTCTTTGTAGGTTCAATTTTGTCGAGATTTATCAGGTAACATTTTAGTACCTTGGCTTGTTTAAAATTATGACCAGAGGACAAGATGGTATTGGCATTATTCATTCATGAGGTTTTTCCAGCCCTGTGAAATGTAGGATACATAGTCATACTGTTAATCATCACTTCTGAAACATTCTGTATATTCTGTTTTCAGAAACTCCAGACATCGCTGACGTGAAACACTTAGAAAACATGCAGATGGACTTACTGCAGGCTCTGCGCATTGAGTTAAAACATAATCATCCGAAAAACATCAAAATTTTTCCATCGTTGCTTGTACTTATATCTGATTTACGACAAATTGTGGAGGAGTTCAGTGACAATTTACGGAAGAAAGTCTTCGATCTTTCTGACAACTTTTCCAATGTATTACCACTTGTTAGAGAAATTTTTGACCTTCCTGTGTGTTGAGGAGATATTTTCTGTGCGATGATGTACCATTATTATAATCTCAATTCAAACAGGAGTTGACACAATCCAAAATGCTTGATGTAAGGTATGTAGGTTTTTTTAACAAAAAAATGCATCTATCAAAAATCATATACCCACATGTATATATATGTATTGGAGTAACTTATCAATCTTGTTTAATGTAACCACAACATAATTGTCTGATTTTGTATTCATATAAATTGTACAATATGATTATTCACAGATATGTTGAAAATTCTGTTGCAAATTTGTAAAAATTGCTGAAAAACATATTCATTTTTCAAGTGATAATCCAAATTGATTTTAAACTTAGATTGTTTCAAATATATGTGATATAGTTTTTGATATTTAAGATATTCCCTTTATCATGTTCACATTTATGAACATGAAAACTTCTGTCACATTAATGAAATTTGAATGATATTCAATGGAAAAAATGAAAAGAAATTGATAATCATAATAAAAAGTTTTACTATTCAAATATTGAAAAGAATTTACTGTGAAGAGACATTTAATGTATTATTTTCAATCTTGAATTTAATTTTCATGTTTATAAATTTCAAGATTGAAAATTTTTTTTAAATGTTCTACTGTTCCTGGATGGAAGAGTTCAGTTTTTGAGTGTAATATCATTTAATTCAAACTTAGTTAGAAGCCTTAGTATGGGACAGCTGTAAATGTGCACAATGTAGTTAAAGTTATCTTACTTTTTTTAACAAAATCATTTCTTCTATGACATGTTACAAGAAACATTGTAACTCAGGTGACCGTTAAGGCCCTTGGGCCTCTCCTATTTTCATTGATTTTGTTTTTTATATAATACTAAGCTCACCTGGCCTGAACATTTTCTTTAAACAACTTCTTCTCACGAACCAATGAGCCAAATGTTTTGATATTTGGCTGCTAGGTTTCTAGGATGTAGCTCAACAAAATTTGTGAAAAGAAGTGACCTTGACATATATTCTAGGTCACAGAGGTCAAATTTGTTAAAACCTTTAAATGACTTCATCTCATGAACTAAAACCCCTAGTGGCATGATATGTTGCTGGTATGTTCCTTAAACATATTTCATGTTACATTTTCTTTTGTGTCAACACCGAACTAAATGTTTTAATCTCCAGAGTTTGTTATGGTAAACTGGATAGAAAGTGTGTTTCTCCGAAAAGCCCAGGGGGCCATCTCAAACAGTGGCTTAAAGAACATGAGAGACAAAAAAGTATAAGTTTGAAAAAATTATTTTTCTTTCTTTTCATCTTTCTAAAGCTAGGTATAAACAAAACAATATATTTAATAGATTTTCTTGCATATATAAATTCTGGAACCTAAATGACATATCCTATTAGCCAATTGCTAATTCACTGTACATTTAAACTGATCACGAACATTTAGCCTGAGAAAATAACTGGTAACGAGATGTGTGTAAAAAATGTCCTTTTACATCCACATTGTAAAATTTTATTTGTTAAAATATTATTTGATTGTTTTAAAAATAAAAACAAGATGATTTTGACCATGAAAATTACCAGCTTGAAATTTTGACTAATATTTTACATGTCTGTTATATGATAAAATCTGTATAGGGATTCAATTTAGATCTGTTGTTTAATAATTGACTATATTTTCCTTGTTGAATTAAAAGCCTGGTTATTATAGGATACATGCTTAATGAAGGTAATACATTCAAGTGAATCAATAATTGTTGATAGTAGCATTTACTTACCTGTAGTGAAAGTTGTCTTCAGTACAAAGTTTCTCATTGTGGCCATTGATAATAATTCTATTCATTAGATTACAACATTGCGATCACTTGGTGGTCATGTGGTGCAGCGGTAATGCACTCGCCTTTCACCTAGTCGTCTGGGGTTCAATTCCGTGAATGGACGTGAAAAAGTAAGGGGTCTTCTGCCCTACAAGTGGATTTTCCCCGGGTACTCTGGTTTCCTCCAACAATAAGACCCTTAGCACACTTAAATCCGGGCCAACAATAGTAATAAGTATAAGTTGAAGTAACTTGTTTCGCAGTTGTTGTAAAAGAAATAAAGTTTAGATTTGTATTTACCCAATTGTAACTAAAATTGGTCGGCATGTTAGGGGGACTATGTGGGCTTCATATTTTTTATGATGATACTTTTGAATTGTGTTGGAAATTAATATTTAGGCAGTCTTGAAACTGTGTCTATATATCAAAAACTAGCTTTACAGGAAACGAAATTTCCTTTGTGTCCACACATGTCTCCTGTTATGAAATCATTCCAAGTTGGAATTAGCTGAAATGTGAGTTATTTGTTACTGTGACTGTTTTGTTCATAGTTGTGTATTATATAAGCTGTACGTATATATATAGAAATATATAGATACACATTAGGGTGTTTTTTTCATAACCAATCTGCTTCACCTGTATATATCAAACATGTCCTTTAATTCAAGGAAAATCTCAAATTATCTGTTTCCACACCATAATACATCTAATTTCACACAGAATTGTTTACTTATCAGCAAAATATTTATCATAACTGACATCATATTTTGTTTACCAGTGAAATAGTGATTGTTGTATTAAGTATATTTTACTTACCGGTGAAACAGTTATCATTAGTGACAGTATATTTTACCGGTGAAACAGTTATCGTTACTGACAGTATATTTTACCAGTGAAACAGTTATCATTACTGACAATATATTTTACCGGTGAAACAGTTATCATTAGTGACAGTATATTTTACCGGTGAAACAGTTATCATTACCGACAATATATTTTACCGGTGAAACAGTTATCATTAGTGACAGTATATTTTACCGGTGAAACAGTTATCATTACCGACAATATATTTTACCGGTGAAACAGTTATCATTACTGACAATATATTTTAACGGTGAAACAGTTATCATTACTGACAATATATTTTACCGGTGAAACAGTTATCATTACTGACAGTATATTTTACCATTGAAACAGTTATCATTACTGACAATATATTTTAACGGTGAAACAGTTATCGTTACTGACAATATATTTTACCAGTGAAACAGTTATCATTACTGACAATATATTTTACCGGTGAAACAGTTATCATTACTGACAGTATATTTTACCATTGAAACAGTTATCATTACTGACAATATATTTTAACGGTGAAACAGTTATCGTTACTGACAGTATATTTTACCAGTGAAACAGTTATCATTAGTGACAGTATATTTTACCGGTGAAACAGTTATCATTAGTGACAGTATATTTTACCGGTGAAACAGTTATCATTACTGACAGTATATTTTACCGGTGAAACAGTTATCATAAGTGACAGTATATTTTACCGGTGAAACAGTTATCATTACTGACAGTATATTTTACCGGTGAGACAGTTATCATTACTGACATTATATTTTACCGGTGAAACAGTTATCGTTACTGACAGTATATTTTACCTGTGAAACAGTTATCGTTACTGACAGTATATTTTACCGGTGAAACAGTTATCGTTACTGACAGTATATTTTACCGTTGAAACAGTTATCGTTACTGACAGTATATTTTACCGGTGAAACAGTTATCGTTACTGACAGTATATTTTACCGGTGAAACAGTTATCGTTACTGGCAGTATATTTTACCGTTGAAACAGTTATCGTTACTGACAGTATATTTTACCGGTGAAACAGTTATCGTTACTGACAGTATATTTTACCGGTGAAACAGTTATCGTTACTGACAGTGTATTTTACCGGTGAAACAGTTATCGTTACTGGCAGTGTAATTTACCGGTGAAACAGTTATCGTTAGTGACAGTATATTTTACCGGTGAAACAGTTATCGTTACTGACAGTATATTTTACCGATGAAACAGTTATCGTTACTGACAGTGTATTTTACCGGTGAAACAGTTATCGTTACTGACAGTATATTTTACCGGTGAAACAGTTATCGTTACTGACAGTATATTTTACCGGTGAAACAGTTATCGTTACTGACAGTATATTTTACCGTTGAAACAGTTATCGTTACTGACAGTATATTTTACCGGTGAAACAGTTATCGTTACTGACAGTATATTTTACCGGTGAAACAGTTATCGTTACTGACAGTATATTTTACCGGTGAAACAGTTATCGTTACTGGCAGTGTAATTTACTTACCGGTGAAATATTTGATGTTTATGTATCTATATGTAGCATTGAAACATTTAAAGATGATTTTACTGATGTTTGATTTCTAACATATGCTGTACTTAATACCTAAAATACATTATATGTCGGAAAATTTTATTTAATTTTGAAAACCATTTTTTGTCTTGAAATAATTTTGTATGTAAATAGTTGATATTAATGTATTGTATGGAGATGAAGTATTTATATGGTTGTATATTGTATGTATCAGAGTTAATCTCTTTGAGATTTCATACAATCTTATATTGCATTTATGACAAATTCAGGGATACATTCATTGTGTTAAGAAAATTGGTAGATTGTTATTAAACATATGTTATGAAGTTTTGTTAAAAAAACGATATTATTTTCCTTAGTTGTAAGTTTTGTAACTAATTGTGTGTTACTTACTTTTCCCATGTCAAATGTAACTCGCCTCATTTGTGTCTTTATCATCATTTCACAAAACATTTTTTTTTAAAAAAATTCAAGTTAACACAGAAAAAGCATTACTCCTGTAATACTTCGATTGAAATATCTTTCGTTTTATTACCCTAGCTATATCATTTAGATTTTCAACTTTGTTTCCATTTTCAATTATCATGAAAACATATTTTTACTTTCCACAAAAATGCTAATTAGATTCTATAATTTATCAGCAGCTGCAGCAAATTTTACTCCATCCTGAATTCTATTTGAGATATCATTTCTCCTTTAGAATAAAATTCATGCTGAGAATAATACTATGATATTAATTACTGTTCATCATATTTGATGAATTACTTTTTAAAAAAATGACTAATTTGTAGGTCTGAGCTTGGTTTGCATGTTAAATTCATGTTTTAAACAATTTGATGTTCACTTATTTCCCTGAATTAAATATTTATATAAAAGTGTTGAGATAAAGTGCCTTAGATATGACTCGGTAACATTTGACTTTGATAGGTTTCAGTTATACTGCAGACAAAAAAGTTCACATCTATTTAGGTCACCTGAGACTCTTTTGGGTGACCTATTTCAATGTGCATCGATAATTAATTTAACATTTTCAACTTCTTCTCAAAAACCCCTGAACCAATTTCAATCAAATTTTGCAGAAACCTTTCCTTGCCAAAGAGGAATCAAAGTAGTGAATTATACAGTCCCCACCCCAGAGGGGCCTGATGGGGGGACCAAAAGTGGTCAAATTAATTCAGATTTCAAAAAATTTTCCATAACACCCAGATAAAACATAATCAAATGTTCTTCATCAATGGAAGCATCTTAAGGTGCTTTACTAAATTTAGAATTTCATGGCCCCAGGGTCTCACATTTCCCCGTGGGGAGGGGTATAAATTTTAACTTTAGTTTAAATAGGCAAAATGGATTTTTGAGCATAATTTTTTTAATAATCATTGAAAGCACTCGAAACTTGGTAAGAATTATGGGCGAAGTATGATAGTTTGATGGTATGCCCATACAGATGCTATCTGACCCCCAAGGGCTGATGGGCAGGGCCAAAAGAGATTAGATTGAAGTGAATTTCAAAACTCTTCTTCTCAACACCCAGATATGGTAGAATCAAATGCTTTTCATGGATGGAAGCAGCTTAAGGTGCTTTAAATATTAAATGGGGAAGAGGTTAACTTTACTGTAATGTTTATAGAAAAGTAGCATTTTTGAGAATAACATTGTTTATTTCCTGCTGGAAATAACTTCATAAGATTTATTAGTATATGATGACAGTGTTGATGATATACATGTATTGACACTGGTATACTGTCATCAATGTCACCATTTCTGTTTCATGACACTTAAAAGCTACTTATACCCTTTAATCTTTACAATTAACATTGCTTATCTCAGGTGACTGTCAAGGCATGTATGCCTCTTTGTTTTTTCTAAAATGATGGCTCTGGATCATTGCTAAATAGTCTCTAAAAGACCTGCTCAAATGTCCTCTTGAAATATGTACACTGACCATGGAATATCGATGTAGTTGCTATGAACGATTGACCAAGACATGTATTTTACATAGACCCAAAGGTGCCCTGTTCAAATCAGTTAAAATGGGTAATGATTTATGTATGATAATCTAATTTCCATTATGATATGTAACAATTTTTAATCTGCATTGTTTTTATTCAAATTGTTCAAATGTTGTTACATTCCCAAGAATATAACATAATCATAATTTGAAATTAATTATTAAATGTTTGCTTGTAAATTTGCTGAAAAATTAGCCATTTGAAGGCTGTTTCTCCTCGTAGTAGCTGATCACATGCTAAGTATTACCACACTGAATAATATAGGAGAGGCCCATCACATGCCATCAAGACAAAATATGGTAAAGTGCCTTAATTGCTCAAGGACATAACCATATCAGTACAGACGGGTCCACAAAGTGTCACAGGTGGGAAACCTTAAATCCCATACCTCGGATGGTCACCTGAAGTTATGTAGGCCAACGCTCAACAGACAAATCTATTACAAAATGATTCCTGTCTTAGGTCAAAGCATTAGAATAGTAGAAAATATATACCATAAGTATTTTGTAAAAATTATTTTGTTTTGTGAACTTGATATTTCAAACATGTCTTTTTAATGCTTGATTTCTTTGTAGTTGTATTTAAAGATTTGTCTTACCTGTGCTCATTTGTGTGTCTTTGTCTTGACATGTAGGTGTTTTTGTACAACAGTAAGTATCTCTTACTGACCATGAAATAAGTTTTCAGCTTAAATGTTTTTTCAGAATTTATTTTAATCATTTAATTCAGGATTTAATTATTTTTAATAATTGAGAGTTGATTTTTGATATAATGAATTGATATGTCTTTACCGGTGATATTTTTAATAGCTCATATATTGAAATGTGGTTGAAGTTTTTAATTCTTTATATCAGTATCACAGCATGTAGATGAATTGGTCATATTTAAATAGATTTAATGAAAGAGAAAACATGTTTTTCTTAACATAGACTTGTGTCACTTGAGTAAAGCCATAAATCTGGAAATCATTTCACACAATTCCTTGGTGTTCATCTTCTTTATCACATCAAAGTGCAATAACTTGTTGCAAGTAATTCACATTTACCATTGTATGGAATTGTTGACATGTAACCTTTCCATAGTTATTTGTGTATTGCCAGCTCATGAACTTCAACAGCTCAAGACTATTGCAAGTAAAACAATTTGAGATTGCCTTGCATTGCATTACACTAGGAGGAAAATTGAAAACGATGAAAGTAAGCATTAATCTGATTGTTTGGTTGGCATTAATGGGCATTATGAATGCCAACTAGATGAGGGTGAATTAGCTCTTACTCTGTTGGCATTCATAGGCCCATTAATGCCATCTGAAAGTAGTTCAGTGCATAGCGATGTTTTATGTTGGCATTTTCTAAACTGTAATATATATCAGTTGGCTTGTTACCAGTATAGATTTATTGTCACATAAATACAGCATTCCTGCAGGTAATTTCATAAAATCTGCGAATGTTTGTGTTTGGATATTTCGATTTCGTATTGGGATTTTTCTTTTTGTTTTAAACATTGTTTCTAGAGCAAGAACAAAGCAAGACAATGTTTTATCAATGAAGTCAGAAACTGTGATGTCAAAATATGGTAAATGACATTTACAGGGGAATTTTAAATGGTGCATATGAAATGAAAACAAACTTAAGATACATGTTTATCACATGTTTCATAAAACTCACATTTTGATTGGTTTCAAAGAAAATATGTAGCGCACAAAATCAAATGGAGGCAGTCAATTTATTAGACCATTTCCAAGTGGTAATTTCTTTGTCTATATTAGTATATACCACTAACGGGGTTGAACAAGTAATGCGCTTTCCTGTCACCTAGCCATCTGGGGTTAGATCCTTGGAATGGATATGAAAAGGTATGGGGTCACCTGCCTGACCGCATTTCCTCAGATACTCCAGTTTCCTCCCACATTAAGACCCCTCGCGCACTTTCATCTGGGCCAACAAGAGTGATTGATAAAAGTTCGAAAAACTTGTTTCGCAATCGTTGTAGAATAAATCAAGTTTATTATCATTATATATTATGACATCACAATGGATTTCTGACTAGCAAAGCTAATGAAAAATGCTCCAAACTGTATCACACTAATGACATATACAAATAATTTAAATTTTACATGGGTGAATTTACTTGATAACAAGTGAATGGTTTTTAACTCCTGTATAAGGCCATTCTGTTGTTGTTCTTGTATAATGGAGTTTCCATTTATCAAGCTATATATATATGACTGCTTCATTTCAATGATTATGAAGGCATAACCAAACCCTACCAAATCAAAATCCCCAACATGTTGTAACCACTACATAACAGTATCTAGATAAAAACATTGATCATTACATTGCCACAAATTGAGGTAATAGTCAGAAAATCATGCTTTTTTGCGATACTTTATGCTTTATATTTATGGTGTAATGATAAGACGAGTTTGTGTTACCCTAAATATGTTTGTACAGTAGTATGATAAACAAATGATACATTATGCCATGTTTTTGGTGTAGCAAATATAATGGGGATATACCTATATATAGATATATATGTTTATATGAATCTGCTTAACATCATGAATCAAACTAGCATACTGACAGATTTAAGATGAAATGATGTTTGTAAGGTTAATCTGGTGTACCTTATATGACCAGCATAAAGATGGTGATGATAATCTATTTTTAAGCATGAAAATATTTAATGAGAAAATAAATGTTTAAATGTATATTTGATAATGTTTTCTGTGATTGTTGTTAATATGTTATGTACAAATGATATACATATATATATATACATATAAATGTTATTCCGATACAACGCCAATCAATTGTCTTAATTAATTAAATTCTTGAAATAAAATTATATTATACTTCTGTTTTAATTCTCTTTCTGCATACACAGATATTGTTATATTGTGGTTCCACATGTAAAAGAAATATATAGTAGTTTTAGTTTTGTTTATTGCTTCCTTACGGCCTACGAACAGCCAGTCACATATGGACGTCCACATTTAGGTGTTGGAGGAAAACCGAAGTTCTCTAAGGACAAAATGGCCTGTGGCAAGTGTCTGGTAACTGTCCCATGCACCTAGGCCTCGAAAACAGTACCTGGAGGCAAAGGGTCCCTATACATTAACAGAACCCTTTATAAGATCATACAATATGCACAAAAGTATCAATTCTAAAGGCCTTGTTTCAAAGTATATGTAATTTTGCCCACATCCCAATTAAATTTTATTGTGTGTTGTCTGTAGTAGCCCAGTAAACTCCACAGAAAGTATGTTTAAAATTCCAAAAGTCACCTATGGCCTGTAATATTATCTATTTAATGATCTTTGTCATGGGTATGAACCAAGGTGCACATCTTGCTCCGAAACTTGTTCAAAAAACCCTTCGTAAATCATCAAATTGGGTCAAATCCTCTTCATTAAAGTCTACTGCATGTTTTGAACTGTAATATAAAGCAAAATATTACAAATATAAAAAGATATGAAAGTGTAATTAGATTTCATTCTCATCAAACTGAACTCAAACATTGTACATTGTTTGAGACTTGTGACGAGAATGAATCTGTCCTCGAATGAGATCATCATCGTACTGGTAGACCCAAATCTTGTAATTCTCGTTATCTGTCTCCACAATGTAACTAGGTGACCATTTGATTTAGTACATGCTACATATGATGGACTCAAGGTATTCCAGATTCACACGAGGGAATGAGGTATCAGATGCTTCAGTTCAGCGTGTCATGTTGTGGTCTTCGCCAACTCGCTTTGCCAAAACATTGTCTTTTTCTACAATGTAGAAGCGAAAGCTTTCGCAAAGCCATTTTAATCGAAAGTAGATCTGAAACAAATATAGGTCCTCTGATGCCATTCAGACATGCAGTTACAATGCAAACAAATTGCCAATGATCTCAATGAAATAATTTTATAAAAGCTTTTCCTTGAAAAGTACCTCTTTCTTTAAATATCAATGGTAGAACTCTACAAACCATCATGTTTTGTTTGATGCAACAGCGATCGCTATCGACAGTTTGAGAGTCCAATTGTGATTTTCCAGCTGGTAAAAGTGACGGCATTCTAGCATCATATCCTAGCTCAGCAAGAAGATCTAAGACGTCCCTGAAACCGCGATCCACAATCTGATTGTCGTTTAATTGTAGCCAAGATTTCAGGACGTCAAATTTCTCCAAGATGGGTTGAGTTATGAATGCATCATCTTCACTACCATGATAAGGACCAATTGTGTCTAAACCATACCCATCAGGCACCACATTGGACATGAACTTTAAATAGTTGCGTTTTTTCTGCCCTCCATTTGATGCCATTTGAAACTGGTGATATTTGCTTTTGTTGAGACAGATATAGGTACCATCTGAGGTAAGAGTGACCTGATCACTATAAAATGCTTTGGTAGATACAGTATTGTGTGTGATAGCTTCTTGGCGTGATATATAGGCTATAACCAGGTATTTGGGAACAACAAAAGTTGTCAATATATCAACAACTTTGTGAAAATATCTTGACAATTTGGCTTTGGAGTGGTATCTCATTTGATTCCATGAATGATTAGTTTTAAGTTTTGCCCAAAAATGACAGAAACAAGTTTGTTAAACTTGTAGTGTCACCTGAAGCTAAAATAATGTCAGATCCACACATGCCGTGCATGTCCTTACAGTGAATCAAGGTGTAGCCAGTCAATGCATTTCAGTCTGAATCTGATAAATTTACAAATCTCTCATTTTAAGGAATTCTCATTTTTGGATACTTGATGTACAATTTCAAACAAATAATTGATAAAACTGAGGACATGAATCCACTCGGCTTACTTTTTAGAAGAATTTAATTGTTAATACTGATCTCTGTATCAGGAAGTAGAGTGCATCCTATGAGTTATTCAGAACATACACCAGCATCAGGAGGGTACCAAAGTGAGTATTTATGGATAAGAGAGTGACGGACAGACTGGGAGTGTTTATACAGCTGTACTCATACTCTAAGCATAAAGAACACGTGGAGAGAAAGCGTACTTCAAAAATGTTTAAAGAGAGTCTTTTGCTAAAAATATGTGTTAATTATACATGACCGTCGTGAGGGCAAGCTAGTTGGACCAAATGTATAAGCATAAAAGACAAGACAAAAGATCAGCTGTGATTGAAATTGGCCGTTTATTAATATATAAACGACGAACTAGAAACATAAGAGCTTCAAGCACGAACAACAAATTTTACATAATAAGACATTTGGTCCTAGGTGGGGATCAAAAACGCCACCATGGTGTTCTAACAAATTTAAAGTAATCTTTAGAATAACATACCCCACCCGACGCCCTCACGACAATAGTTTGATGGTTAGAATGAATCTAAGTGTAAGATGAAAATGAAAACAATGAGAATATGTAATTCCACGGGAAAATTATGTCCGTGAAAAGATGTAAAGTTACGAAAAAGTCCTGCAATAAAAAACGGACCATGATTGTAGCTCCGACCCAATGCCCGAGACACAACAGGTCTGTATGTAACATGTACCTAAACATTTGTGACATAAGATAGTCAAGAAAAACCATAAGTCTGTGGAATGCTGTTGGTACAAATGGTGGTCCTGCCATTAACTTTCCTGAAGTCAAAGGATAAAGTTGTATCCAGTCACCACAACAGTAATAAAGATAATTAAAGCTAGAATAAATTTTCAATAATATCTTAATTTTTATTGCCACACTGTACCAATGCCCAAGTGAAAAATTACCAATTGGGGTTTACACTTGTTACAATGTAATGTTTAAAATGCATCCCTCGAAAGTTCCAAGTATCAACGAAAGAGATTTGTACATAAAATCGTCAACTTCGACACAATGCCCAAGTTGAACAATAAGTACTATTCTAATTGACAAATATGAAAGTGTAATGAAAAAGTTTGATACAATGCAATGAACATACATCAATAACAGACAATAAACATAATTAAATGATCACTTTGGACCTGACAATCGGGATATTGCAATTGACTAGAACAATCATAGTATGGGTAAAAGTAAACAACATACACAGTCATGTAAATGCATGTCACCAAACAAACAAAAATTAAATGGTCAACTTCGACCCAATGGCCAAGTTGCTAGTAATATAGATAAAACAAATTGGATTTCCGTACTTGGAATGGCACAACCTTTAATCAAAATACATACTTCATCTGGTCAGTAGCATGGACACTCACTGTACATCTGGTGAAAATAAACGCTCAACTTCGACCCAATGCCCAAGCTGATGTAAAAGAAAGTGGGCCATCAATGAAACCGCTATACCTATGTGTTATCAAAAAAGGTTGGTAACCTAATATAGCGCTTAAACGCAAGAGACTTCCATCTGCCCATGTGTTGAATATCCTCATCAGATACCCCTTGTGCAGCTGCTGTACTAGCTGCCCCAATGCGGAATCTATGACTAGTGTAGCCTTTCGACTCCAAATCAGCTGCAGTGAAAGTTTGCTTCAGGCACTCAGAGAAATACTGGTAGGACACTGGATGATTGTTCGAAAAAGAAAAAAGGTGGTCTGGATATGTACCACGCATATTAAGATACTGACTCAAAGCAGACACCGGGCAAATGGAAGTATCTTGTTTTCGCTCAATAGCTATAACAATTGGACGAATATTGTAGTTGCCTTTGAAAGACCTGAAAGTTATCTCTATTTTATGGGGAATCCCACTTGGTTGTTGAACAATGGCAATATCCCCAAACTGTAAGGTGTGACAACTGAAGGTATTGGCCTTCATTTCACCAACTCGCAAGAAAGCATGGAAAGCTAGGAGATACATGGCATTGAGCAGGCACTGCTGATAGTGGGGTAAGAATGTGCTTGAGAGAGTACTGACCAGGCGTTGTAAAATAGATGGAGTAATTGGTAAACGAGAATCGGGTTGGTAAGACCCCCGTTGAATTGCTGTTAGGATTTTTTAATGAGAAATGACTGGGAAGAGTAAAAATAACCTGCTAACTTACTAATATATCCCACTGCTGTAAGACTTAATAGTTGAGGTAGACTTCTGGTCGTTATACATATGGGCTATAAAATAAACAAGCATGTCCACGGTAGTGGGCAAACATGAGGTAGAGTGGAAGTGGTTGCTGGTGAATTCCTGAAGTTGACTGAAGGCTCTTATGTAGCTCTTTATGGTTTTGGGTGCTATAGCCGTCAACAGAAGATGTCGAACTACTGAATTCAAATGGTCAACCGATGTGTTGGCACTGGAACCGGAGTGTCTGACATGTGGGGAGCCAGTTCTAAGAACCTGCAACCGAGATAAAGTATCTACCAAGATATTTCTCTTGCCCATAATGTGCTCAGCACAGAAAAGAATGATGAGTTGTAGAGCTTTAACAACCAACAGACGTACCAGTTTCATGATGACCGCATCCTTGCTAGAATGTCTGGTCAAATGGAAACAACTGCGGCATTATCGCTATGAAACAAAATGCATTTGTTTTGCAAATATGCACCCCATAGTTCCACTGCTTAAAGAGAGTCTTTTGCCAAAGATATGTATTCATTATAAGATTGCTCGAACTAGGACTCCCGCTACGAGGGCTGGTTAATAAATTGTAAGCCTAATATTTAAGGGTTTGACTTTTTGGCGGACATGTTGCATTATTTTTCGATATAATCCCCTTCAGTATCTATACACATTTGCCAGCGATGTTTAAGGTCTTCATTGCCACTTGTAAAGAAGTAATTTTCCTTACTATTCAGAAAGTCTTCCGCTGCATGTTTGATGTCGTCATCTGACCAAAAGTGGGTAACGAGAATTACCTTTTCCATGAAAGTCAGATGGAGCGAGATCATCCGAATAACGCCATTTCTATCAATTCCATCGGTATAATCGACAAAGTCTGCCCTGGTGCGCTTCTGATAAACTGTCAACGGGCTAAGAGCTTTCTCATCGCAAAATCATCCGTAAGAAAGGAATGTTAATAGTCAGGGAATAGTGGAGCGAAAAAGGACACCCCTGCCTATCTTCTTCAATACAAGGCACATAACTTATTTGTCAGCCCTCGTATATTCAAGATGGCCGTTGAAGACACTATTTTCAAGAAGAAACAAACATGTTATCTTATCTAAAATATATATATTATATCGATTGATTATAGACTACGAAAGTCTAACGCCAGCAGGATACATTCCCTTCAGGAACGAAATCTCGTTTCTGATTTGAATTTGATTACATGCGTGTGAAACAATTACACAAATAGATTGAAAAGACAATATGCCACATTTCAATTCAGTCGAATTGTGGCACTGTTCAGGATATACATATGTCATTGTCATTCTATGATTATCAGATGCATAAAAATAACAATATTTACAGAATTATTGGCCAGATCACCTCCCCATCTAAACTTACTGAATTATGGGGCTAGTTCACCTTCCCATCTAAATTTACTGAATTATGGGACTAGTTCACCTCCCCATCTAAACGTACTGAATTACGGGACTAGTTCTCCTCCCCATCTAAACGTACTGAATTATGGGACTTGTTCACCTCCCCATCTAAACTTACTGAATGATGGGACTGGTTCACCTCCCCATCTAAACGTACTGAATTATGGGCTAGGTCACCTCCCCATCTAAACTTACTGAATTATGGGGCTAGGTCACCTCCCCATCTAAACTTACTGAATTATGGGACTAGTTCACCTCCCCATCTAAACTTACTGAATTATGGGACTTGTTCACCTCCCCATCTAAACTTACTGAATGATGGGACTGGTTCACCTCCCCATCTAAACGTACTGAATTACGGGACTAGTTCACCTTTCCATCTAAACTTACTGAATTATGGGGCTAGTTCACCTCCCCATCTAAACTTACTGAATTATGGGGCTAGGTCACCTCCCCATCTAAACGTACTGAATTATGGGACTAGTTCACCTCCCCATCTAAACGTACTGAATTATGGGACTAGTTCACCTCCCCATCTAAACTTACTGAATTATTGGGGTAGTTCACCTCCCCATCTAAACTTACTGAATTATTGGGGTAGTTCACCTCCCCATCTAAACTTACTGAATTATGGGGCTAGTTCACCTCCCCATCTAAACGTACTGAATTATGGGGCTAGTTCACCTCCCCATCTAAACGTACTGAATTATGGGAGTAGTTCACCTCCCCATCTAAACTTACTGATTTATTTGGCTAGATCACCTCACCATCTAAACGTACTGAATTATGGGACTTGTTCACCTCCCCATCTAAACTTACTGATTTATTTGGCTAGTTCACCTCCCCATCTAAATTTACTGAATTATGGGTTTAGTTCACCTCCCCATCTTTACTTACTGAATTATTGGACTTGTTCACCTCTCTCGATCACCTTGGAATGGCTGTATTTCGAATTAGCCATTTATAAAGTCCGATTCGTGATCAGTCTCAACTTTCGGAAATTTTGTTAACCTTACATTCGGTTAATGATAAACGCTTGTTTAGTCCATAAAACGTAATTCATTAAAGCGTGTTTAAGCATTTTTACATCGCGAGTATAGTTTCAACTTATTCTATAAAGTCACCTATGCATTTGTGTTAAAGGTAAATCTCACCTTACTGTATTTGAATATTGACTGGATGAATCTCCCAGAATACAGAATATCTTATAATACTACTAATAGACC
Organism: Ylistrum balloti; assembly: GCF_031769215.1. Taxonomy (NCBI): domain Eukaryota; kingdom Metazoa; phylum Mollusca; class Bivalvia; order Pectinida; family Pectinidae; genus Ylistrum; species Ylistrum balloti. The sequence continues at coordinate 171,164 of NW_026782122.1, read as the reverse complement.
TGAGCAAGCTAATTTTTATCTTGGAATATTAGAGATTTTAAATAAAAGAAACATTCGACATATAATGGCATAATACTATTTATTTCATTCATTACAGCATCTACTCGCCATAAAAAAGCCATTGATACTTGAAATCCCCCAGTTTCTACCTATTAATTGCAGAGACCAATAATGCCAAGTGCTAACAAAATTGATAGGTAAGGTGACTTGAATGACAAAGATCTGAGAAAACTGCGGGCTTTATTAAATCCAATTTGAAAGGTAACTCTTCTCTAAGACTCTTCCTATGTTAACATCAAGGTTCAAGCAACACTGATGAGACCTAGAAAGACGAAATAACTGTATGATGCACTTTACTTCTTTGTTCGGCTTTACTGTATTTTTTCAAATTTGTATTAAATGGTGTCATTCATTTGCTTTTCTTTTGTACACAGATAGATCTCTGGACCAATCATGCATTACTTTGTTATATAACATCTAAATGTGAACGGACAGATTCCCGACAAATATGATTCTTTCATTACATGTAAATGATATTTTTTCTTACAAAGTGTTATATATAGATATGTAAGTTTGGGAGGAAGCGGTGAGTTAAGAACTTCATGCCCATGAATTATAAATAAGTTATAGGCACATAAACCAAAGTATTAAATATGTATTTCAGTTATATATATGCATATTGAATATTTAAAAGATATATAAAATCTATGTCTTTGGCTAATAATGTTCATGTGTCATCTTATCTAAATAAATCATCCATCTAGTTTCGGCATTTGTGATGTTACACACTGATACAGTAAGTGCTCGTGGTTTGATTCAGACAGTGAGTCATGATCAAATCTTTCAAGGTCTTTTCAAAACATATCGAACACAAAATTGAATGTTTCTCAATGGAATCATGACAACCGTCAAACTTCCCCGTTATTTTTATTAACCTACATCTTTTGAGACCCTCAAACTAATGCATTATGAAGCATTGTTGAATCGAAGGTTAACCATACTGCTTGGATGATTTCATGGTTTGCAAGCAGTATCTAACCGATTTTCAAAATGTGGTCTTCATCTGAAAAATATATTTGCAAGGAAAACAAGTAGTGAATATTATTTCAAAAAATATTCTGTATTTAGTCAAACTTCCCCGTTATTTTTATTAACCTACATCTTTTGAGACCCTCAATCAGGAGCTGGCAAGCAACGGAATCATCGGGTATACTAACGCATTATGAAGCATTGTAGAATCGAAGGTTACCATACTGCTTGGATCATTTCATGGTTTGCAAGCAGTATCTAACCGATTTTCAAAATGTGGTCTTCATCTGAAAAATATATCTGCAAGGAAAACAAGTAGTGAATATTATTTAAAAAAATATTCTGTATTTAGATCATATCGTATTTATAAGGACAAGAAGTATTGATCTTGTCGTTTGACAATTTGTCTTCTATTTGCATGCGTTATGAATAACAAAAGATGTAGTTACTTAAGAAAACCTTATTGTCTGCGTTTACGTTTTAATTAATGTGGTAGAAAAAAGTCCATTAAACATGTAACAAGAAATGCATTATGAGTTAGTGAACGACAGTACAAGTATAGCTTTGTGATACATGTATCATGCTAGCGTTTGTCATGCCACGTGAAAGTAAGATATTTAAATTATGTCTAGACAAACGCGTCAAGGCCGTGGAACCAGGATATGTTAAGATGTTCTTACATATAAGATTTAGATTTATCATAACAGTTAAAAACTCTTAAATGAATCAAATGAATCAAACCTAAAGTGAAGTTAGAAAATAATTACCGATATCATATAATTGGAAAATTGTCGAGATTTGTGATAGATGATAAAAATCTTGATTTTGTTTTTAAAGCTATGTCATTTACGATTCGAAGCTTTTTGATGCTCGTTTGTTTGCCTCTTGGTTCCATTTTTGTATATTTTGTTTAAAATTTACATGGCAGGTATCGTCGATGAAGCAGAGGGCGCTTACTCTTCCGGAACACCTGGTCTAATCATTCTTGTACTTTTTTCAGGAACCTCCTTATAAACCTTTGTTTTGTTCATATTTTGTCCTGGTTTTCCTGAACAGAGTTTGGATTACGATTATGTTGACATGTTGGTATTTTCTTGGGTTTTTTATGTGGTTGAGAGGGTGTCCAGTTCACACACGCTTAAATTAAGACGAATGTTCAAATATGGAACATGACATTTGCTTTGTCAATGAAAATAATTTATGACACTATAATTGAAGATACATTGTCTGCAAATTTCCTGTTGAATATTTGATCTAACTGAGCATACATGAGTTCATGTTCCTTAAATTATCAGTAAGCTAAAACGCTGATACGAGATTCATTGACCACGCCCATCGTACATACACAAAAGAATTGCAATTTAAGGACAGCACAGACTCTTCTACCTCAAACGATCATCTGAATCTTTCTTATAACGAAACCAAAATGTATAGCTTTCTACAAAGCTGTTTCATAAGCGTGATGATTTCGATTTCAATATTGAGAATTTTCCATTTTTAAAAGGCAACTTTCCCGCAAGCTCAACCTATTATGTCTACATGCGCTGTTGATTCGATGTTCAAGGGCCTGTTCCCGATAACACGATTGTTGTACAGGTTGATAAAAATTATGGGGATGTTTTAAGGTTATAGTGATCTCAATGAAAACTGTTTTATTTCTTTGTGAGATATGAAGCTGGATGTGTTTGATGCTCGTTAGTTTGCCTGTTTGTACCGTTGTGTGATATGAAGCTGGATGTGTTTGATGCTCGTTAGTTTGCCTGTTTGTACCGTTGTGCGATATGAAGCTGGACGTGATTGATGCTCGTTAGTTTGCCTGTTGGTTCCGTTGTGTGATATGAAGCTGGATGTGTTTGATGCTCGTTAGTTTGCCTGTTGGTTCCGTTGTGTGATATGAAGCTGGATGTGTTTGATGCTCGTTAGTTTGCCTGTTTGTACCGTTGTGTGATATGAAGCTGGACGTGTTTGATGCTCGTTAGTTTGCCTGTTTGTACCGTTGTGTGATATGAAGCTGGATGTGTTTGATGCTCGTTAGTTTGCCTGTTTGTACCGTTGTGTGATATGAAGCTGGATGTGTTTGATGCTCGTTAGTTTGCCTGTTTGTACCGTTGTGTGATATGAAGCTGGATGTGTTTGATGCTCGTTAGTTTGCCTGTTGGTTCCGTTGTGTGATATGAAGCTGGATTGTTTGATGCTCGTTAGTTTGTCTGTTGGTTCCGTTGTGTGATATGAAGCTGGATGTGTTTGATGCTCGTTAGTTTGCCTGTTGGTTCCGTTGTGTGATATGAAGCTGGATGTGTTTGATGCTCGTTAGTTTGCCTGTTGGTTCCGTTGTGTGATATGAAGCTGGACGTGTTTTATGCTCGTTAGTTTGTCTGTTGGTTCCGTTGTGTGAAACAAAGCAAGTGGTGTTTGATGCTCGTTAGTTTGCCTGTTGACTTCGTTTTGTGATATGAAGCTGGTTTGATGCTCGTTAGTTTGCCTGTTGGTTCCGTTGTGTGATATGAAGCTGGATGTGTTTGATGCTCGTTAGTTTGCCTGTTGGTTCCGTTGTGTGATATGAAGCTGGATTGTTTGATGCTCGTTAGTTTGTCTGTTGGTTCCGTTGTGTGATATGAAGCTGGATGTGTTTGATGCTCGTTAGTTTGCCTGTTTGTACCGTTGTGTGATATGAAGCTGGATGTGTTTGATGCTCGTTAGTTTGCCTGTTGGTTCCGTTGTGTGATATGAAGCTGGACGTGTTTGATGCTCGTTAGTTTGCCTGTTTGTACCGTTGTGTGATATGAAGCTGGATGTGTTTGATGCTCGTTAGTTTGCCTGTTGGTTCCGTTGTATGATATGAAGCTGGATGTGTTTGATGCTCGTTAGTTTGCCTGTTTGTACCGTTGCTTTATTCCTTGTTCTCGTTATTTAAAAGTTTGATGTCCTTTTTATGCCCAGACATTATGACAAGCATAACGTTGCCCAGTAATCTCCATCAATCTGCATGTACAGCAACTCTCTGCCATCAGGTTACACACCTCAGCTGTTGACATCTTACACAAACATCTGTATAATAAGTTCAAGTCATTGACTATCGAATCGAGTTGAACACGGAAGTTAGAAATTAGAAGACTCGCCAATACGGAAATCGCAGTTGTCACACTTATCGAAGAGCAAAGTGGAAATCTGTTGGTTGATCTAAATAGGCGATATCAAGAATAATGCATTAAGGGGTCTTGAAATTTCACGAAACACTCTTTCCAAATTTAACGTGAAGGACAGGAAGCACCGACGCACAGTTTCCAGGTATCCCAAAGGTTAAGTTGTTGTTAGCCATTTCGAGTTCTCGAATCTCATTTGAAAATATTTCAGAATTTCACTCGTTTTCGCCTTTCATTGACTTTTCCATGATGAAATGTACCGCAACTCATTTGGTAAAATTGCAACAAGCATTGGTTAAATAATTGTACAGAATCTAAGATAATTGCAATTATGGTACAAAATGGTGGACAGTGTAAATGTTGGAAACTGTATTGGTTAAGTTGGTTTTAACCCAAAGTGTCGGGCTTCAACCATTCGCTAATGTTTACTGTGTTGCTGTCAAAAATAAAAGCGATGCAATTGTTAAGATATGAAATGTCGGTTAGTGCATGCATTAAATCAAGTCGGCCTTCAACTTAATTGTCATGCAGGTTGATAACCTTTTCTGATGTTATACAATGCATTTAATTAACCCATATATTGCAGACAACGACCTGTGCTTAATGCGTGACCAAAATATGATCCGATGTCATTTTTAAACCGGTTTTGACGAAAGGGTGGGCATTTACGAGCACATCCTTCTTTGGTTTTTGTTCCAATACGTTTCACTGATTATAAAACCACCTTATTCAGGTGATTGAACATTCCGTATCCTGCAAGTTACGGAAAGGGAAATAATCCAAACTGTGTAAAGGTATATAATCTCACTAAATCTCTGTTTACGAGAATAATGATCGACCAAAAAATCAAACTGCGGAAAATCATGTATATGAAATATTGTCAGTGGTGACAGGTAAATAATATTTCTCTAATATTTCGTTGAAACATTGAACATACTTTACAAGTGTTCGGTATGACTTTTTCTTCTCTGTTAGATATCAATGAAGGAATATATTTCACTATTTCTATAATTGAGTCGTTCAGTAGTTTTGTTATGTATAACAACCTTTTATTTAAATTGACCTGTTCAATATAATTTGCTCCTATTATCTATGTATGGTCACACAATAGGGTTTGCTGATGTACAGTGTTTGGTTATTAAAACAAAATCGACCAATATACAGAATATTGTTCTGTGTGTGAAACTTATTTTAATAAAATCGACTCGTTCAGTAATATCTGGTTCTACATTGGGAGTAGTCTGATATTCCCGTATGCGCTTTTTATTTCTCCAATATAGTCCAGAGGGTTATACTACAACAAAAATACCGTATTGTAATTTCAGTCTTAATGAAAATTGGATGAAACAAGGACATGAATCAATGAAAGATTAATATTTAGATTCCTAGAACGGGCATAGAAAATAAGACCAGACGTTTCGGTCGGGTTAGCATCTTCATATTACAAAAGAGAAAACATAACAACAAGGCGACATTCCTAATGAGCACCAAACACGTCCAACTCCATACCGCTAAAGGAAAATGGGTGTTTTGCAAACCGTTCAACTTTCTCATCACTTTTATCAACATCGAATCAACAATGACATAGAAGTAAGCATCTTTGAGATGCAGAAATGTAGCTTTCAAGAATTAGAAATTTTATAATATGGAAATATTTGATAGGTATCAATATAGGTTTTGTTGTGGAAAGAGGTCGAGACAGATGACTAATACGGATTAATCTGCCGTGTCCGTAATTTCTTATTCTGGTGGTGTTGTGTCTGGCAATATAGGGATTTACACTTGGAACGGGACTAATTATAGAACCAGAGACCATGAAATAACATTTAAAACCACGCTTAAAGTAAATACGGTCTTGCAGTCTTCCTCCACCTCCATGTGCAGGTAAGCGTGCTGTAGATCCAGTTTAGAAACCCGTTTGGCCTGCAGCTACTGAAGCGAAAAAAACAGTAGTACACGGAAGTGAGTACTGATCTACCTCATGTATCGGATTAAGCGTTACTTTAAAATCACTGCAAAGTCGTGCTGAACTGTCGCGCTTGATCACCGATCCAATTCTTCGTCAACCTTCGGCTTAAAATATAGGGTACTGACCTGGCTTTGCAAACTTTTGGATGAGAACCTGGTTTCCCATTTAGTCTGGCTTAAATATCTTTCAATGTACCCTAGTCATTTTGGAAGATTGACGGATGTGGAGCTGTAACTGCCTCAACTTTCTGTCGAACCCTTGAGCTAACACCTGAACCCAAATCCTTCGGTGAAATGATGTTGTGGATGTTAGGCCAGTCAAGCTTGATTTCGCGAAGCCACCACTTTCGTTCAAATAACGGTCTGCATACATCTACGACAATATACAGGTCAAACTTCTTAGGTTGTCCATTATAGTCGACCTTGACCTTGGCTATTCCGATTCCAACAAGCGTTTTATTTTACCTTTCAAATGTATCTTATAAAAATTCTTTACTGACCACGGGAACCCAGGAGCCAGTATCCAACTCCATTTTAAGTTCCTGTCTGTGAATATTAGGCATCAACCAAATTGAATTTTCTGCTATCACTGTTTGTATAGTTCATCAACTGGATATATAAAATAAACTCCTTCTTAGCTTCACATTCAGCTTCCAGAAAGTGTTCTTTCTGAACCTTACTTCTACATGCTTTCTTTATGTGTTTACTTTGTCCACACTTGAAACATGTTTCATTTCTATATTTACACTCTTTTTGATAATGATTACTTTCTTGTTTGTGTGTTGTGGTGCCTTAAGAGTCTGTTTCTGTCATGTTAGTGTAGCAGGGTTATCCCCCTTTTCGGAACTCCTGTCTATATTTGATAGCGGGGATTTCCATTTTCTGTGTCGTATGCTGAACGTTTCAAGATGTCGGACGTGTTTACATCGCTGAGCGATTCACACAGTACAATTCTAGGAATTTTACCGTCTCTAGTCCCCCAAAGAGTGAGTTTATTGCCCCATACAAGTTCAAGAATTATGTTCTTCCAATTGTTGTAAAATAGTCACTGCCTTTGATACGCTACGCAAGTTGGAACTTATTACCAATCTGCCAAATTTTCCACTGTCCCATTTCGCCCCATAATGTTTTCATCCTGAATCGACCCACTATTTGCTCCCATCTCGATTCCGTGTTCTTTCTATGTTTTTGCTAAATATGAGCCGTAGTAGATTTTTCCCAATTACTCGTGTTGTGTGCCCAAATTTTGGTAAGTGACTTATGAGTGTTCATTTTGTTCTTTCAGTTTTTCACTACATACATGCTCACATCCGTAGTCTGATCTAAATACATACATCGATCAACATGTTGTACTTCGTTTGACTTCTGCGTGTTAGCGACATACTTGAAGTATTGCTTTTTCTGGAATAAAATCGAAGCCAACATTTCTACATGCTTCAAGCGTTTTTCTTTTTCATCGATCACAGGCTTGATAATTTCCACACTTTAGATTTCCCTGTATTACTGTAGTTTTTGTTCACGTTACCAGTGTTTTCCCGTAATTATACGGCATCTTTAGTGGCTCTACCGCCCTTTCATAGGTTAATATGTCTTCTGATAACAACTTTCGTTATATGTTTTCATTTTTCAACCCCCTCAAAAGTCTGTCGCGAAGCGAATTCGCTAGCGTCTCTCCAAATTCACATTTCTCCGACAGCTTCCGGATCGCCGCTATGTATTCCCTAAAGTTTCCCCGTCACAATGTAGCGATTACGAACGGCCTAGGGTTGTGATTTTCCTTTGACAGAGCTACTTATCTGTCGAACGATTCCTCAGAGGGTTTTTAGGCGCCGTGAATCCTCGCAGAAGTGTGTATGTATTTCCTCCAATCAAACTCAATAGAGCAGGAACCTGTTTGTCCTCCTTCACCTCGTTACATGTTAAACATTGCTCTAGTCTCTCGTTAAACGCATCCCAGCTATTCAGACTTTCATTAAAGCAAATAAAATAATTCGTTTTATTTTCCCAAACACAGTGAATTTATTCTTACCCAGCTTGTTGTCCTCGTCGCCAATTTCTTGAGCCCGAAACTGGCCATGAGCTTATAGAAAGTAACTTCCTTTGTTTTTCCCCCCAACATAGAGGGCGGGAGTAATTACAGAGTCGAATACCGTGACAGACATAAAATCCGGAACCACACTAACACCAAATGCATAATAGGTGGAAAACGATAGCAAAAAATAAATTTCAAAATATCACTAAAAAGTACCAGGCAAATATGACCAGGTGTTCCGGAAAGGTATGCGTCTTCTGACTTGCGGACATGGCCATGATTAAATCCTGGTCGATTCAGGTAAATAACGTCACGTTCACAAGGAGTCCAATGCAATTTGTTTTTGTGCAAAAATTTACATTAGTAATTTCCAAGATATCCTTTGTAATCCGTTCATTAATGATTAATTTATTGTTAACTGAATTGTGTCAATTGTCTGTTAATTTTCGTGCCACAAGTTGAAGATGATAAAAAACGGTAAAGGATTACTAAGAAGACACACAAGTGAAAAGTCACATTTTTATTCAAACCTAGATGGCGGCTGAGGAAAACTGAAGTAGATTAAAAGAAATGTCACAATTTGGTTGTGGCGGTGCACTACCCAATGATACAAACAAATTTCACTTTTAATTTACTAAATGCTGACAATTGAAGACTATCAAGTTAATAGCAACAAAGTGAATTCAATCAGTTGAATTCCGAAGAAAAACTGTGAACAAGAACAATATTTTATACAAGATCGGAACAGTTATTTCCCGAAATAACTCTTCGTTCAATAAAGTGATTTGCTGCTTTAGAACATTTTAGCAATACTCGATTTCAAAATACCTAATGAGGCGAATCGAGGATAATAGATTTAATAACCATGACGATACCATAACGACTATGTATAAACAGACACATTTACAAAACACACTTTTTTCATAAAAAATTACAGTTATATACAGCAAAGTCAAATAATGAGTTAAACTGCATTGACTCAAGCACGTGGACTCTACCAGCGTTTGTCTATAATACCATATATCGTGTAATGATAAGGACTATTATTTAGAACCATACTTATATAACACTATTCACCACATTTTCCACAATACCGACTCCAATATGTCTGAACCAGCTGAAACCCGTCCGCAAAATAAGTTCATCATGAACAAAAATTAAGCACGAAACAAGATAGAGGAACATTCCGGAACCAATTCAATTCTAATTCAAGGGCAGAACTCTTAGTTATTTTTGGAAAGAAAATCAAGGGAAATTACTCTTATAATTCTTTAACAGAAAAAATAACACGTATATCTATTTAACATAAAAAATCGACAATAAAAGTATCTGGTATAGTGTTTCCGATACATAAATTAAGCTAATGCCTGAGCTGCCTTTTATGTATCTGCACACTACGACAACAAACTACATAACAATGAATATGAATGAAAAAGGCCACCCTCACAGAGAGGGTGACTTTGTATTTATTCATGAAATTAAAAACATATTTCACAGTTACGTAAACCATAAAATGAATAAAAGACCATTTTTGCAGTACTTACCAATGTGGGGTTAACGAAAAAACCGCCACAAAGACATGACAACATGTCTTCCCCACAAAGGCATATATCTATATTTTTGTCGTTATTTGTGTTTATTAAAACAGATGTGTTCAGGGTTACACATAAATATTTTTCGAAATAATGCATTATGGATACGTCATGTGTATTGTCCACTTATTCGTGACGTCTTAGATAATATATATATACGCATAAGTGGACAATACACATGACGTCATAGATTCTTTTCATACTTACATTGCACTGAGGAGCAGCTAAGCTGTGAAAACGTTATGCAAAATTTGTATGTTAATTGTAGTCTAGCCTGTTCGTAGTACAAGATTCTTTTTTTCAATTAGCTTGTACCATACAGCTCTTCGTGATTCTGGGACTTGTCAGTGATGTTAAGGGCCTAAATATTGAAGCCGACGGGACGAATAAGTAAACCCTGAATTGATCGACAGAAAAATCAAAATCTGAATGGGGAAGTGTACTAGCCCCATAAATTAAGTCAAAAATTCTAACTAAGGTATATTCTGAATCGTGCCACTATACAAATGAATGAAAAAGTGGCGTGCAAGTTAGGACAACATTGTACACAGCCAAATAAACAGCACCTTTCTACACAAATATAGAAGTAGATACAACAGAGCCTAATTATTTCTCGACCATCCCTATTTTTGGACTATCGACCCTAACTGTTCGTTAACAAGTTGGCAAAACGTGCACTAAAGTACCGTGCTGATTTTGTCCCTATTAACAATGGCCATCTTGTCTTTTCTTGTAATAGAAAATCCCTCCTTTGATAGGAGCACCCCTAGCTTTTGCAAGGGTCGTTACGGTACACTATTGAACAGTTATTGTGAGTGGATCTTCTTCGACTATGTACATCGTTAGTAGCAAATAGGTATACACAGCCCCTGGGTGTACTTTACGCCCTGCAGTAAACAAACGTGCAAGTTATATACAGGAATATACAGTCAGGTAGGAGTGTCTATATATACACACACGGGCACACAGCAAGCGTGGTAGTTGGTAAGCAGTGTTCACACCACAATTAAAATACACAGTTCTTGCGTTTCTAATCACAGTCACAATCCCTTTTTCTTGTTTGATGGAAGTTTACTCAGTATGCTCATCCTTTTCTGGTGTAGAGCGGAACACATTCTTCGTGACAGATATTCACAGGCGAAGATGTCTCCTTCTGGAGACAAGTATCGAGATGAATCTAACACAGTCTGTATGGAGATAGGTTCCTCTTCTGGAAATAACGACTAGAAACTTTCAAGGAAAGGACAACGGATTGATTAAAGTACAGTACAGCCGAGAATAAAATGTTCACGTGTCTCTGGTGCAGACTTGCATAGTAAGCATGTCGGGTCCACTGTTGTCTGATTGAATGCATTCCGGTTACTTTGGAGCATGTAGGAGTTGGTAACTAGCTTCAATTTAACTGGTAGTCTCTCTACATTTCTGGGGTCAGATGTTACAGTCTTGAGAATAGGGTGTAATACTCCAGGATCGAATGTACGGCTGAGAGATTGTGAAGAGAAATACTTTGACTAATTCAGGATCCAAGTCTTCCAATATCCGTCTACTTGTTAACGATCTGCTTCCACCAGTTTTTCTGAAACTGTGCCTCGCCGTCCAGAATATTTTGGGTGCTTGGTAGATCATAGACTGCAAGTAGAGTGGTACCAATGGTAAACCAGCTCCTTGGGTTGTCTTCCCTTGTTAGAAGTAGTCTGTCAGCAATGTCTGTCACAGCGGACTCCTCAGAGGTGAGGGTTCCAAATATCTTCAGCATGTTCTTGTGGATAACAGCCTTAAGTGGAATTGATCCTGTCAAGATGTACACTCCGACATCTGCGACACGGTCTGGCATGGAGAATACTTGTTTGAGTATCTTTCTTAACTGTACTTCTAATGGCTCGGGGTCCCTGTCTGTTGGGCCAAATATTTCTAGTCTGTAGACTATTGTGGGAATGACATATGTACGCAGTAGATGCATACTCGTCTCTGGGTTCAGCCCATTTTTCCCATGGAGACCTGTGCCCATTAGGCTGTATAACATCCTACGTCCTTTCTTTATATTGTTCTGTGTGGTTGCAGCAGCAGATTTCCTAGAATTTGAGGTATGTAGTACACCAAGATGGACTGCTTCATTAGATACTGGAAGAGTTGTTTCATCGATGGACCAAGGGAAAGGAGCATCTGTAGTGGGGTTGCTATTACAGACCGGTAACACTACACACTTAGTTGGTTGGAGTGTATATACATGTTCTTCACTGTAGTCTTGGACTATGTTGAGTAGGGTCTGTAGTCCCTTCTTGGTATAGTCTACAACGGCTACGTCGTCAGCACAGGTAGGTGACACACAGGAAGTTTGGCCGATATATGCTCCATGTCCCGAGGAGACTAACCTATTGAGGAGGTTATTTATATAGATCTTGTACAGTTCCTTGCTCAGCACTCCCCCTTGTCGGACTCCTTGCTGGATTGGGACTAGTTCTGACTGTTGTCCTTGCCACTTCACATGAGAGGTAGCATTACAGTTAAGGTCGTGAATAATGTTTTCCCCTTTACTCCTTGAAGGTACTGTTTCCTCTCTAGGATCAGATGATTAACAGTATCAAAGGCAGCTTTTGCATCGAGAAATGCAATATAGCTAGTGGCATCGGGCCGTGAATAACTTCAGGTTTTCTTGTCTTGGTGTCTTGATTTGTAGATCACAGTTCCAGTCACCGCATATAAAGATATCATGGGAGGAGTGATATTTCCTTGAAATTTCTCTGAGTATACAGAGACAGTTACCAAATTCTGACTCACTGGACTTTGTGTTACGGCTTGGCATATACAAACTGATGATAAAGACTGGTCTAGCAGATGTTTTCACTTCGATACAAGTAATTCGTTCGTTTCCTTCCTCTATAGCTGTAATGATGTGATCTAGCTAATTTTTCCAAAGGATAGCTGTTCCACCATATCCCCTTGGTCTCTGAGTTGGGGAAGTGGGTTGTTGTCATCAACAGATTTACCGTTCCAGCATAAACCTGCATTCGTACCGCCGAGTACATGTAGCTCGTGATTAAAGAGCCAGTGCTCCTGAAGACATATGATGTCATGCGTCTTGCTGAGTTCTTCTATACAGTTGACACTGTTAGGAAAGTTCTTACAATTGTAGGAGGCTAATGCTATAGTGGTCGCGATCATAACCTGCATATCGCTTCGTGCTAGCTGGCACGCCTCTGTTGAGGGCTGAGGTACAAAAAAGACGCATTTACAGTTGGGTTCGTTGCTTGTATGGTTGCAGGGTTCCTGCTTACATCACACGAAGTTACATTTGTGCCAATATCAAAACGCTGACTAGCGCCTTCTTTATCTGTATTAGGATTGTCATCCTTCATGTCGGAGTTGTTTGTAGGTAGATTTCGATTTGGTGTTTGCATTGGGCCGATACTCTCTTCAGTGTGTGCCTCCCTGGCATTCTTCTTAGGTCTCGTAGCGCCATGATTGTAATGGATGAGTGGATGTCCTTGGTACCAAAATGGTGGCGGTGGATAGAGATTACCAGACAGGTGAAAGTGTCTCCAATCTGTTAATCCTTTCATTTATCCTATCAAGCTCCATATCATGCACTTTATTGACACATTTCCTCCTTTCCTCTAAAGAGTTCAGCTGATCCTGCATCAACTGGAGGCTTGCTTGTATAATGCTGTTCTGCATTTGAGACAGCTGATGTTCTAGACCATGATTAATGGTGTCAGAAGGAGGCGTTTCATCACAGCATGTCCGAGAAGCTTTTTACCAGAATGTGACTGATGTAAGCTGTTGTCGAGTGTCTGCGCCTGAACACCTTTATTACTTCTGTGACTGTTGTGGCTGGGGATACGAAGATCGTCAGATTTCTCCATTAACGCTGTATTTTGCATTCGTATTATGTTATATGTATTTTCCAGATCTTTTATTTTTGACTCAAGCTTGACAAGATGGGCCTGCAGCCTCGAAACATTCTTCTGATCATGGCTGAGAGCTGCTCGTTCTTTCTTTAGCTCGTCTTCCCAATTTTTCAGTTTTTGCTCTTGCTGCCGCACCTGTTTTACTTCTTTACTAACTGTGATGTTAATACCGTCATCGATCTGTACCGGTATTTCAGGTGGAGCTGGGGGTTCAATACTCAGAGTTGTTTGTACTACCTGGCTGGAATTATCATTGTTCTCATCATCACTCACCGACAATGTAACGGTGGGGACTGTGGGTGGGGTGTCGGTCTGTGCCTTTGCTACAATATCTGTTCTATTCGACAAATGTTGACTAAGTGATGATTGGAGATCTATCATAGGTCTGGGTGACATATGGGTTGGTAGAGGTTTTGTAATATTGTCACTTGCGGATCTCTTCGGCGTTTTAGATTTCTTGGGAAAAAGTTTTGTCTGGGCTTCAATGCACTGCTGCAGAATGTAGGTGTTCATCTTTGCAAAGGAGCGACTATGTTTTCTATGATACTTTTGAGATGGTCAACAAACATGTGTGTATCTTACCGTTAGACAACACCTTGCATGACGTATAATACAGATTTATGGTAAACGAACACGGGGCGTGATCATCCTGGTCTGGGTAACTGTGATCTAAAACTGTGGCCGAGCCGATAAGGATTTTCCATGTTTCCTGTGTGCATAAACCCTCATTATCATTAATACAGTTCTTTTGGACACGAATACTTTGATCGTTCTTAGAGTAGAAGGTTTCTAGCTGGTTTCTATAACACTCATAGGCCGCGGCTGAGAATGTTAACAATGCCCCCCTAAAAAGTTCACAGGATGAATTAACTACCACCTCACCACGCTGTACAGCTCAGAATATTCCTAACTTGGTCAGAGCTCCGTCAACACCTTCCACCACCATGCGCCATCTTGTCACATATTCCAATATACGGAATCTCTCTTGAGTTGTCGTATTAAACCTACTACAAAGAAAACTCTCGCGAGATTTACGAGCACAATTGGTTTGCAAAGACAAGCCTAGAGAAAAACTATTGGAAAGTAAAGTTGTTGGTAAAATGAATGAAAATACTGATGAATAAAGAAAGCTTTAAAAATCCATAACTATCGCTCTGTTGTTGATATAGGGAGGAATCAGAATCCTTAGGCCTAGATATTCATCTCTTATATACACAAACGACACTTATACCTACCTAACAAACCATTCCCTAATCAATAATGTGGAACTTAAGAAGTGTCAAAAGCACGCAAGCATTAAACAAAATTTTAAGATTTAAATCCCTATCGATTGACCCTGCTTTTTAGATTAGAAACCGCAAAACACTACTTTTTTCTCTCAAATTATAGCTAGTCACGTATCTTTATGATCTTACTTGTTTATTATACACACACACGTAATAAACATGTATGAATATTTAGGCACATGCAGGAACATAACTTGTCTCCGTTGTTATTGTTGTTTATATAAGTTTAAAGTTGATAAAACCGGTGTGGTATAATTAGATAGATGGAATAATCTCACCTGCTTTACATGAAATGTTTTATATGGAAAACAAAACATGACATAAATGTCTTTGGAAGAACACAGATGTGTTCCGAAGGACATAGACGTATTCCAAAGGACAAAGGTGTTATCCGAAGGAAAAATATGTTATTCCAAAGGACATAGATGTATTCCGAAGGACAAATATGATATTCCGAAGGACATAGATGTGTTCCGAAGGATATAGATGTATTCCGAATATAATCACTAGTCTTCTAAATGCAATTAATTTCAGATGAAATTGTACAAATGATACAAAATAAGTAAATGGACAGCTGAACCAAATAAAGGATTAGAATTAAATCATACAGCTATTTCGTACTTCTAGAAATCGTTAAATGTTTCTACCAGGTTGATAAACGGAATATCACTAAATATAACCATAGCTGGTTTAGATACGTATTAGAAACAAGGGAGATTGTACAAAAGACACACAAGTGAAAGCACCTTTATATACAAAGGATATCTTTCAAGAACAATGGAATTTTGCCCAACACATCAAATAAAAGTGGGTGGTGTTTGTAGCACCTAGAGTGACTAAGCATGAAGTAGGATTTTAAAAAATCAAAGATCCACAGGGGCCTGTGCTTCGATCCATATACTGTCGTAACCACAGGAGTATGGCAAGGTTCAGTTTTTCATCTGGAAGAAGTATGAAAACCACAGCGTACATTACCAATGATATACTATATTAACAATTATCAGTTTGACAATATGGTGGTAAATATGTATCAAAATATTGAAAAAGAAATCAAATAAAAATTTATATTAATTTTTTAAATGTATGGGTTTTTTTTTTTTTTTTTTTTTTCTTTACATTTTTTTCACTTAAGATAATTTTTCAAAGAACTCAAACATGTACTTTCAGTTTTAGTTCACTAAAAATCTTTACAAATTATTTAGCCCTTAATGTCTTTTGATGAAAATTTATGGAAAAGTAAGAACAGGTAAAGGTGTCATTTACAAGCCAAAAGATAAGTATTTCGATTTTGGTCAGTTTTGTTGGGGTTCGACAGGGGTCAGTATTTCCTTTTAAAAACTCTGTTAAAACAGTGGTGTCCATAGTAATAGGATGTCAGTTTTGAATAAGCAGATTCTGCTGCAAGTTTCCATGTCAAAAATAAATATACATGTTGTTAAAAATAATAAAATTCAGCAATCTCGAACTTAAAAAATGACACATAGTCCGGGAACGTGAATATACATATACCCTGTTGGTTTTCGTGTTATCTTTTTTTATCGCCACTCCGTGTGTCCATACATTTCCTTAACTTATGAAAATTTATTCATTTTGATCTTCGTTAACATCAGTCCGCGGTCAGTTTGTGGAGGCTACATCTAAATTTATTATCGTAAGTATAATTCTACAAATGTTTTATTATCTTTCAAATATCAAACATGATTCATAAAACATATTAAATGTATTTTAATCAGGTTTGAATTGTGTGTTTTCGCGGTATTTGGATAATAATAAACATATATTCAGTAGTGTTAATGAAGGTGTGGGGTAATACAGTGTATTGACACTCGGCTCATATGTACTGCATATTTATAACATGTCCAGGTTACAGGTTTCTTAAATTCAACTTCATATAACTTTCATGTTCTTGCATCTGTAAAGGACATATATAGTAAAATAGAGCATAAATGAACCTACATATATTTACCAGTTATTCATCCGAATTCATAATCAAAAATCTTGCATCAACAAGGAAAGAAGTAATTCAAGACATATTCGTCACATTTGATAGTAAAATCTTCCGATAAACTACAGACATACCTATAGCCTGTTCGTTCCCCTGTGTTGGCTGACTTGGCTTTTTCATACGAGACGGGTTTTGAAGAAGAGTTTAATCAGATAGACAATAAAGACCTTGCCTAGTCCTTCCTTTTCATTCTTAGATTTATTGATGACGTCTATCTTTAAAATAAGAAGAGGTTTGTTCGTCCATCGTTTATATCCACCAGAACTGAAAATCAAAGATTCGACAGATTCTTCTACATCAGTCGATTATCTCGACATTATCCTTTCTTAGATTGATTAAGATTTACGTGCTCGGTATTATTGAAAAAGAGGAAAATGCAGACAATCCCAGAAATCATGGTCTTACTCTCTTCGTACTTTTTCATGAGTATTGTGTAAATCTTTTATTTCTTCTCATTTTGTCCTACTTATAGGGAATTTGCATTATAATTATGTTGACAGATTGTTTTCATTGTGATTACGTTAAAGGAAAGCAATGCATTGTGTCCTCTTCCATTCTATGTACAGTTGACAGATTAAAAAAAAATCGGATTTTTTTTTATTCTCAGCTGATCATAAAATATCAGAATATTGAATTTAGTTAAAAATCAGAAAAGGTTTATGTCTTGTGAAACTTTTTGTTTTCAGTTTCACGAAAATGGCCGGACTCAGTTATATATCAAATCCACAATGTCATCCGTTTGTTTACAAATCCATCATAGACGTTTTCAATGAGAAGGCCGACGAGTTGCCAGACAAGGAAATATGTATTCATCGCCTTCCCGACGGGTCAAGACGAGCGGTTACATACGCCATTTTGCGAAGCAAGGCCGAAAAGGTTGCAAAATTTCTAGTGTCTATGGGCGTAAAGGTTGGTAACTCAGTTGGTATTTTAGGACCTAACTCAATAGAGTGGATAGTTGGTGAGCTCGCGATTCTCATGACAGGTGCGGTGTCGGTGCATTTATCGAAGCCTTGTGGATCAACAAAGGAAATTTACCAGTTATTACAAACTTCCGATTGCATGGCAGTTCTACTTGATCCTGACGGCGACGAGGGATTGCTCAATGATTTAATACTACTGCAAAAACAAGAAACACCATCTACGAAAGTTCCTGTTGGTTTCGAGGAATCAGGAGAACCATTCGTCGTGATGTTGAAGAAATACTCTGGAGTAGATATGCCTGACGTTGAAACCATTGGAAATGAAATAGCGGCAAGGAACGCTGTTCTTCCTAAGCAGATATGCCCCGAGACAGTAGCAATCGTTTTTATGACCTCGGGTTCTACCGGTCATCCGAAAATGGTAGAACATTCTCACTTTGGTTTGGTGAACACTTCTTCCTCTACTATGTTTTCTAGGGGTCTTGATATCGTCGCAGGTTGCGGAGCGATGTACAACGACAGACCTTTCGCTTGGATTGGAGGAACATGCATTTATAATCTGATTCATGGCGACACCCGTGTGTTTAGAGATGGACGGCTTAGTCTCAAGGAAACTGGTGTGATTGGTCTATGGCAGAACATAGTGGAAGAAAAATGTACATATGCTCTGTTATTGCCATTTACTTTACTAGATCTTCTTGCCAACGAACAAGAAATCATGAAAAGCAACCATTGTCTGAACACAATTGTCACAGGAGGTCAAATAGTGGCTTCACAGATTGCTGACGTTTGCGGCAAATTCTGTGACTCTTTAGTGATAGGATATGGTTCAACTGAATTATCTATTGTAACATGCACTTATATGACGAACAAAACAGATGTTGGTGAAGTTGGTAGTTTGTTTGACGGAGTAGAGTTGAAAGTTATCGACGAAGATTTCTATGTGGTACCTCGGGGTAAGATCGGCGAAATCTATGTCAAATGTCCCTGGATGCTGAAAGGATACAGAAACGCAACAAAACTGCAACAAATGTCTTTTACCGACG
Organism: Ylistrum balloti; assembly: GCF_031769215.1. NCBI lineage: Eukaryota > Metazoa > Mollusca > Bivalvia > Pectinida > Pectinidae > Ylistrum > Ylistrum balloti. The sequence continues at coordinate 152,232 of NW_026782122.1, read as the reverse complement.
GGTGGATGAAAACCGGTGATATAGGAGTAATGAAAATGGATGGCAACCTTTTCATAAAAGGCAAAGAAGAAAGCGTCATCAAACGATTAACTCGTAAAGTAATGTCGGGAGATGTTGAAGAATGCATCGCTGAAATACCAGAGGTAAAAAAGGTTTCCGTTGTTGCTATTCCAGATCAACGGCTGTACGAGGACGTTTGTGCATGCGTTGTTTTAGACCAAAACACATATGTGACTATGACGGATGTTGAGCTGCACTGCAGGCAAAGACTTGGTGACAATATTACTGGTGATGCCCCTACGTATTATCTACAGTTTGAGTCAATACCTGTACTCAGCTCGGGGAAACCGGACAAAAACAAAGTAAAAGAGGATGCTTTGAAGATGCTTTGTCTGTAGTAAATATCATACGATATTATGTGAATCTGAAACATAAGTTGCTGTTTAAATCGAAGGACAACTGCAAAAGTGTCATTAAGCTATCGACTGACAGAAATCCAAACTTTTCCAAAATATCTCAACCCGAGGGTAAAACATATTTAACATTTTGTTGCATTGTAAATTGTATTCATAGCAACGTTATCAATGGTCCATGAAAGGTGAGCGAAAACTGATGACGTTTTTGAGTTGTCACATGGTGACATGGTTACATCACAAAATGTGATGACGTTACCCTGCCGTGAGTATTGACATTAAAGCGTGTTCAAGCTGTCGTTCTTTAGCAAAAATGTGAATGTGTCTATAAAGTTTGGGATAAATCGTTACGGCCATGCATATATGTTTTATTCTAACTTGAAGTAAGATTTAACTTCAAACGCTTGTTGTAGTATCGCACATCAGAACGTAATATGAGAGTATATGTAATGTCTCTTTTTAAGCATTTCAATTTTTAAACGATGATAAAAACCCTATTTATATTCAGGAAAACAATATTGTGTTTTGTTATGGTTGACGTTTCTTTGAATGCCTACCTATTCCATCTTACGCATGACGAGAAAATATGTATCACATGACGTCTGCCATAAGTAAACGTGCAATCTTTGAAAAGATTTTTTTTCTATTAATCTTTAACATTCTTTACAAGCTGAATAAAATGATATACGTTAAATATGCCTTCATGTGTAAATACAAAGGAAGACGATCTAATTTTAAAAGAATGAATCTGAAGATAAAACTCTGACTGATATGAAGACATTGATACTTCCTATCCAAGAATGTTTTTATTTTGACATTTTTAATATAAAATGTATTCTTAATCAAGTCAAAGCATTATTTAATTGTCGATTCAAGATTTGAAGTTCTTGTAATTGTTGTATTAATCAGGAAAAGAGGTTCGATTGATAAAGAGGAATATATTTAGTTCATTATTTATATTTAGAATATATTGTGTAACAAGATACACTCACCGATGTTTAAATTGTTTAATAAACACGACCATTAAAACATCTATGTAGCGTGCCAATTTGTAACAACCCAGTTTGTCACAATGATGTTTGAAGCAAAGTGGAACGTATGTGACATGATTAAAATGTCAATTTCATACAAAGACTATTTCCAAATTGGGGCATACTCGACGGCAATTTGTGTGTCAATGTGTTACAATAAATCAAACATATTGGGACGTAGGTACCGAGATATAGTGTGTCACCTTATTACAATAATATTTGTAACGAATTAGCGACCTAAACACCTTCGTTTGCTTAGGTCCTTTCTATATCAGTATTTTGTGTGTGTATTAATTCAATTGAAATCACCAAATTATTTATATGTTTGTGAGGACGTGTGTGTGTGCGTGTCTGTCTGTCTCTCTGTCTCTGTCTCTCTCTCTCTCTCTCTCTCTCTCTCTGTGTGTGTGTGCGTGCGTGCGTTTTATTGATTGTGTTGTAAGCACATCGAGCTATTTGTAAATACTGTATAGTTGTTTAATTTCACGGGGCATATATTTTCGCCAATGTCCGGTTTGGGCTATTTCACTTGCGAATACAGCAAAAGTAAATCCCCAACATATATTACTAACTATGAATTATTGTATGAGAGCCATAACCAGTCGTGATCGTATTTATTTTAACAACGAACGACGAATGCTATCTTATCCATATTAATACTATGTAGAACAAAAATAAACTGAAAGTTTATAAAGACACATGTAAATAAGCTAGGTACCTGCTGGTCTAGAATCACCTCGAAAGGAACTTTCCAGAAATCTTTAGTGTATATAAACCTGGTGGAACTGAGCCTCATCAGCCTTTTGAAGTATTAACGCCTTCAGTCTGAGAAGTGTGGACTTTTACGGTGATTCAGTGATAGTGCCTTGTGAACTTGCATTTATATATACCCATCATGGAAACAATTGTTGAATTATTCTTCGGTAACCCTGTTTTCTGGACATTCTGTTGTGAATTCTTCTGGAGTTGGAGGATTTCCACTGAAAGATAAGTTCTGACTTTTGATTTATTAGTAGTTAGCTTTGAACACCGTCGCAATATTTGTAATTTTACTGTATATAATTTATTTGTTGTTATTAAATTGAATTTTAACCTAGCTGTTGGGTTTTATTTGCTGTACGTTAATTCCGTACCGTAACAACATTATTTGTACGCATTGCAAAAGCCCTTTACATAATGTGACCTTTGAAATTAAGCCTTCTTGGCAGAACGGAATGTAACACAGATTAACATATTTGAAGGATAAACATGGATGAATCATACATAAAAACCTACAGATGCATAAAACGGATCAACATTTCGTCCATTTTGTATTCCATCAGTAATCAGGAAGCTGAGAAATAGACTTTCTGACATGTTTGTGTCCTTAAAATAAACTATATCCTTAATTGCTGTGGGTGGCATGCGACGAGCATCCCTTATTTTGTTCTGTAAGGTAGCCAATGGCTGATCACGGGCGATAAACCCAGTAGACAAACAAGCAGTATAATTAAGTGGTTTTATATATATTGAATCTCTAGTGGTAAATTCTTCAAGTTGTAGTTTACACAGCTGCAAGTTCTGTATAGGCTAATTAGCTGTAAATGACATATATTGTGTTATCTGTTAAATACTCTAACAGAAAGAGTGGCATGTGATGGCAATTACACTTAATCAATTGATACATTTACTGTTCACATTAAAATCTAGGGAAATATAATAATGTGTCATCAGAATGAGAAAAGCAGCCATTGTAGTTTCAGCATTTAAAAAGAAATGCTATACCTTTATAGGAAACCTAGGAGTATGCAGAAATCGATCAATCCAAACGAATCATATGTAAACTACATATTGTAATACTACAGGTAATTCCACAGGCTTGGTATGATCATAGGTAATTACTATTTGCGCAAAGCGGACATATATTTGAGTACTTAAGTTTTTACAAACCTTTCTATAATCGGTATCAAAATTGGCCATGTGTTAAATTGAAAGGGCAATAATGATAAGGGTACTAGCTAGAAACTCAACATACAACGTGTGTTTTGGGACCAAATAATTCTGCTTAATCTAGGTTAATTAAAAACCCATACACACTTGGGTTACCACAAAATACAATTTATTGCTAACAACAATTACCTCTTTGAACTTATATTGTCAACACACATTAACACATTGAAGATGATGGCTGAAGATATTGCCTATTGAAGTATAAGTTAATTGATATCGACACAGTTATCAATGTATTTTCAACAGGAGTGATCGATGATAGCTTTCAATATTACATGATCTACTTTATTAAATGATATTAAATGAATGACTCTTTAACCTCAGCATTGTTCATATTGCTATAGGTCATGATATAATGAATGATTGCAAACTCACTTTAAAAAAGACACATTTTAACAAAGACAGGGAAATAAATAAAATCATGATACAATTAGACAAGAATGTTACATTTTCGTGATGATAATAAAGTAGAAATGAAATTCTCGTGCATACAATGTGAAAACATGACTTAAAATAAATGTAAATCATCATTTAATGTTTACTCTGACAGAAAGACTTGTCTCAAGAAGATTTCTCTTTTAGCAACACTTTGGGTATTATTTGGACAATGTGTATTGTTTTTAATGATTTAGTTTTAATGCTTCCCGGAGACGAAATAGATCAGTTTTGTTATTGTCCAAAAAATTCAAACTACATTGTAATTGGAACTTGAGACCTGAATTTAACAAATTACTTATATATATCCTTCATTCATTAAATAGACTAAGAGTTTTGTAAGTACACATAATCAGTTTAAATTTTGGTGTGTTATGACTATTTAAGGTCTCTCAGAACATACCGCAGACTTCGCTCATTTATCTTAAAATGATTATATTTGCCATCGTGTAATAAATTTTAAAACATGCTCTTTCTTAACGATATCATCTCTTATATGGATTTCTGATAATCGATAAAAATGAACAGTTAAATAGATTAATAAAAAATATTCACAAGAACGTGGATTGCATCAAAAAACATGTTTCTAAAAATGAGCTAATGATCGCATTGAAAATCTTTGGTAGTTTGTACAAAATAACACACTCAGAACATACCTGTAATTTATACAGTTAAAAATGCTACATGCACTTGTGCTATTGCATGCGTTTTCTACAGGCTGAAACATTTATCAAAATTAAATTAAAAAAACATGACTATATCAGAATGAAATCAAACAAATTATACATTCACAATTATAGTCCCAAACACAAGAAAATTGATGAGTCTCCATTATAACACTCTATCGGTTAATTTACGTCCGGTCTCTGTAATTAAGACCTTCGTATTGTATATATATAAAGGATATTTTGTCTTTCAACGTTTGATATGATAAACATTTCATGAGTACTATAAAATACCGAATTTTTTCCACGAGTACGATTCTGTCGTACGTCGGATAGTTTGAATTTACTCTTCACAAGATGACGCCATTTTCGATTTTCGATACGGTTCATTCTACCAGTGTATGCTCTTATCGGGTAAGAATGGCCCATAAAACTGTTTTATATACCAAATTCCAGAAAACCCTGATGTACCCGGAAAAAATTTATGCAATTTCTAGAAAACACTGCTCTGATTGGAGAACACTACACAAGATATGTCTTATTTGGATATGTTACACCACCACCAGTTAAGACATGATACTTCTTAAGGTTTTTCTCAACTGCCAAAAACGAAAATAGAAGCCAATTTATATACACATTCATATAAAGATCAACATTGCCAATTAAGCTCCACGTGTCCGATGATGGTGAGGTTTGATTCTGTTCCATCTCTACTTCTTTGTCTATTTTCTAACCCCTAATATAGTAGTTAAGTCCGCCTTCCATGCCTGTACCTCTCCGTTATAGTTCCCAGTATACAACATATCCTTTAAAATCTACAAAAAATAATAATAAAATAGAAATTAAAAACCAAAAAGATAAAAGAAAAAATAGTTTTACAAAAGAAACATAAGTAAATAACATACTAATTGATTCAAAGTTAGATAAAGTAGACACGATAGTTTAAACTGCATTATACAGCTGTTTCATCCTTCCAGGACTCGTCATTATACAGCTGTTTCATCCTTCCAGGACTCGTCATCATACAGCTGTTTCATCCTTCCAGGACTCGTCATCATACAGCTGTTTCATCCTTCCAGGACTCGTCATCATACAGCTGTTTCAACCTTCCAGGACTCGTCATCATACAGCTGTTTCATCCTTCCAGGACTCGTCATTATACAGCTGTTTCATCCTTCCAGGACTCGTCATTATACAGTTGTTTCATCCTTCCAGGACTCGTCATTATACAGTTGTTTCATCCTTCCAGGACTCGTCATTATACAGCTGTTTCATCCTTCCAGGACTCGTCATTATACAGCTGTTTCATCCTTCCAGGACTCGTCATTATACAGTTGTTTCATCCTTCCAAGACTCGTCATTATACAGTTGTTTCATCCTTCCAGGACTCGCCATTATACAGCTGTTTCATCCTTCCAGGACTCGTCATTATACAGTTGTTTCATCCTTCCAGGACTCGTCATTATACAGTTGTTTCATCCTTCCAGGACTCGTCATTATACAGTTGTTTCATCCTTCCAGGACTCGCCATTATACAGTTGTTTCATCCTTCCAGGACTCGTCATTATACAGCTGTTTCATCCTTCCAGGACTCGTCATTATACAGCTGTTTCATCCTTCCAGGACTCGTCATTATACAGTTGTTTCATTCATCCTTCCAGGACTCGTCATTATACAGCTGTTTCATCCTTCCAGGACTCGTCATTATACAGCTGTTTCATCCTTCCAGGACTCGTCATTATACAGTTGTTTCATCCTTCCAGGACTCGTCATTATAAAGCTGTTTCATCCTTCCAGGACTCGTCATTATACAGCTGTTTCATCCTTCCAGGACTCGTCATTATACAGTTGTTTCATCCTTCCAGGACTCGTCATTATACAGCTGTTTCATCCTTCCAGGACTCGTCATTATACAGCTGTTTCATCCTTCCAGGACTCGTCATTATACAGCTGTTTCATCCTTCCAGGACTCGACTCAGTTGTTTCATCCTTCCAGTTCATCATACAGTCATTATACAGCTGTTTCATCCTTCCAGGACTCGTCATTATACAGCTGTTTCATCCTTCCAGGACTCGTCATTATACAGCTGTTTCATCCTTCCAGGACTCGTCATTATACAGCTGTTTCATCCTTCCAGGACTCGTCATTATACAGCTGTTTCAACCTTCCAGGACTCGTCATTATACAGCTGTTTCAACCTTCCAGGACTCGTCATTATACAGCTGTTTCATCCTTCCAGGACTCGTCATTATACAGCTGTTTCATCCTTCCAGGACTCGTCATTATACAGCTGTTTCATCCTTCCAGGACTCGTCATTATACAGCTGTTTCATCCTTCCAGGACTCGTCATTATACAGTTGTTTCATCCTTCCAGGACTCGTCATCATACAGCTGTTTCATCCTTCCAGGACTCGTCATCATACAGCTGTTTCATCCTTTCATCCTTCCAGGACTCGTCATTATACAGCTGTTTCATCCTTCCAGGACTCGTCATTATACAGCTGTTTCATCCTTCCAGGACTCGTCATTATACAGCTGTTTCATCCTTCCAGGACTCGTCATTATACAACTGTTTCATCCTTCCAGGACTCGTCATTATACAGTTGTTTCATCCTTCCAGGACTCGTCATTATACAGCTGTTTCATCCTTCCAGGACTCGTCATTATACAGTTGTTTCATCCTTCCAGGACTCGTCATTATACAGCTGTTTCATCCTTCCAGGACTCGTCATTATACAGCTGTTTCATCCTTCCAGGACTCGTCATTATACAGTTGTTTCAACCTTCCAGGACTCGTCATTATACAGCTGTTTCATCCTTCCAGGACTCGTCATTATACAGCTGTTTCAACCTTCCAGGACTCGTCAGTGATGAAAATGGTCTAAATTAGGAAGCCAAGGAGGTGACTACAGAAAACCCAAAGTGATCAAAAGAAAAAATCAAAATCTAGATCGGGGGATGCGCTAGCCCTATAATTCAATAAATGCGTACAGTTGATAGAATACCGAAACATTACATCAGAAATATCCGACAAACTTCGCCTAGGAAACAATGTTTTTGGTATATGTAACGACTGTCTTTGTAGGAGTAATTTCCTAATTATAAGTACTTGTGACACCTGTCTTCGAAGAAGTAATTCCTCCAGTCTATTTGTCACACCTGTTTTCGTAGAAGTAATTCCTAAATTGTATTTATTTGTCACACCTGTCTTCGATCGAATAGTTTCTTAATTATATCTATATGTCACACCTGTCTTTGTACGAATAGTTCTTTAATTATATCGATTTGTCACACCTGTTTTCGTAGAAGTAATTCCTAAATTGTATTTATTTGTCACACCTGTCTTCGATCGAATAGTTTCTTAATTATATCTATATGTCACACCTGTCTTCGTAGGATTAATTCCTAAACAATACCTATCATGGTGTTCAGTTAGATTTTAGCTGAATATTTCTTATAACTTACCAGAAATCTTGGCACACTCTTTGATTGCGGTTTGTATATTCCTATAAGAGACATCCTGTTGACATCTATGCATAATATTGCTCCTGATGTCGTTCCAGCGAAAACTTAAAACACAATGTAGATAATGGTTCGTAATTATTTAGTGTAATAGCTTCATTTCAAATCGACCAAAGCTATAAATGGTATATTATGCTAATTCACAATTTCTCATTCGTAAATATTGCCGTACGTAGAAGAATCAGCCCATCCATTCCATTAAACATCTTAAATGGCATAATCTATTTTTTTGTGAGTCAGTGTCACTGACCTAGTAGGCGTTTTATCTGATATATGACAGAAGAGAATATATTCCTTTACAACACTTAGAAATAACAAATAAGATAACATATCTGGAAAGAGTGTGTGGAATAAATAAAACAAATTAGAACGAAGGACACAATATCACCAATTAGAATATTTAGTTATAAATATAAAATACATGCCAGGTAAAACAAAACTACTTGACTAGATATTTCGTTTTGAAGTACTTTTCCATGGATATTTTGTGAAATGTACTTTTAACATTGCAAAAAAAGTGAGAGAAAGTCGAGTAGGACACATTTTAAATTTCATCACTAAAAACACAGCATGAGATAAGTGATCAAAGACTTACTGAATTCGACGTTAATTTCCGACAGGCAATGCATTATAATGGTTCCTATAGACCCCTGGTTAAGATTACCTGTGGACATCCGGCCTTTTTTACTATGTGTTGACCACTTTCTGATCGATTTGTCAGAACTTCCTGAGAACAGCACACTTTTCGTCCTGTGAAGCTGAAATGTAATTCACGTGTTAAAGAATTTTACAAAAGACACACAGGTAGATATAGCACTTTTCAGTACAAATTGAGAGGTATAGTATGATAAAGCACTTTACACAACGTTTTACTCGAAATGAATTATATGATAAAATAAAATTTTTCAAGAAAATTTTGTTATTTTATAGCTAATGTATCGTGATTTTTTATAATTCGGCCTCGAGTTCTGTTAATTAATTAGAAACACTATGTGATATTTTGTGTTGAAATCCAGTGTGGTTAAAAATAGAACCAAACAAAAAATACCAGAGTATACGTAGGAATTTCTGTAGAGCGGTTAGAACTTCGGGCTATTGTCTATTGTTTGTATCAGGCCTCACAAAATAACCCTTCAAACATTCACGAGGAAATGAAATATAAAACCAAAAAATTGATACGCTCTAAACAAGCATATCTATTAAAAGTTTCGAATCCGTAATGCCAAAAACATGTCTGAGAAAAATTTTAGCCAATCAGGATCAAACTACATTTGAAAGAATGTTACCTCATTTCCGGTTTAAGATACGAAAAATTGATTTAATGTTGTAGATATGATACGTAACATCATCTAATTAAATTACGGAACAAGGAAATGTTGCAATATAGTAAATAATCAAGTTCGTGAATAGAGCTTTATTTGCTAGCTCGTGTGAATGTTACCAATGTGTCTTGCATTCATTGTCGTGTCAAATTTACAAATATCGACGTATCAATGGTTGTTTCCGATATAAGGAAATAAAAAGAAATAATGTAGTTCTCAGACAGTAGCTATTCATGTTTTTTATTTGAAAAATATATAGTGTACTTGTATAGTATAATCATGTCATGCTCAGTTGTAGGTAGAGTTCATTCAGGATTTCTTGTGGGTTAAATTTTCATATTTCATATTATATACTGTACCAGGTATACAAAATTATTTCTAGCGTTAAATTTCGAATGTGTATATATATTATTATAATTTCTTGTTTAATACCTTGAAATATTTTCATAAAAGTCCGTTTGTTTACCTAAGTGAGGCGATATAGCACTAAGTAAGCGACCCTGCGGCCATTTTATCTATTGTACTACCTAAATCGAGAATTTTATCATGGCTGCGATGTTGGTTCTATTCATCAGCAAAAAGATTTCCCACATATCGTCTTCGATATCAATATATTGACGACTGCCAAGTATCACTTTTGCAATGTTTGTTTGATCTAGTCCTGTGAAAGTTAAATAGCATGTGGTGCCGAGAATGTTGATAATATTGTCTTATAAAAGATATCTTGTTTCATATAGCTTATTATATTAGGAACTATTACATTACATCCTTGATTTCTGCTTAGTTTACATATAACTATTTCATTAACATACATAAACGACAATACATACATAAACGACAATTTGATCGTTTATGTCAATTTCCAAATATAAGATTGAGTTTTCACCGACTTGCCGAAGTGGATGCGGCAAAAGATTATTTTGAATATCCGGGTAAAGGCAAAGTTCTTCTCGCTCACTCAGAACAGTTCATCCTGGTGGAGATGAATCACATTCGCAACGAATGTTTCAAACTTGTTTTTCTCACGGTTTCCCCAAACAGGAAGAATTCGAATAACCCTATACACTTATACTTTTTGTGAAGTCTAACGATTTCAGGTATAAACCCTGATGTCACAGTTTCTTCAAACGTGAAATCGCATAAACGAGTATTTTGAAGAATCCTTTTCCATAAGAAATTTTGGAGGTCCAATGCTTAACCGATTCCAAAACCTCAGCTTACATTTATACACATGGGCTTGAATTTCCCACAGGCCAAGAGTTTGGGTAGTAGCACACGAAGGTGATTTATATTCGCCATCATCTAGCGACTTTTTGTTGTAGTTTCTACAGGTCAGTCCATGTAGATATCCGTCGAACATTGTTCCATACTTCATATTCATATGTCATTGATGGACGAAGGGTATTTTTCAGAGCGTCACACTTAGCTCCGGAACATTCTGTTATTGTTGATTCCCAAACCTATGAGCGAATTTAATCACTTTCAATTTTTCCATATGTTGTAATATACAATCGTCGCTTGTCAGTGTAAATGATATAAGCAAACCCGAATATTCCTAGTAGATTGTACAAAAGACACACAAGTGAAAATTTTAGAGTGAAACACAGTAGAGTCAAACAATGAATTGAACAGCATCAAAAACAGCTGTTTGTAAGGTATTTGTTCTGGTTCAATAAAGAATGTTGGTTGACATAGACTCTGTTGTCTGTGTGTGTGCTGTGTGTGCTGTGTGTGTGCTGTGTGTAGGGGGGGGGTTGGGTTCGGAAAGCCATAACTCCACTATTTTCACTCTTGCACTTCATTCGCCATTTTGTTTAGCTTCTATATACGGTGTCAACAGGATCGTCAGCACGGAATAGTCCAGGTACATGAATATCACCCATGAAGAGTCCACTCTTAGAAAGGTTAAGTTCTATGGCCAGGTCATTGATCATTACTAAAAATAGCCTTGCCGATAACACTCGGCCTTGACCGACGCTCTGCATAACGTCATAGGGTTCCGATAGACGTCATCAAAACAAAACACGTGATGTTACTGATCTTAATGAGTCCCAAAGCAATCGGTATATCTTGTCAGATGAAGCCTAGTTTCGATAACTTGTAAAACAATCCGTTTGAATCCTATTAAATCTGTAGTCCTTCGATAGTGTAGAATGCTTTCCTTAATGATAAATCCGGGGTAATACTACCACACTCTGGTCGGAAACCTTGTCGTAAGAATGCAGGAAAACCCGTGTCGTCCGATCGTTGCAATATTCTACATTATAGAGCTTTTTCGAAAATTTTCAGCAACACGGTGGTATGTATAATGTCGCGATAACTATTGACTATCGCCATTGAACAAACTTATAGCAATTTCTTTTTTCAATACGTTGGATATTTCTCACTCACCAAAGAGAGTTGAAAACTTCATTTAACATTAGTGCCACCTGCATATAAACAATGTCCCCGGATGAGAATGTCGTGATTTGTCAGGTTTCATGTCTTTTATAGAACTCTTCACTTCTTCGTTTGTTATCTTACCTCCTAGTTAATCACACTCACTGCCATCTGATCATTTAGATATATTTCCACTTGTTTTCAATATAAGCCTTGAGGTCGGCGTCGAATGAATTGTCCTCGCTTGGTTTCGTAAGTCCAAACTAATAGTTATACCAGACACTGTGAGGTAGTCATCAAGCTCTTCTAACCTGTAATTGCTATAACATAATTTCACGTTCCTAAGGTTGCATTCCACACCGGTTTGATATTTTTAAGTTGCTCAGTTGTAGTTTTCTTCCAGTTGAATGTAACAAAAGGAGTCCCATGTTGATATGAAGTAGCAGAACAACCATAGTATTTAAAGAGCACAGGAAAGTGGTCGGACATATCATTAGCTCGTAGTCTATAACCCAACAACGGTTTTCAAAGTCAACTTTATGATACGGCACAAAAAAAGGTCAATGAGCGATTTCAGATTACTATTGCATGAAGTGAAGTTTGGTCCCGTGGACCGCGATGATCTGTTGACTGATATTCGTTGCCTCTCTGTTATATGTAGAAACTGTAGTATACTACATACAGTCACATGTGTAAGCGTGAACGCCGTTATCTTGGCGCCATAGACACGTGATAATGTTCCATTCATATCTTCTGCAATGAAGACTGCTCTTTCTTGTTCGTACTTATCGTTACGTGATTCTACTATGTCCAGTGAACTTCAGTAGTCGTTAAGACTTCCTTTTGTAGACAGCATTAGTAATCTAACTATATAACTGTCTGGCTGGTTTATTACGCGAACGCGAATCGCCAATATTCGATCATTCCCACCTTTCTGTAGTGGAATAACATCAATACTACGTCTCCATACAAACGCTAAATCTCCGTATCCTCGCGAACTGACTATCTGATACATCTATGGAAATCCGTATGACCGCACGAGAATATAAGGCAAAATATGTATTTACTCTCTCTAAGTCATATCATGTTCCGGTAATAACCAAGTTCAACAACGGAACATCACGTCAAGGTTTCAATCCTCGACAATTTGGAAGAATCTTAGTATTTACATTTTCGCTTAGGTATTCCCTCTCGCTGTCTGGGATCCCTTGTCATTACTCGGCCAAAATCCCTCCGCAACTATTTTGTCATAGAGTTCGCTTAAGACGTTTACCCTGTGTGGAGAGCATACCCTTTGACTTTCTCAAAGACATTTGCGTCCGTCGTATCCCCTAACACTCTAGGCATGACAATCCTTTTCGCCCCAGGCCTACGATCAACGCCTACGAACCGGTATCCTGTAGTTATAGTTTCAATGTTATACACGACGTTGTCTGTTACATGTCGAACACTGATCGCGTACTTACGTCTGTGTGGAACAAATGACGCCGCCTCCTTCGAATTCCGACTCGCGTCAGCATACGAATCGTGCCACTTCCGGTTAGTCGACTGCTACAGACTTGTGCTGGTATGTGTATTACTTTCACCGTTAGCAGCATTATTTTCCGTATTTGTTCCGTACACGTTTCTATTATCGGTTCTTTCATAAAGTGACCGAGTTTCCCCTGTTGAAATTTCTTTTTTTCTCTCTCTTTCGTTTCTTCCTTTTTATTTGTTGAGTTTCTAATGTTTTTGTTTGATGTTGATACTGTAAAGGACGTTGGGGTCAATTTCAAAGGTAACACCATTAGTAACGGGTATGGCCACCGTTTGCGAAGTAAACAGCATTGCAGCGTCGTCGCATGGAACTCGTAAACCGGTGGATAATTCGAGGAGAGATGTTATTCCATTCAGCAATCAAGGCTTGGGCCAGCTCCTGCAAGTTTGACGGCTGATTTTGACGTTCTCTCCCGCGTCGCCCAAGAACGTCCCAGTCAATCGGTGACAAATCAGGTGATTTAGATGGCCAATCTAACACCTGTACGTTATTCTGCTGCAAGAAAGTTCTGCTGACGCGACTGGTGTGCGCTGGTGCGTTATCCTGTTGAAAAATGGCGCCAACGCCATGGCGTATTAAGAATGGCAGAACCACTGGTCTTAAAATTTCGTCCTGATATCGAATGCCGGTTAAATTGCCATTTAACACAACAATCCTGGTACGAGTCCCCCCACAAATACCACCCCAAGCCATTACACTTCCGCCGCCAAAACGGTCCCGTTCTGCGACGCAGCAGTTCGCAAAACGCTCCCCTCGTCGCCTCCACACTCTGCGCCTTCCGTCATCGTGTTGCAGACAAAACCTGGACTCATCTGAACATTGTTACATTGTCGTAAGGCCCATCGACGGTGAACACGGGTCCAGTTACGCCAATTATTACGGTGACGTCGCAACAAATTGGGTCCAGTGTAGGGACGCCGCGCTTTCAACTGGTAGGCCCTCAACCTGTTGCGGACTGTTTGGGGAGACACACGACGCCCAAACAATGTCCTTGTAGCATCTACTGAAGTTGCTAATCGATTGCGCAAGTGTATCAATCGTATACGACGGTCATCCCTTGCGGTCGTTTTACGGGGTCGGCCGCTTCGAGGACGATCGGATGTTAACCCAGTTTGGTTTAAACGACTTACCAACTGGCAAATTGTCTTAACACTGCAACCAAAATGCCGTGCAACTCGACGGCGAGACTCTCCAGTCTGGATCATGCCTACAGCCCTTTCTCTCTGTACTTGTGACAGCCGGGGCATAATGATAAAGTTGATAGATAGCACGATCCGGTGATTTCTAAGTCCTAACGATCTAAGGAACAGTTGTCAGTTTGAATGTTTATGAAATTCAAGCGAAGATACAAGTTAGTCGCATAAAACCTCGTGCAGCTCTTTCGCTAATACAGACTTTCACGCTTGAATGATTTTGGTAACCCCCTTGGATTTTGTAATGTAAAACATTACCATTTTCTAATATTGCACAAACGCCATTTTGTTTTCTCTCAATTACAGGTATTCGCCAAGGAAACATGTTAACCTTTCTTTTTTTGTTGAGTATATATCGGGTGTTCGTACGCTATAACACCAGTGAGGTTTTACCCGTGAAAATCATGTTTTGTTCGTGATTTGTCATGGTTTCATCGAATTTAAATTGACATTCTGTTCATTTGTCGGTAGTTCCTGTGTTGTTAGTTAACCATACACGTTATCAATAATAATAAAATCATATTGATATTTACATCCACACCTTTGTGGGTTTTTTTTTTTTTTTTTTTCGTGATTTCGATCAACTCCAATAAATATCGGGGGGGGGGGAACCTCACGGAAATGACAACATTTACAGTATGGATTCTCATTACATTAATAATCTGATACTCAATGGTTTCTATATCACAGACAAATAAGGGAAATGACGATATAAAAACAGATATACTTCATTGTTGAAATAAACATAAGCATAACAAACGATACTAGGAGAATCATTCGTATTGTCATGTAAATATATTATACAAAGTATGATGGATTAACATAGCGAGTTTCAGGACTACTCGAATATTTATTAAATTTCTACCAAACTCGTTAAATATAAATGATCATGTGATCGTGTTTTGCCCTGACAGCATCAGGTTTAATTCAGAATTATCATTGTGTTGATATTTCATATCTTGTTTTGAAAGTTCAGGACGAAAGATTCAGCCGAACTAGAAGTTAGAAAGTTAATTTTAACATGCACAATGATGCGAAGTTGAGACTGTAGACATTTAGGGATGGTATAATATATCCGGAGATTTAACTTAGTGCTATAAAATACCGATGTCGTAAAAGAAGCCGGGCATACGTGTAAAAACACTACTGTGACGTTCTAAATAGTATAATTTTCCATATTTTCTGACGATTACAAGCAAATAAATAAACAGAAATGAACTATCCAGTCATATCGTCCAATGATTGGATAAAAAAATTCGGGTAAAGTACTTGTCACAACAAAACAAAATCATTTCAAATTCCCTATCACATGGTTACACAATAAACAATCAAATACTTACACAGAGACAAAGAACTGCGGCTGAGTGACCTATAAAACGTGCTTTAGGGGCAGCGGTGTCCAGATCCCATTGTCGTACGATATCATCGTCCCCTCCCGTGTATAGAAGACGTTTGTCTAAATCCACTTGGACACAAAGAATCGGCTTTGAATTAGCTGTAAACGTCAAAAC
Organism: Ylistrum balloti; assembly: GCF_031769215.1. NCBI lineage: Eukaryota > Metazoa > Mollusca > Bivalvia > Pectinida > Pectinidae > Ylistrum > Ylistrum balloti. The sequence goes on along the minus strand of NW_026782122.1, from coordinate 136,233 downwards.
CGTTTCCCAAGTTGTAAACTTCCATGCTCGGACAGTTCCGTCGCCTGAACCGGTCAGTAATATTTCTGATTCTGGTAATGAAATCAATGATGAAATTAGTTTGGTATGCTCTGCCAGTGTATATAAACACTCACCTGTTGTAAAGTTGTATATTCTTGTTGTTTTGTCAAACGAGGATGAAAACAACATGTTGTCGTGTACCTCTATTTTGTTAATCATGCAAGTATGTCCTTCAAAGCTCAGCAAAAGTTGTCCATCATTAAAATTCCATTTCTTGGCCGTATAATCTCCACTGCCGGACACTACATATTCTTCAAGTGCTATAATACATGTTATATAACTTTGATGACCTTCAAGTGTGCCGACACATTTCCTAGCGGTCAGTTCCCAAATTCGAACAAAGCTATCTTCTCCTCCAGTTAATATATAGTCATTGTTTGGACTAACACTAATACAATTGATGCGTTTTTCATGTTTCTCATCATAAGTGAACAGTGGGTATAGAGCCAGTAAACTACATGGCGTCGAAATCTTAGGATTCCTGCCATTTCCTTTACTTTCTTTTGAATTTTCCGAACCCATGTTATTAAATAAGCAACTTTACAAGTTTACATATTGTGCTTTATCACTAAATCCCTGGTAAATACATTGATGTTTAGCTAGTGTAGGTATTCGTCAATATCTTCTATCTGCTGTCATGCTGTTTTATATTCGTCTGAGTGTGGTTGCCACGTTTTCGTTACAACAACATGGATGTGTGGTTTCACGTGTCCCTGTATTTTCCAGTCCAGCACCTGATAAACACAATGCCTTGTATATAAATATATCTCCAGCAGCCGTTTCAGTCACGATCTGGTTAAATGGAAATTTTAAATCCTTTATCTGCCACAACTTGCAATCTATACACTTTCAGACAATTAACACTATGTATAATTTAAGTCGGTGATATGTATTGACGTCCTCTTAAAAAAATAATGACCATCTTGGTATCTGTTGTAAACTGAAGTTAGAGCAGGATGCCTTCATAGCAATCCCCTTTGTGACAAAGTGTTCCGCACGATGACAAACTATCTGCATATTAGCTTATACCTCCCTATGTGACAGACTGACATCGATTTTCTAAGAACATGTTTTCAATTAAGTTTGACATAAACCCAGCAATTATCCAAACAAGTTATCGACTTAATTCGTTAAGCTTATATGTATGATAATATATCACCTACCCCGGACTAATTGTCAAATAGTGAAGGACACTGTTCCATACAATGAAGGAAGCAGCTTTTCAATTAGCATTGAGAGAATATCAGTGCAAGCCAATAGTTGCCATTCTACATGTCATCCTACATAGTATATTGTTTGCCAGAAAAGACAAAGGAAACTAGACTGAGTTCGATATTGTAACATACAATACAATGTCGAATATTTCTATTTTAAGTATCTGTTTTGTTTCATTTATTGATGTGTCTTACGAGTGTGTAGCTTACAAATATCTAGCCATGCTTTTGGGGTCGGTAATTCTCACGCGAAAATATATTTAAACTATATGTCGGAACCATGATAAGGTGTTTTGAAATGCATGCCTGTTCCAAGAACATCCATTGATACGGATGGCGTGTTATGTATTGATTTCTTGGACAGGTTACCATATATTCATTGTTTCCCTTGCATGTGTTATTTTTTCAATAAGTCTACGACAAATAATATACAATAAAACGGATGTGAGTTGAGTTTTTCATTACTTTCCTATCAAAGTCAAGCTTTTGAAAATACGATAAACACTTCGATGTCTTCATGAATTGATAACAGGCTTTAGGTATTTATATACATCAATTAAAGCATTATGGACAAGCTGCATAAATAGACTTATCATAAAATACGAGGCCACCAGTCAAGGGTAAACGTTAATGTATAAATAACCTTTATGTTCGAGGGCAATTCATCCTTGAAAGAATTCTATTAATGAAAGAATAACAATATATAACGATAATGGTAATGCATATTAATTGATATTGCTTTTGGTTTGAAGGAAACATTGGCTTATAAGATTCTAGGAATAAACTTCAAATAATCATTTGGCTATTTTTGTATAGCATTTTGTTTAATTGAGAACAAGAATAAGAAGATGATACTAACTTAAAAAATAAAATCAAACTCGATAAATGTGAAGCCAAAATATATAAAGATACACAGAAAAATCAGAAAAAGTAAGTTCAAGACCGGCGTTCAGAAAGGTACACATCGACTGCTTCGTCGACAACTCCTGCCACGTAAAAACATTCTTTAATGATAGACATTTATGACTCATCGGCTGTTTATATCGATCTCTAACGATTTAGTACGAAATTATATACATATATCGAAGTCATGAAGTCCGTTATTGACATAGCGTGAAATCAATAAGAACTCATATATTAACAACTGAATATTTAAAATGGCGTTACGTACGTTCGATAAATTTCTTGATGCATCCAGCCTTAAATTTCCAGCAGAATAATTATTCTGATTATTAAAACCGAATATTTATTTCAGTAGGAATCTCAAAACACATGAAAAGGGTATTATTATTAAGAAAATAGGAAATAGTTTGGCGATATAATTAACAATTTCAGACTGTTATTATGAATTGTCGTGAACTTCATGCCTACCACTTCAATGGAAATAAAACCATTCAATATGGCTGACAATGTTAATATAAAAATGGTAGTGATGGACACGGGTATGACTTGCTCCAATGTTAATATCAAAATGGTAGTGATGGACACGGGTAGGTCTTGTCCCAATGTTAATATCAAAATGGTAGTGATGGACACGGGTAGGTCTTGTCCCAATGTTAATATCAAAATGGCAGTGATGGACACGGGTATGACTTACACCAATGTTATTATCAAAATGGTAGTGATGGACAATGTTAATATCAAAATGGTAGTGATGGACAATGTTAATATCAAAATGGTAGTGATGGACAATGTTAATATCAAAATGGTAGTGATGTACAATGTTAATATCAAAATGGTAGTGATGAACACGGGTATGACTTGTCCCAATGTTATTATCAAAATGGTAGTGATGGACAATGTTAATATCAAAATGGTAGTGATGGACACGGGTAGGACTTGTCCCAATGTTAATATCAAAATGGTAGTGATGGACAATGTTAATATCAAAATGGTAGTGATGGACACGGGTATGACTTGCGCCAATGTTATTATCAAAATGGTAGTGATGGACACGGGTATGACTTGCTCCAATGTTAATATCAAAATGATAGTGATGGACACGGGTATGACTTACGCCAATGTTAATATCAAAATGGTAGTGATGGACACGGGTATGACTTACGCCAATGTTAATATCAAAATGGTAGTGATGGACACGGGTATGACTGACCCCAATGTTAATATAAAAATGGTAGTGATGGACACGGGTATGACTGACCCCAATGTTAATATCAAAATGGTAGTGATGGACACGGGTATGACTGACCCCAATGTTAATATCAAAATGGTAGTTTATTTGTAGACAGGTGGCTTAACACGATAATATGATGTGATATATGTATTTCTTAGTTCAATGAAAGAGGGGCATTTAAAAAATGAAGTGGGCTATCTGCCATCAATATAATTTTACAGGAAGGACGAAGTCTATATCTAGATAGTGTGAAAGCGGTCGTTCTTTAACAAATGCATTTTATACTTTACAGGAAAATGGTTTACTTAAGTAGGACTGAAGGCAGACATTATCAATAATATGTCGATACACCAAGCACTTAGATGAAATGGAGAAAAAAGTATCACAGTCTTGTACAAAAATATTCAAATTTAATTTTGATGTTAATTTTTTAGCCTTATATAAAAGGGTTTGATTTCTGGCGTTCATGTTGTATTAATTTTCAACATAAACCCCTTCTATACACTTTTGCCAGGCGATGTTTAAGGACTTAAATACCACTTTCAAAGAAGTCCTTTTCTTGACCGTTCTGAAAGTATGATGACGTCATGATCTTACCGAAAGTGGTAATCGGAAATTGCTTTTGTCAACTTTGGTAAATGTTCAAAGTCTAGGCGAGTTCAGACGAATAAGGCGGAGGATAAATCAATTCAATGCCACTATCGTAAATGGCAGCCATGGCAATGACAGACCTGTGACCAAGGGCATTGTCCTAGTGGAACAACGCACCTTTACTGAGTTTTCGGCGGCGCTTGAGTTTAATACATATGTATTTTCTCCTTTGCAGATAATCTACCATCAGAATGCCAGCAGCATCGCAGAAAACCGAGGGAGGGTACTTCAGTTGTTTAGACTGTTGTTAGGGCTCTGAGGGGTGAAATGATCTACCCACGTTGCATCAATATTCACAACCTTCTGCAGAAAGTAAGCAGGATCTGCCTCTAACAGGTTTAGATTAGTACACAACAAAGTCCGCCTGGTGTGCTATTAAAGGTCAGAAGTCTTTCCTAGCAGGATCTGCTGTATGAATGGAATGTATTCTTTCCTGTGAAATCTCAACCTTGCTGGTGATATATATCTAATATCATGGACATTTTTACCCTTTCCGGGATTGCAAGTGACAGGCCTTCCAGGAAGGACGTCCTCTCCAAGGCTCTGCCTGCCACGCTTAAATTCCGTCACCCACGCTTCCACTGTAGCCTATGAAGGGGCATCTATCTAAGTGTTACTACCATATCAGTATGGTGATATACCTTTCTAATGTAAATATTGAATCACTGCACTTTCAGTGATTTTGTCGCACTTTGCAAAAGTCACTTGCCTTGTTCACTCTTTAGTTTTCTACCTCTTCGATATAAACTGACCAAATGACACTAACCTTCGGGTGAACAGCCTAAAATAGTCAGGGAATAGTACAGTTGAAAAGACATCTTTGCTTACCTTCAATACAAGGTTCACAAATTATCAATCAGTACTCGTTCCTTCCTTTCCACTAATGTTCTGGTCGGGTTAAATAACGAAGACATATTTATTTATCGAAAATTTAACATGTGTTGGACTGTACCCCCCTTTAGGCTGACGTTTTGATTATTTATCCATATGAAGTGGTCATTACCTGGTCACAAAGACCTCGTTAATTTTTCATTTGCATCCATGACGTTTTGTCATTAAAGAACAAGAAATTTATTGTCCATCGTTTAAAACCCCTGAATTGGAAATCAAGGACATCACATACGTCGGCCGCTTCTCTCGATCGTTTTCTTCCACGAAATCAGTGGGGACACCAAGCTGTATGATAACTTTCCGTTTCTGAAGAGCAACAATCCGGCATACCCAACCTAATGTGTTTACATGTCGTAGTTGATTGGATAATCTCGTGATTATTCTCGTGATCGCGATTATGGTGTCGACAACAGGAAACTTAATACTGGCTTGGCTGTCAATAGATGCACGTTGGTGAAAGTGATGGTAATGTTTCACCGTCGTCATAGTGATCTCATTGGGAATTTCTTGATGTCAAGCATGTACTACTTTATATGCAATATGAAGCTGGACGTTGTTGTTTATCGTATTGTCCTTTGGAAATTGGTATTAAGTACTAGTATTGACCAAGGTTTACATTTACATAAAGAAGCTTACGTTTCTTCGACACATGAGAATTAAAAGTTATGGAAAGTCTGTGTATGATATCATAAAACAAGAGCAGCATGTGAACAAAACAAAGCATGAGAACAATAGCTTCTGCAACAATCTAAATCAGGTATCAAGATGTCAAGTGACCACTTTTTCTTCTCAAATCTTAAATTATGATACATTCAGCCAATAGATGGCGATACGACGTCTAACGAGAATCAAACACACGTCCAACGTCATATCACACAACGGAACCAATAGGTGTACTAACGAGCATCCAACACATGTCCAACGTCATATCACACAACGGAACCACTAGGTATACTAACGATCACCAAACACACGTCCAACTTCATATCACACAACAGAACCACTAGGTATTCTAACGAGCATCAAACACACGTCCAACGTCATATCACACAACGGAACCAATAGGTGTACTAACGAGCATCAAACACACGTCCAACGTCATATCACAAAACCGAGACAACAGATATACTAACGAGCATCAAACACACGTTCAACTTCATATCACACAACGGAACCACTAGGTGTACTAACGAGCATCCAACACATGTCCAACGTCATATCACACAACGGAACCACTAGGTATACTAACGATCACCAAACACATGTCCAACTTCATATCACAAAACCGAGACAACAGATATACTAACGAGCATCAAACACACGTTCAACTTCATATCACACAACGGAACCAATAGGTGTACTAACGAGCATCAAACACACGTCCAACGTCATATCACAAAACCGAGACAACAGATATACTAACGAGCATCAAACACACGTTCAACTTCATATCACACAACGGTTCAACTTCATATCACACAACGGAACCAATAGGTATAACGAGCATCAAACACACGAGCATCAAACACACGTTCAACTTCATATCACACAACGGAACCACTAGGTATACTAACGAGCATCAAACACACGTTCAATTTCATATCACACAACGGAACCACTAGGTATACTAACGAGCATCAAACACACGTTCAATTTCATATCACACAACGGAACCACTAGGTATACTAACGAGCACTAAACACACGTCTAACTTCATATCTCACAACGGAACCACTAGGTATACTAACGAGCATCAAACACACGTTCAACTTCATATCACACAACGGAACCATCAGGCATGCTAACGAGCATCAAACACACGTCCAACTTCATATCACACAACTGAACCATCAGGCATGCTAACGAGCATCAAACACACGTCCAGTTTCATATCACACAACGGAACCACTAGGTATACTAACGAGCATCAAACACACGTCCAACTTCATATCACACAACAGAACCACTAGGTATACTAACGAGCACCAAACACACGTCCAACTTCATATCACACAACGGAACCACTAGGTATACTAACGAGCATCAAACACACGTCCAACTTCATATCACACAACGGAACCACTAGGTATACTAACGAGCACCAAACACACGTCCAACTTCATATCACACAACGGAACCACTAGGTATACTAACGAGCATCAAACACACGTCCAACTTCATATCACACAACGGAACCATCAGGTATACTAACGAGCACTAAACACACGTCCAGTTTCATATCACACAACGGAACCATCAGGCATGCTAACGAGCACCAAACACACGTCCAACTTCATATCACACAACGGAAACACTAGGTATACTAACGAGCATCAAACACACGTTAAACTTCATATTACACAACGGAACCATCAGGTATACTAACGAGCATCAAACACACGTCCAGTTTCATATCACACAACGGAACCAATACGTATACTAACGAGCACCAAACACACGTCTAACTTCATATCACACAACGGAACCACTAGGTATACTAACGAGCATCAAACACACGTCCAACGTCATATCACACAACGGAACCAATAGGTGTACTAACGAGCATCAAACACATGTCCAACGTCATATCACAAAACCGAGCCAACAGATATACTAACGAGCATCAAACACACGTTCAACTTCATATCACACAACGGAACCACTAGGTATACTAACGAGCATCAAACACACGTTCAATTTCATATCACACAACGGAACCACTAGGTATAATAACGAGCACTAAACACACGTCTAACTTCATATCTCACAACGGAACCACTAGGTATACTAACGAGCATCAAACACACGTTCAACTTCATATCACACAACGGAACCATCAGGCATGCTAACGAGCATCAAACACACGTCCAACTTCATATCACACAACGGAACCATCAGGCATGCTAACGAGCATCAAACACACGTCCAGTTTCATATCACACAACGGAACCACTAGGTATACTAACGAGCATCAAACACACGTCCAACTTCATATCACATAACAGAACCACTAGGTATACTAACGAGCACCAAACACACGTCCAGTTTCATATCACACAACGGAACCACTAGGTATACTAACGAGCATCAAACACACGTCCAACTTCATATCACACAACGGAACCACTAGGTATACTAACGAGCACCAAACACACGTCCAACTTCATATCACACAACGGAACCACTAGGTATACTAACAAGCATCAAACACACGTCTAACTTCATATCTCACAACGGAACCACTAGGTATTCTAACGAGCATCAAACACACGTCCAACTTCATATCACACAACGGAACCATCAGGCATGCTAACGAGCACCAAACACACGTCCAGTTTCATATCACACAACGGAAACACTAGGTATACTAACGATCATCAAACACACGTTCAACTTCATATCACACAACGGAACCATCAGGTATACTAACGAGCATCAAACACACGTCCATTTTCATATCACACAACGGAACCATCAGGTATACTAACGAGCACTAAACACACGTCCAGTTTCATATCACACAACGGAACCATCAGGCATGCTAACGAGCACCAAACACACGTCCAGTTTCATATCACACAACGGAAACACTAGGTATACTAACGATCATCAAACACACGTTAAACTTCATATTACACAACGGAACCATCAGGTATACTAACGAGCATCAAACACACGTCCATTTTCATATCACACAACGGAACCATCAGGTATACTAACGATCATCAGTCGACCATACAAATATCCATTTTTATATAAAAGTAAACCATTTCCATAATAAGAACCTTACTATTCCTACGACTGTTAAAATATTCTGATAATGCTCATCAACCTGCATCTCCCGAAATCCGATGTAATAAGCACAATTTATTGTACAATTGAATATTTTCTTTTAACACATGTTGATAGTTAGATACAGTGGAGCTAAGCATACAGCTGTTTCGTCCTTCTAGGTGTCGTCGGTGATACTACATTATACAGCTGTTTCGTCCTTCTAGGTCTCGTCAGTGATACTACATCATACAGCTGTTTCGTCCTTCTAGGACTTGTCAGTGATACTACATCATACAGCTGTTTCGTCCTTCTAGGTCTCGTCAGTGATACATTATACAGCTGTTTCGTCCTTCTAGGTCTCGTCAGTGATACTACATCGTACAGTTGTTTCGTCCTTCTAGGACTTGTCAGTGATACTACATCATACAGCTGTTTCGTCCTTCAATGACTTGTCAGTGATACTACATCATACAGCCGTTTCGTCCTTCTAGGTCTCGTCAGTGATACTACATCATACAGCTGTTTCGTCCTTCTAGGTCTCGTCAGTGATACTACATCATACAGCTATTTCGTCCTTCTAGATCTCGTCAGTGATACTACATCATACAGCTGTTTCGTCCTTCTAGAACTTGTCAGTGATACTACATCATACAGCTGTTTCGTCCTTCTAGGACCCCTCAGTGATGCTACATCATACATCTGTTTCGTCCTTCTAGGGCTCGTCAGTGATACTACATCATACAGCTGTTTCGTCCTTCTAGGACTGGTTAGTGATACAACATTATACAGCTTTTTCGTCCTTCTAGGACTTGTCAGTAATGATAAAGGATTTAATTTTGAAGCCTAGCCGGCGGCTGAATATAGAGATCTATAAATGCTAAAGAGAGATGTGTTATGCAGATTAAACGTTAGAATACAAAGAACGTGTCTAATGAAGTATATTACTGGTTCCAGGAGTTTTTTCCCACTCTTTTGATTTTAATAATTTACAAACATATTGATCATTTCCGTAACATTAGGCCGAATGTGTATCTCTCTAAAGTACCATTTGTCAGCAGTTGACGGCTGATTTGTCGGGGTTTTTGTCTACACGCGTTGATACCTTGTTTGACAATGAAGAACATGATTGGTCGTTTACACACCAGGGCATTTAATGATCAGCGCTGGTTTTCTGGCATTCATCCAACCTGTCCAGGCTTATCTGATAAGAATAAATCTTCCCTTTGATATATTAAACGGTTGCAGTGAAATATGTACTGTTATAGCGGTATTAACTACGAGTTATGAGAACTGAGGAAAAAAAGACTAAACTACACAGTTTATGATATGGAAACTAAGGACAATCATTCTACCTGACATTCTAAACCACAATATCTGACACTGTTTAATACTTAACGACACGTTTAAACCTAAATAAATCATTTCTCTTGTATTGATATGTGCTATCAATTTTTAATTTGTATATATTTTATTGCCATACATATGGCGATACAGTAGATTTGTACCAGAACGACCTCCGATGTTTTTTTAATGAGTACTCTAGTAATGAGGTCAAATAGGGTCAGTATTTATAACGTCAGGATTTTAAAAGCATTTTGTGATATGAAGTGCGCCGATTCATATATATATTTCACGATAATGGCAGAATATAGAGGATATTCAATGGTTTCCCGTTTAATATCACATGCATTTCACGAGTATGACAGAATATAGAGGATATTCAATGGTTTCCCGTTTAATATCACATGCATTTCACGAGTATGACAGAATATAGAGGATATTCAATGGTTTCCCGTTTAATATCACATGCATTTCACGAGTATGACAGAATATAGAGGATATTCAATGGTTTCCCGTTTAATATCACATGCATTTCACGAGTATGACAGAATATAGAGGATATTCAATGGTTTCCCGTTTAATATCACATGAATTTCACGAGTATGACAGAATATAGAGAAAATTTAAACAGGAAACCAGTTTATATTATCCATATCCTCTCATTTTCATAAAACATATGTGATATTAAAGGAAAACTATCTAATATCCTATATATTATGTAATTTTCATGAACGATATGTCATATTAAGCGGAAAACCATTAAATTATTTCTATATTCAATAATGGTAATGGAATATATGTGATATTAAACGGGAAATCATTAAATATCTTTCATATTACGTAATGTTCAATGAAAATATATTATATTAAAAGGGAAACAATTTAATATCTTCTTTATTATATAATTTAATGGAATAAATATGATATTAAACTAAAAAAAACATTAATATCGTACATGTATTTCATGAACCTTGCAGAATATAGATGACATTCAATGGTTTGCTGGTTAGTATCACATTTATTTTAATAACAGGAAATAATAAACAGGAACTGTTTTTTCCGTATTATTTAATTATTTTGCACGCAAGTATATATATCTTTATTTTTCAAAATTAGCGCGCACTCATGGAAAATTTCAATGTACGGCATTTTTTCGTGATGTTCTATAATTTTGTAAATTTTCTGGTAAGAATTGCTTAGAAAACTGTTTAGAATATCTCATTAGGGAAACCCGAGCTGTGCACGGCAAAATATGATGAAAAACTCATTTCTTAAACCTTCATTTCATTTCGGTCGGAACAAAATTATCGGCAAATTTCAATGCATCTCTCTCATTGGTCAAAACTATAAATGACATGTCATCACTGGGAAAAGATTTTTTATCATAAATTGATGAAATAAGTTTCCATGAAATTGATAAATTTCTGTATTTGCAAGGTAAATGTAATATATGTCTTAATCATTTAAAATGGAAAATGTAAAAATGGATTATGTGTATTCGAAATCGTACCACGTGACATTTGTTGACGAAAAAAATAGTTAAATTCTGACAAAAACATCGAGGTAGACATATGATGTCGAGATGTATGCTGTAGTGTTAATTACCACAGGGTCGTCTTTTGTTATTTAGGCTGTAAAATATGATCGCGGTAGACATCTGAAAAATGTGTTATTTAGAAGGATACTCAGAATCCTGTGTAGGATAACATAGATCCAGTATCAGAAACTAACAAAAACTAAACTAAATTTTATTAACTTTGTTTCCATTTTTTTAACCCCTTTTATCACGCACAACAAGTATTTATACAATTCAACAAGGAAACAACAAATTACCGTCTTGGTTTTAACAAACAACTGCATGTAAAAGACAACGGAAGCGTCATTGTTCCGCAATTTAGGAGCCAAAAAAGTACACTTCAGCAAACGAACCACCGGAACCCGTTCTATTACGAGTCAGGCCGATTCGTACCGATACAACTGGTACGAACCCGGAACTCATGGTATGTATTTCAGTGTATCGTGTTGTTCTACGCCTGCGTTTAAGTCAAATTCCTTTTTGTTTATCATAGGTTGACGTCAGACAATGTTTGATGATTTCGTAACACCACTCTGTAACCTTCATAAGTTGGCTGCAGCTATTTCCGGTGACTTACCGACACGACAATGGGTTGTGTTATATACATATTTATTTACATTATGTCTTTAGAATATGCAAATTGAGACAATATTTTTACCCACATTAGTATAAAATTCATATATATCTTCATCTGGTTAGGGTTATCGGGTTTGAAGGAAGGCAACGTCAAGCCTTCCTTAAAACCTGATAAAGTGACATGGTGTATCTGGTGTCAGTGTGACCTCCAACAGAGTGCGCAGCCTTTTTGACGCTGTTCGTCTTTGAACCTAACTGCACAAATTAACATAGCAAGGCATTGAGTTTTAAATCGTAATTTATTAATTACATGAAATGTGTTAATTACAGTGATATCCATCTTTATCATTGAAAGATTGTACAAAAGACACACAAGTAAACAGCACCTTAAAATACAACTTTAGAGGAAGAAATTGAAGAGCCAAACAATGATATAAACAACATCAAACAGCTGTTTTGTCCCTCTAGGATTCGTCGGTGATACTACATCAAATAGCTGTTTCGTCCCCCTAGTATTCGTCGGTAATACTAATGACCCACATATTAAACCTAGGAGGCGACTGAGGAAATCTCCACGGTGATCGAAAGAAATATTTGTCTACGAATATATAAAAAAAATACACGAAAACTCACAACGGGGACTTGTTTGTATCCTATTTGAAATACTTCTTTTATTAATGGATGTGGATTTTTAAAAGCCCATGATCCCCGAAGAGAGCCTATCATTACTATACCGTGTCTGTCTTACTGAATAATATATGCTTTTCCAAAACAGACTGCTTTGTATTAGATTGTTGATATCTATGAACACAGGTAACGTAAAACTACATATTTTTAGCTGAATCTTCCGTATTGCGTTCAGATATGAAAATGATAATTACAGTTTCTATATGTTGTTTCTATAGTAATTATCGGGGTTGCATGAATTTATCTTCGCGCTAATTTAGCAAAAAGCTGATTATGCTATAAGCATTGTGCCAAATTCAGTACGTTTACTGTGTTTTTATGTAAAACCGCCTTGTTTCTGTGGATGAATAATTTAAAACATGAAATATCGACTCATTGGTTGTAGTGTTTATAGAGTGGAGTGGTATACAGTTCTAGGTGACTTAGTACAAAGGGACACATTTCATATTAGTGATGTGGCCAAGAAGTGCGGACTATGGACTGGAAGAAAGTAAAAGTACCAGTTGTACGTTTATTGGTCTGAGTACCGCCGGATGGGCTTATTTCTGAGAATCGCATGATTGATTGAAATTTGAGTACTAGTAACTGCTTCTAGTTTAAACATATTTTATTGCCAATGAAACAAGACAAATGGTTTGGGCACAAGTTATATCAACATTATCGACGCCTTCTATATTAGATTTTAAGGCAATGGCATACAAGAACAAAATAATGAGGTATGATATACCTGTAACAATTAATATATCATTATAATTTTATACAAAGCTGGTTTCTTATCTTAAAATGTAAATCTATTGCTGGACCTTATGTAAATTTGCACTAGATTAAAGATATGTTCATTAAGTTTAAGTTTAACTGCTGAGTGTTCTAAGATATAGGTATGTCTATACGGAGTTAAGTCTGATTACAGTCGTAATATCACTAGGTTGACTTAAGTCTGATTACAGTCGCAATATCACTAGGTTGACTTAAGTCTGAGTACAGTCGTAATATCACTAGGTTGACTTAAGTCTGAGTACAGTCGTAATATCACTAGGTTGACTTAAGTCTGATTACAGTCGTAATATCACTAGGTTGACTTAAGTCTGAGTACAGTCGTAATATCACTAGGTTGACTTAAGTCTGATTACAGTCGTAATATCACTAGGTTGACTTAAGTCTGAGTACAGTCGTAATATCACTAGGTTGACTTAAGTCTGAGTACAGTCGCAATATCACTAGGTTGACTTAAGTCTGATTACAAGTCTGAGTACCGCATGGCCAGTTAAAATTTGAGTATCTGTTGGCTGTACTAAAATCTAAGTATCACTAGGTTAATCTAAGTCTGGGTACCGCATGGCCAGTTAAAGTTTGAGTATCTGTTGGCTGTACTAAAATCTAAGTATCGTTGGGTGGGATAAAACCTGAGTATTGTTGGGTGGGATAAAACCTGAGTATTGTTGGGTCGACCTAAGACTGAGTACTGCAAGATATCATTACTGCTGGTTAGACTTAAAGCTGAGTGCTGTTAGGTGAACTTTAAATCTGACGCTATGCTGAGTTACGTTTGAGTACTGCTCTGTTGACCTGTTTAAATTCGAGGATTGAAGTCCGAGTTAGTTGGATGTCAGTGTGAGAAACGCTGGGTGGATTTAAGTCTGGATATCGTCTTTGTCGACTGCAAGTTTGAAAATCTAAACACAAAAAGAGAAAACTTTTGTTCAGTATCTCGATCCAACTCCGAGACAATGAGCGACTTTCTCGAAATTTGTTCAGTATAACAGCTACATCTCTGTCGAACAACCTACACTATGTTATGCCCGGGTACTCCCGGGTTTCCTCCCACAGTAAAACCTCTCGCACGCTTCCATCCGGACTAACAAGAGTGATTAATATAAGTTGTTAACTTGTTTAGTCATTGTTATAAAAGAAAAATCTTATCTTTGAACTCCAAATCAAATTGTGTTACATCGTATGGGATGTGTTGTACTATACGTGTGGGCCTACTTTTGATACGATACCCTAGGTGGTGTTTTCACTTCTGTCCAATTTTATGTAAAACATTAGTCAAAATGTTTATATCAAGCGTTAACCTTTAAGTGGTATGGCATTTATAATTATTATAAATGACAGACAAACAAACAATATACATCATATCGTGCGCTGTACTAAATACACTATTTATTATGACGATGTAAGGATCGTTCAGTTTATAACCTTCGGCTTTCGGGAAAAATAGTAACTTTTGTAATGAATCCGTTACAAGGACGAATTTAATTTCATAAGCTATATTTTTGTTACAACATATATCCTTCAACTTTATTATGTTAAGGTCTAGGAGTTTTTGGTCATCTGGCACAAAGGGCCTGTAGCATATTTTTTGCTCTAGTAACAAATTTTAACTGTGGAAATCATAATCAACATAACAGCCTTTTACGCTGGGGACGTAGAACTATTTTCCAAAGTCTGCTCTTTTTCCGTCTGCTAATAACAATACCATGCCACGACTCAAGAAACTCGCAGTAAACTCTTATTCTCAACTTTATTTTGGTTTCAGACTTCAGCTTTGATCAACTAACACCTGACACCAGACACAGTCGGCGTACAGCGGCGACTGTTATCTTTAACCGATACATCTGGTTCTTCCTTACGTCACTCTTGATACTACCTCACCTTTGACCTTTCGGCTGAGTGTCCGCGTGAGTGATGAAGACAATGAATTCTGTGTGCCCTAGCCGTGACATACCAAAATCGTTTGTAATTCGAGCTTCTAGTTCTGATAAGTTCGTTTTCATGTAATGTGACCGAATGGTATGTCATTCTACAAGTCTTCAAGCTATGATATTTCATTGTGATGACACTATAAAAGCGCCTATACTTGCCACCATCATCAATGAACAGCGTCCTTATACATGTACGAGTCCCGCTATTGTGAAATCATCGACACAAATAACAACACACAACAAGTTATCTTGATTTTTTTACTTTTTGAAACAGGAAGAAGACAATACCGTCATAAGGTTATGATACATGCACTAATTATTTCAAAATTGTGACAGAAACAGTAAAAAGAATTTACGCTAGGCAACACATACCATCAAAATTGTTCTTGAGTTGTGATATAGGGATGACATATCATTATAGTCTTATCAATTAGTAAGACTCGTTTTTATATAAAACTATTCAACATCACATCACTTTCCAAATCCATACCCCGGGCCATAACTCACCAGGCAATACATGCAGTAAGCATATGTCGCCATGGTTGGTAAAAATGTTCCGGCAAATCCGTATGATCTTTTCATCGGTTCGATCTGGTATCCAATTTTGTAGATGATTCTTGAGACGACGAAAATGACGACGAGTAATGGTATCATTTTCATTGACTCAGCAGAGAGGTAGGTACACAACACGATTTGTCCTACGAAATTAAAGATGAACTGTTCCAGTGTATTCTGTAATATGTTCCTAGGCAACAGCGTTAGATGTTCGGCATTTCCTTTTATGGGGTCCGCCGCGGCATCGCTTTGACCCCGAACACCCATCACTCCCATCATTCCCATCAGCAAGGTAAACCCTCCGAGGAGTTGCCATCTCAATGTGAAAATGACTCTTTCTGTGATGGATTCCATCACCGGAAGTTTGAATGGAAAGAAGTTATATCCAACCAAGAAATAGACGATGATGGCCGCAATGCTTGTTCTGAACCGGAAGTTAAAGTCTGACTTCCGGCTTTCGGACCATTCCTTTGTTGCATTCTTGGAAGACATTCTGAATCCTATGACGCTACGACCTGGCGGCAAAACATCATAATATTAGATATACGAATCAACAATATAGATACTTAATAGTAGATGAAATAAGCAATTTAAATCAGGTGTGAAGCGAGACAACTCTTGATAAAAATTACAGACTATATTGTGGAAAGCAGCATAAATTGTATTTGATCAGGAAATCACAGGCGGGGCTGTGTGAACATTTAGCAAGGTTTAGGATTTGCATCCGTTTCTTTCTTTCTTTCTTTGTGTGGGGTTCAATGTCGCAACAAGGTGATTAGAGAAAGAATGCTTATGATGACACCAACAGAAGTAAAGGCACAGAAAAACAGAAAGATAGAGAAACCAGGGAAAGGGGGAAATATAAAACTCCCGAGCATTTCAATGGGAAAGCATATTAATAATTGCACCCTTAACATAAATTGAAGAATAAAACTTCGACTTTTGAAGAGTTATTATGACATTCTGAACGGCCCGTCAACACATAAAAGGTCATTAGGGCGGCCATCTTTGGAAGAGACCTCACAATTAGAGAAAAAAAAACGCATCCATGTTATTTCACCCTTCCTGCCTAGGTGATTTGCTTTCATTGACATTGCATTGGAACAAGTGACTGTAATAAATACGTTTCCTCAACTTTCTGATCTGAGGTCTGATTTTCTTCCTAATAATGAAAACTAAAAACATTTTCATGCTTACTATCAAGTTGCAGTATGCGGCATAATATCGCGATACCGTATCTAAGAGCCGACTTTTCAAATTGATAACATTAAGTAATTTTGAGGTTACTAATAACAACGTATTGTCCTAAGATAATACTATGACGAAAATCCTACCCGAGGGTTCTAAATATAAGTTCAATATTTAAATGAAATGGTATACCTCGATATGTTGAATGTTCAGGAAGTGTTTTAATCCAATAAATCAAATTTTCATTTCAGAACATTTCGTTGTCTAAATCTTGACAACAAAAGGAGTTGAGCGACAGGTATAGCCTATGAAAGCCCTCAAAATAACTTGTTCCTGTTTCTGAAAGGGAGATCTGAAACGAACATACTGTAATCACATCCCTAGGTGTGACCGTTTGGGAACCACCAGTCGATGGATGAGTAAGTAAAGTTACACAAAAGTTTAAGTAATAACTCTGAAGAGTATACGTAAGATTATATAAACGTCTTCAAACAAGAACGATTTCGCTACTGTCTTTTCAAAAAAATTCTTATTTGCAAATTACAAGCTTGTTTGCTTTTGTGTTTATAAAACTTCGCTGTATTATTCAGTAATTTATAACCTAAATAAGACAATAAGAAGAGATAGCAAGCTTAACAACAAAATTTTGTGTCTACAAAGTTTTGGTGCATCATTGAACAAATGACAACCAAAACAGGTAAAAACACAATAATAAGAGTCGCAAGGGGCCTGTATGGTCATCTGCCTAAAGACCTGTATACAATCGAGGTCAATAGGTCTAAATTAATTAACAATTTACAGCTAACAAAGAAGATATTTTTGGTCCATAAAAACATTTTCTGTAAACTTGAAATCCTGTTCCTTATACGTGTTACTACACAAAAACCATGACCCCGGGTCTATTGCTTGTTGAAAGAAAAAAAATAAGATCTCAACACATTTGACCACAGACATTTTGAAGTTGGTCAGGAACAATCATTGAATAAAATCGATAGCCCTTTATCTAATGTTAAAGAATTACATCAATATCAATAGTCTGTGCATTTTGGTTATTGAAAAGAAGTCGTTTACACATTTTAACATATTTGGCCCTGTGACCTTTTAAAAAGGTCAAGGTCAATCATCTGAACGACCTTGATAGCCCTATATTCCCATCATTGCAACAAGTTCAATGTCAACACCTTGGGTCTTTTGGTTATTGAAAAAGTAGTCGTTAAATCATTTTAACACAATTGAACTCTGCCACCTTCAATATGGTCAAAGTCATTCACATAAACAAACTTGGTACCCCTTCATCTCTGCTGGATGCATGACAATATCAGCATTCTGGGCATTTTGGTTCTTGAGAGGAAGCCGATTAAAGATATTAACTCATTTCACATTTGTGACCTTGAAAGTGAGACAATGTAATTCATTTAGACGAACAGAACCAGTATAGGCATCCTGGATCTTTTGGTTACCGAGAAAGTTTTAACATATTTAACCCATGTCACCTTGAAAAATGGTCAAGGTCATTCATTTTAACATACTTGGTAGCTCTTCATCACCGCATGCTGCAGTCCCAATATCAGCACCCTGGGCATTTTTATTATTAAGAATTAGTTGTTTGAATGGAAAACTTACGCATGGCGCACGACGTCATACTGACCCGTCCGTTTAGATCAGAGACGTATATAATATATACGTATATAATATATACGTCTCTGGTTTAGATAGCTTAAAATAGAGATGGATAGTTTAGAAATTATTAACGTCATCTCCCTGTGAAGTGTTGTTTCCCTGTTACATGTAAATTATACTTATTTATCTGTTAACGAGTATCAGTGTTAAACATTCCTCCGTAAAAACAACGTGAAATGTCCAGCTGACATTTTCATGTATGGAGACCTTTGAACATTGGATTTGGTGACATGTAATATTGTTTTGTGTGATCAGACATATTTACTGTTAGCAGGTAGAATGAAGGACACTCGTTCCATATTATCACATCTCATCCTGACCTTGTCTAGATAAATAATGACACGCCAATGCTATGTCAGTGTAGAGAAATAAGGTCTATTTATTAAGCGAATTAATGTCTGATCACTTTAAGGATGTATGCTACCTTTCTATACGTCACTTTCCAATTGCAATACATCATACATAAACTTGTCAGTAATTATTTTGTTTTCTATTACAGTTTAAAGGAATATAACATTGTATACACCATTCTTACTTAATTGTAGTAGACAGGGCGTAGCTAGCCCAGCAGAAATATGTAAGCCCAGGCGAGGGGTCTGGAGGCCGCCCCCAGAGGGTCTAGATCAGGGCCCTGGTGGGGGGATCAGGGGGTGAAGCCCCCCGACGGAAAATGAATTTCATGATTTCAAAGATGTTTTGAATCGTTTTCTGTGACAGTTTTTTTTATATTTATTTAACAACAAACTTTCAACCCCTGACTAAATAAAAGCTAACTTTCTGTTCTTTTGATTCGATAAAATGTCCATGACGATTTCCGTATCTTGGTTACATGTACCTTTGGTCTTTGATGTGTCACTTTTAATGTTTAATGTGGTCACTCGATTCAACTTTATTTTGTTTCAAAATCTTGTCGATCGACTTCTGCAATCCAGAAGCCTTCTACATTTTGAAAATTTGCACTTTAACAACATTATAATCGGAAACGTTGAAATGATAGTAAGAAGTAGGACAGTATGACGTGTATAAAGTTCCGGAAAGCAATGCACTAGGCCTAGTCATTCAACAGTTTTCTATTTATATTTTTTTAATTATCAAAAATATTGGTTATTTATTTTCAACATTAGTTTTGTAATTTTGTCCGACATACTCTATGCACGGATTTTTTATGTGTAAGCCTGGGGTTTTTCTTTCTACGCTACGCCCCTGGTAGAATTCTCTAATAAAACCCCCATTTAACTTCGCAGATTTGCCGTAGGACGACCAGTTTTGCTGTATACACAGACAATATCCACAATTGGTCACAATAGATTTCAATAGAACAGCACTATCACTCGTATCTCCACAGGTAACTGTATTACATATCTACCTCACTTTATCAACCATTGCTCGCGATCGACCCAGTTTCTGATCGGAACACCTTAACTATTGTAGATACCGGTCTCAGCGAGATATTTATTTCTTATATACAGAATTTTAATCACAAAGAAATAGGGTCGACGTTTCACTTAAAAATCGTTTGTGTGCCTATGTACTAGGTCCGTTGTCGACATGCCGGTGTTTATTTAGTCTCATACTGTATGTCTTACATGTATCTTGTCCATGTATCTAAATCTCAACTCTTATAGACTTACAATTATTATTATTACTGTTACAATTGGTAGCGAACTATGACCGATTTTTGAACATAAAACAGTTTAAATGTCGATACTAGATAATCTCATTTCCGAAGTTTTGTTTATGGAGAAATATATCGTGCAGTCACAGGGGTAGGAAACATTCACTTATACATACACCCTTAGAAATTGTTCTCTTTCTTATTTATTTATTTATTTATTTATTACAAGTCCCTGCGGTCTAACATGTAAACATGTGAACGCTATATACCTAGATGTGTACTCATGTAGGCACATCTGCTGTCGACATGCCTCCATAAAACCAGAACATAAATGTCAGTGTTGGTATTTTGATTGGTAAGAAATAGACGAAAGAGTATGCAGAAATTTGAATAATTAAATTGAATATTAATTGAAACAGTGCATTGAAAACAGATATAAATTGTTGAGTAATTTACCTTGCTGACTCGAGCTGAAGGGAACCCTGCAAGTTTTCTGTTTAGCTGCGGCAGTGAAACTCACTATCTTCGTCGCTTGTAGCGTTAGCGTACTAAATTTTGACCCGACCCAAAGTGAGGTCGATTTGAAGGACGATGTGAGGAGAGGTAGATATGTATAACATGTACATACAAGCATTGGAGAAATCAGACATGAATTTGTAAAAGGTCGATAAGATTAATTCTAGAAGGAAATTGGGTAAATATCTGGATATGAGTGTGCATCGTCTGCAATCATCGTGGTTGTTAATTAACAGCCTAAATATCACCGACCTGAATCATCTTCGAATTTGATACCACAGCCAGGACATTTGAGTCTGAGGTCATAGGTAGCATTTTTACCGGACAGCTGAAAATGTTAAATAACAATTATTTCACAATATGTATAAACTTAATATTAAATCCGATCTCCAAAAATGCTCTGTGACAGGTATTTAGTGAATTTGTCCAGGTTTATGGAATATGTTTTTATCCCTTTTAATACCGGCTAACAGGCCCTAGTTTTTCAAACAGACGGTCAGATATAATTACTGGTTAATTAGATAAATAAACATGATTTTAAAAAATCGTTATCATTTCACAGACGTGAGTTTGTTGTGACAGGTCACACTGCTGTAGTTTGAGTGTTTTCTTGTTTTTGGGGGTTTTTTTTTGTCTTTCACTCTCTTCTTTAAATGACTATCATGTGAAGCTTCACTAACTGCTGGTTAAGTCGGTCTAACCTTTGGCATTCTTAATTACATATTAGGACTGGTCATGCTAGATAAAATGTTTAAAAGAGCTTTCTACATTCCGTACAAACACCATTGGAACTAGGCACGATACTGTACAGACAATATTAAAATTAGACATGAAATTAATACTGTTGCATTGCGAAATTCGTCCTTCCTGAATTCCAAATTCGGATCAGAAAAAATCACTTTGTTCTCTGTTATTTGGCAAAATTTACAAAGGTTCGTGTTTGTTTCTTGTCTCAGTGGAAAGACTGCGATCATAAACACGCTGAAGTTTCAGTAAGTAGAACAGTTTGGATTCGATTGTGTTACAAAGACAGTACACAGTCATATTGTCGTACCGTACTGCTAACTGTACATTGGTCAAGGTTATACTGATTTGTGTCTAATAATTTAAAGTTAGCTCTGTTAACAGAACAGGTATTACTAAAACAGGCCACAAAAACCTTGTAGTCCTATATCTATGTACGTATATCAATAACAAAAAAATGTTGATGCTGTCAATCAATTCTTTACTGAGTTATTAACTGTAACGGCGGAATCAGAAATACTCCTATTTCTGTAGTTAACACTAAAATGTGGTTACATATATACAATGTAGTAATTATTAATTTTAATGACGAAATTCATTGCTTTCCTAGTCCGTATCCAGCACCGTATGTTACAAAACAGTAAAGACAGTAGCCACACGTTAGTATGGTAGGCGGAAGTGTTGAGGAGAATCCGTATGCTCTCACCATTGGTTCTTTCTCGTACCCAATCTTGAACACGATTCTTGCAACAACAAACAAAATAATTAGCAATGGTATTACTTTCATTGATTCTCCTGTAAGGTAAGTACACATGATCAGCTGAGCAACGAAGTGGAACAGATATTGTTCCAGTGTGTTTTGTAGAATGTTTTGAGCAAGTTTTGTGAGTTGTTGCCCTTTAGGATCCATAGGATTGGCAGCTGAGTCGTGTTTCTCCCGTATGGACATCACGCCTGCCATTGCCATAAATAAGGTTAGTAACCCAAACAGTTGCCATCGCAACGTAAAAACCAGTCTGTCGACGACGGAATCCAGGACCGGAAGTTGGAAAGGGAAGAATTTGTAACCAATCAGAAAGTACAATGTAGAGACGCTTAAACCAGTCCCCACGCGGAAATACCAGTCCGAGGATCGGCTTTTGGTCCAATTAGAGGGCGCCATAATCTATCTTTGTTTTTGGTTTTATTTTTTTCTTTCGAATTCCTACAAAGACAAAAGTGACGATTAAAAATAGAAATCGATATGTGTTTAACTTTGATGTGTATTATCTTGTTACAAAATGGCTACTAGTGTGAGGAAAGACGCCGTACGGAAGAGCAGCACAAACTCAACACAAATGGTATAATGCCATTTACAAAGCTCGCGTCTTTATCATTTCAACTTCCGGTCTTCCAGATTTGATTGGACATTAGAATATACTATCATTTACATATGTACACCAAGACTTGGCACAAGTTACATAATTATAAATTAGGAAGCCATCGTTCTAAAGATTATGATACATAAGAAGTTATTACAAAGATAATATATAATCTTTGTGACCATTTTCAGGGTTGTAAATCTGTTCGAGAATTAGGAAAGATTGTGCGTAATCTTATAAGATTATTTGACGCCCGGGACAGGGAGAAACGAGACCTCAATACAAATCTGCTTTTTAATGGAAAAAAAATATCACTTAAAAAATTCTGCAATCTTAAGAATAATCAAATTCAAATGTCATGAACCTATGGCAAAATAAAGACAAAGGAAACAAATACGGAGATTACTGAGAGATGTAAACGGATAACAAGACCAAGTATTTCGGAAGGGTAAGCGTCTTCTGCTTCGTCGGCGATACCCGCCATGTAAATTTTGGTCACTCTAGTAAGTAATACAGAATTATTTTTTCTTCACGTCCTTTTTTTCACTCTCTTTCTAATACTTTGTCTCAATGGCTGTTTTATTGATCAAACCAGTATTCTGAAGATTCGATTGTTTGGTAACCCAAGTTTCCGTTAACAAGAATGAGATTAAATCTGTGTAACAAGAGCATAACTCATGTGGTCAAACGTCCAGTCCTATTCATGGGTGATATCTCTATCCGTTCATTCTGAGGACTATCTGCTCCTACGTTACTATATATAGCGTTTGTGGTCACCGTTAATAGTGAAGACGAATAACATAAACCCGGGACATGAATCTGTGACGTGGATACCCTGTCGTATCTGTATATATACCGATATGTCTTACATACAAAAGTCTGCGTTAACTAAACTACGGATATATATATGTAGATATATTAAAACAAAACTTACCTTTGATGTAAAGATCTTTGAGGTAAATCAGTAGAAAAATGGATTTTATGACAGCTTATCGACAAGGAACACACATGTACTCCAATTGTACATTTGTTGACCAAACTATGTGCATGACCTACAGCTATATTTAGAACAATGTAAATAGTATCGGCACCACAGGGGCCTGTAACAATATTCAGTGGGAGGGGGGTTTGTATGGTATACTATCACAGGGGTCTGTTTCAATGTTCTGGGGGATGATGGCTTGCATGGTGTACTATCACAGGGGCCTGTTACAATATTCTGGGGGAGAGGGGCTTGGTTGGTATACTATCACAGGGGCCTGTTACAATGTTCTGGGGGAGAGGGGCTTGCATGGTATACTAGCACATGGTGCCTGTTACAATGTTCTGGGGGAGAGGGCGTGTATGGTTTACTATCACAGGGGCCTGTTACAATGTTCTATGGAGGAGAGGGCGTGTATGGTTTACTATCACAGGGGCCTGTTACTATGTTCTATGGAGGAGAGGGCGTGTATGGTTTACTATCACAGGGGCCTGTTACAATGTTCTATGGAGGAGAGGGCGTGTATGGTTTAATATCACATGGGCCTGTTACAATGTTCTATGGAGGAGAGGGTGTGTATGGTTTACTATCACAGGGGCCTGTTACAATGTTCTATGGAGAAGAGATTATATGGTATGTAGATATATGATCATAACAAAGCCGATGGGTTCGATTTGTTTACTTTTATTAAAAGAGAGAGAGATTAACACGTATCGTGTATTAATGTTACACACGACAGCACAGATGACAACACATAATTCTGTCACCACAATAGCAGGAACAAATGCTAGAAATATTCAAAGACAGTCTTACTGACAAAAGAATTCAACCGTTCACTCGAATAGAATTCAAATGTACCGAAGTATCAAGGACAATAAAAGAAACCCATACGGCAGAAACTTTCAACCAATCTAACAACTTCGTCAAAGTCCGTCAAGTGTCACATGTCCAGTCCGTAGCTGACCACAACTCACTTACAGCACACATACACGTGTACAAAGCGCAAACAAAGAAACGTACTTGCGCTATATTCTGTATACGTACCGGTATACATTAACAGACAAAACGTACCGCGAGTTTTACAAACAATATACAAGTAAGAAAGAAAAACAACCAGTTCAGTATATTGAACTAAACGACAAATACATATATTTTATATCCAACAGAATTTGACAATCAATAAAAAATAACTTAATAATTTTGACCATGTTATGCAGTATACTATCACAGGGGCCTATTACAGCGTATTGAAGGAGAAGGGTTTGTATGTTATACTATCACAAGGGCCTGTTACAACGTAATGAGGGAGAAGGGCTTGTATGGTATACTATCACAGGGGCCTGTAACAGTGTTTCTGGGGGAGGACTTGTATGGTATACTGTCACAGGGGCCTGTTACAATGTTTCGGGGGGGGGGGGGGGGAGGGGGGCGGTGGGGGGGGTGAGGGGAGTAAGGCTTGTATGGTATACTATATCTAGTAAAGAGGTACAACGAAATATCGGAGAGAAATTCACTAATTTTTACATCTTTGGTACCAAACTCATTACAAATAAATTACCTAGAAGGTAAACATGACATGAATCACAACAGACTAAATTTCGGTCTTTTCGCTCACTGTGAATAATTCCCGGATGTAGCTATATCTGTCTGAGGAAATCAACTGAAAAAGCCGCTGGTAAGTATTTAATTCACTTTCAGGTGACATATACTTATATACGTATACAACTCCGAATGTAAAGTCTAAAGTATCAGTCGCCATTTTTTTTGGTAACACCAAAGGAGACTTTAATCATGTGTTGTAATGTGGTTCCTGTAATCCTTGACAAATATACTTTACTATGTGTTCCGACAGATTAACAAAAGACATTTATAACACTTTAAACATCAAAAGAAAGGAAACGAAAGAAGAAATTCAGGGTTGTATTTATTAGTAATATACAGCAGCTATTACAATAATGTCTTATAATTAACGATTTTTTGCCTTTCATATGTCGCACAATCTATCTTATGTCTTTGGTTTCCCCATTTATTTTTCTCACAGAACATTTTTTGACATATTTTCCAGCAACATTTCTTCTCATCGTCATCACAGACACTTATTAACGTGTAATTATACAACTGAAACGTGTTATTAACTTCGTACTGGCCACACTATTGTTTTTGATTTGCAATAATCCTATTATTTACGGACGTTTTATTGTTTCTCATAATTGCTTAAAGCTTTTCTAAAGAATATATCAAGCTGTCAACAGAACCTTCATTGAAACTTAAATTCGATGAAATTTAATGTGAACGAAAGAAAGCGAATTATGACAAAGCAGAATAAGACAAGGTGTTCCGAAAGAGTAAGCGTTTACTGCTTCATTGCGGGAGGACAGCTCTCATGTAAACACTTGTCAATCTGTAATAGCAAATTCACATTGTCAGGTGAGAACACGATAAATAACAACGGAACCAACGGCACCAACGAGCATCAAACACGCCCAACTTCATTTCGCACAAGGATATAGAATATTTCCTAACGATCATGATGACTTCCCCAAAACCTTCATCAAATGGCATAGCTCAAAGCCCTGTGTTGCGAGTTCATCAGTTGATGACTTCTTACAATAAAATCGTGACAATGGGAACACGACCTTGAATATCGAATTCACGGCGACATGTTAACACCATAGGTTGGCGACGCAGGCTTGTTGCTTTGTAGAAAAAGGAAATGCACAATAGAGCAATGAAAATCC
This sequence comes from Ylistrum balloti, assembly GCF_031769215.1. Taxonomy (NCBI): domain Eukaryota; kingdom Metazoa; phylum Mollusca; class Bivalvia; order Pectinida; family Pectinidae; genus Ylistrum; species Ylistrum balloti. The sequence goes on along the minus strand of NW_026782122.1, from coordinate 109,248 downwards.
TCACGCTTATCATACGGCTTGGTGGAAAACTAGTCATATTGGTTTCTTTGGAAGTAGAAGATTCTGTCGTGTACTTGATATCCAAATCTGCTGGGTATATACAATAGATGTTGTCAATTATGTAAAGACCATATGTCTGTCTAAAGAAACTCGATCATTTTCATGATTTCGTTCTCCGTATATTTCTACTTTGATATTACTTACATACTATACCGGGGATATCCTTTCTCTAGTATAAGTATGGAGGCCATACAGCTTAGGGTAAATTTCGTGGTATTTGTAACTGTTATAATGTTGTTCTATTTTTGATTATTTCAAAATCTGAAAACGTGTTTATTTTTCTTTATTCTCTGCGCGATTGAATCGTCAGATATTTTTTTTTCTTTTTGATGTCACCTTGAAATAAGATGTCTTTTCGTCCGTGTATCATACAACTTTAATACATTTATCATGTTACATAATTTAAACCATGAATAGTCGATAGTCTTCCAACATTCCGATTTTATCATCGATCTTTTCATTTTTTCTCACTGATCGTAAAAACCCCAAAAATACCAACAAATAAACATATGCACGTTTTACTATACAGTATAGCCAAATTACAAATTTAACTGCACCATACAGCTATGTCTTCATTCTGGGACTAGTCCGTAATGCCAAATGCCTAAATTTGGAAGCCTAGAAGACAACTGAGAACAATCCAAAGTGATCAAAAGAACCGTTTTCAGATGCACATTCTGTAGGTAGGTAATACGGCTGTTCTTTTTAGAATGAACATTAATATAAATTGATAAATGAGTTGACGTAACCTTGTAAATGCTAGCGGAGAAATGTCCTAAAACATAAAATTTGTTATTTTAACCAATGACGTGTGTGTTTCATAAACGTCAGCCATATACTACTTTTGTTTATCAGATAAATTGGATAAACTAACTTCCTCCCATAGTACGTCATAATCCTGAAATACGAGTCTTCACACGGACGGGATAATGAGGCTTATTAATTTTACTGTTTATTAGTTGCGAAAGCTCCATGAACAATTAGCGCGGAAAAATAATAAAAGTGTTTAATTATAATAAAGATATTCAAAGTAAGAATAAAAAAGACGTTTATATATATCATAAACGTCTTTTATGTTCCCTTCTGGCTTGATATATTTCTTATTTGGTAATTACGTCACTGACAGGACTAAATCATCTTACAGACCATGATTACATCTTGTTTATCAACATTTTTGGGGAGATGAATGGCCTGTCATACCTGGTTTGTAGCTTCCTGGAAATGCTCCTCCGTGAAAGATTTAAAATTATCTATTTCTGAATACATATTCATCTTGCCTCTCGCACTTTTACATCTTTAATGCCAAATTATCCCTCATTGTTGCTGTCACCGTTCATGTATTTCAAAGTTTTAACACAATACCTACCACAGGACACATTTATTTTACAGTGTCTGTTACGCAATTGCTGGCAGTTCCAAAAAAGAAATCAGAACTAATACAAAGCTAGAAGGAATGATTAAAGACGTCTATAAAAATAAAAACAGCCAATGAGCTTTGCTTTATTCTGTGTATATCAAGATACATCTATCATAAATATTACGAGAATAAATGAACAATTATTTACAGCTAGGTCCATTCACGTTTTCTCATAATCTTTTTCACGGTTTCATAGTTTAGATTCTCTTCAAAATATATATCCTAAATGTTAACTATATGCGTATGTAAAAGTTCACACGAATACACATATTTGTGGGTGTAGGAAGAACTGATAATTAATAATTAAAAACTCACCAACTGTTATCTAGTAATCATATTCTCTCGTTATACAGCGTAAATGGTGATATCTAAAACAGCTGTACATTTACGAATTAGTGGTGACATGTTTAAGCCAAAGGCTTGCTGCTCAAGAAACTGGAATCTTACAAGATAGACACTGAAAATCGTCACATTCATCACAAAGCTCTGTGGAAAATTGTATCTCTAGAAACTGGAATCTTACAAGATAGACACTGAAAATCGTCACATTTATCACAAAGCTCTGTAGAAAATTGTATCAGTTATACATGGTTGCACTGTGGGACAATTTTTTCTTCATTTTGACCGAATTAAGACCAATCCAACTAAGAAAATGTCTCCAGAATTAATTTATTGGCTCAATTATCATTATTACTATTATTCAATTTTCCATTTGTAAATATGTGTAACTACTATTTATCCCATGAAACATAATTGAAAAGATGTTATATTTGGTACACGTTAATATTTCCTAATGATATTTCCTATAAGTTTAGATTGAAGAATAACTTATTATGTCGAACTACAAAGGCAAGTCTGTGTTCCATATGAAAAGAAAAATGTTATCGAAATGAAACATCAAAAGAGAGATGAAAACCAGTGTTCCCAATGTACAGAGTTGTTTTACATCGTACACGGCTCCAGTAACTTAGTGGTCAATGTGTTCTGGTTGCTTAGTATGGTAACTATGAAATTATTGCCTTATCAGAAAAAAACACCAAGAAAACCCCAACATGGCAACAATCATAACTCAAATCATAATTCAACTCAAATTCAAAAAAATTTGAACAAAAGAAAAAATTAAACGGAGACTCCTGAACAAGTACAAGGAGAATAAGACCAGGTGTTCCAGAAGAGTAAGCGTCTTCTACTTCACCCAACGCCCGCCATGTAAACCTTGATAAATAAAGTGAATAATATAATATAGAAATAAAATAATGATTATTAAATATGTTCATGCTTTGTGTTTAAAAAATATACAGCTGTACAGACTAAATGCGCTTGCTAAACCTGTTACGATAGAGACATAAGAAGCTTACTTTAACCCTTGTTGATAAAGCGAACTGATCAATAGATTTTTGTAATTTTAAAATCAAAAGGATATATACTGAATTCCCGGTAAGATTTTTTAATATCCGAACACAGATCATCACATGTGTTTCATCTTACATCTCAGAAGGTTCTTGTTAATGCTTGTCGTTGAGTTCATTTAAAGGGCAATCAGGAGTTGAACACATATTTATCTCTGTACGTGTTTGTTCGAGAAGTCATTTTAAATAGTTTAACAAAGTCACTTTATATTTCATAACTGTCTTTAGATTAGTCGTGTAAAGTACACATCAAAATGCAAAATTAGGCAAAACGTCTGTTGACGTCATTCTAACTACGCCAAATGTAGTTTTATGAAACAATTAAAAACCACCACATTTGCAACATTCTGACTTTAGTAAATGAGCAAATATATATTTGATGTTATTTGATGTCATAATAGCTATATGCAATTACAGACATTATACTTATGTACTGAAACGTATAACGCATTCTCTCGTGATATGTTACATGGCCGTCGTGCGTGTTGTTTGTTCTTGGTTCCAGTGTTATTCCAGCTTCGGGTACTCAAGAACTTTGTCTGATGTCCCGACACGGACGTATTTCTGCGAAAAACTCCCGACCGCTCTTGTGACAGGAACGGTGGACACAGGTTCGTTCCTAACTCATCTCAGTATGACAGTCTGGATAAATGGCTAAAGATCGACACGCCGGAAAAACAGGTATATCTACGGTGCTGGAGATTGTGAAACGTTTTAAATTAAATTTAATTTCGGCATTAAATTGGTTCAAATCTTTTGCAAACAAACTGCATAAAAATAGACATTTGGTTCTTAAAAGACGTCCCCTTCATCTAGATTTTCTAACGTGCATAGCGGAATACAGCTGGTATGATTTCCTTTATACTTTCAATGAATCTTTTGAAGTAAAATTGTTTTATACTCCTCACAGTCATGTCCAGAGCGTATACTGGAATCAGCTTGTCCGTCCGTCTGTCCGTAGAACAAAATTCCCGAATACGTATCAGCTCAATTTTCTCTTAAACGTTCATGAGATCTGCCAGTACAATATGGAGTTGTACCCTGTAAAGTAAATTTGCATTTTGGATCCCGTTTTAGAAAGTTATGTCCATCTGTGCGAAATGAACAGAATTTTGTCAGGTTATGCAATCGATAATTAACATTTCCGTGGCTAGTTCAGCTTCTAAGGAAACTATTGCACAGCATACCTTGTTATCGTTCTGATTCCCGATCTGTAGGTATGTAAAAATATGACTTTATAATACAACAAAACAGTTAGTCACTGACATCGTTTGATCTGTTCCGTCCTGCTGTCTTTTCCTTATACAGTTCTAATCAGAATTCCACGTTCTAAACGAAATGCTGTGTTCCATTCTATCCGTTTGAATTATAAATATTTATGTCCACTTCGTAGTTGACCCTTTGCAGATGATAAAACTAATTCTAACACTAAACCAGCCTTGAAATTGAGAGACTTGTAGTCTCGAAGTTTTATCGAAAACTGCATTCCACGTTTATTTCATTCTAATAGTCATACAGATCAGAATATACACGTGAAAATCATTCAATATTGTCTTTCATTATTTAAGTCTAATGTATTGATGATATGGTATAAGAACTTTGTGATTGGTATAAATAATTCACTCATTTTTTTTTTAAATTCCAGACTGGTTATTTGCTACTATGGTGTTCAAGCGTACTTGCTATCGTCTCAAATGGCAGAAGAAGACGTTGTTTCTCTATTCAAAGGAACCATAGACAGCCAAGATTTTGATGACAAAACGGTGTGCTTTGAATTTGCACAGAACAGTGCTTACTTTCCTTTGGAAATCGGCACAGATCTATTTAAATGCTGCGGATCTGATATAATGTCACCAACCAGTTTTAATGTAAGGGTGAATACACCCCTCCCCAAAGAACAATGATATTGTGAGTGATAACGAAATATGCACCACAACTTGTACATTACATAACTTCGTACTCTTTTCTTTTCATTTTCTATTGTATACTCTCAAGTTTGAGCAATAAAGGATGACGAACTGTAGCACATCCATCCCTGTTGCGTTTTCCATTATAGGTTTAATGATAGTATAATGTGGACAAAGCTCAGAAAAGATTTATATATTTCTTTGAATTAATAACATGGAGTATTCATCAAGCTAAAACCATTCCTATTAATGAATTAAGGAGAACTAAATCCACAAAAGAAAAACAGCAACAATATGACAACATTCGACTTTACACACATAGCCCAGATTACCAGAGATAGCATAGCATTTCCACTGCTTAATAAAAGCTAAAAGATGCGAGAGATTTGATTCAAACGTTAAAAATCCTACAGAGAAAACGACAGCTACCGAGTCCGAAATCGGGTAAAGGTAGGGAAGTTCGGACAGAGTGATAAGTTCAGACAGGAAGAGAAGTTCGCACACGGAGATAAGTTCGGACAGGGAGGTAAGTTCGGGCAGGAAGAGAAGTTCGGACAGGGAGATAAGTTCGGACAGGGAGGTAAGTTCGGACAGGGAGGGAAGTTCGGACAGGGAGGTAAGTTCGGACAGGGAAAGAAGTTCGGACAGGGAGGGAAGTTCGGACAGGGAGGATAGCTCAGACAGGGAGGGAAGTTCTGATAGGGAGGGAAGTTCGGACAGGGAAGGAAATTCTGACAGGGAGAGAAATTCGACCTGCAGTGAGAGCAAAGATTGAACAATAACCTCTGCTCTCAAGACAGACACAATAGTACCTTTTTAATGTCAATGTGTTCATTAGACAAAATGCACTCACAAAGAATTACTTATCGCTTGCTTGTTAAGGGCGAACGTGGGAACGAGGAGAAAGAATTCTGTTGACGACATCTAACCGCTTTGGCTACCATTTTAGCGCGATGGCAACCAAAACAATTCCTATTATTTACGAAGTTGTTCAAACTTCAAATATCTCTTATTTAAAACTATATAGGCCGATTGCCAATGAGCCACTGTCACCTTATTCACTATTCTTATTTACGAACTAAACTTTACGTTAATACCCTGACAAATATTATTCACATTGCAGATAATGATGATAAAGATGATTTTCCTGTAAGAACACACTGTCTTATTATCCCTGTCATTTTTCTGACGACACTATGATGGTGTTTTTGTGTGATATATTCAGCTCATTTCGTCGATTATAAATTTGAAATACGATTTTGTTGAAAGGTAGGTATTTTAACCGAAAGATAATTTGATTACGTTCGAGAACTAAAGAAAGGATTAAGTCAGTTATTTAATTGAATAATTGTAAGAAAGAAATACAAGTGAAGAGCATCTCGTAAGTGGAATTAACTATAACATACAACTGATACCAAGTGATGCAATTATTTTCACCAAGTTTGTCGTCATGGAAACCTAGTAAGACGAGAGTCTTGTAAACAAAGCAGAGTGATGTAAATTAGAGCCGTATATATTTAATATTGGTCCATCATATTTAAGCAGGGTGGCGTTGAGAATTTTTAAAAAAAATGTACTCATGTGAGTTGAAGAACTGTACTATCAGAGTTGCGGTATGGTATAGAGAATATTGTCAAGAAATCAACTATTAAAGAAGAGTAGATACACTGACTACGTTTTAAACAAATATAACGATGTCCAGTGCGAGTGTTGTTTACCAAATCCCCCTGATATGTCACAATATTTTATACAAACGGAATGCTGAATTTGTGAATCTGGGCAGTACATATCGATAGAAAATACTTTATTCCCGTGTAAATCATTTTATCGGATGTACATTAGACCTAACATTTACTTTTAAACTATGTCTTATAATTAACAAGTAGTGTATCACAGGCCGCGATGGCCGCCATCTTTGATCAGCTGAGAGTTCCGATTCTAAATGCTAGATTTCTTCCATATTAGTGTCACAGCTAATTATATTCAGTGTTTAAACAGACAATAACCTTTTTACATAACTTATATAACTTAATAGATACCTGCTTGCACTTTGAAGATATTTTAATCAACTTGGCTGTGTCGCTCCCATTGTAAAACTGTTGAGGATCATGTTCCGGACAGTTTCTTCATACTTTTTATATACGACTCAAAAACGAATATTTTTCAATTATTGCAATTTCAATTTTTGATTTTTTTTTTGTCAAAGACTTGTCAATAGTCACATATTTCTTATAGCACCATCTCTTTATAACGTTCCTGGCGACGGGACATTATTTATGGGTGTCATTAGGTCGATTCATTTAGTGACGCCGCAATATTGCATCCAAATCTCTTTATATAGTAATTTTATAATCAGTAAGAGTGTAAATACCGGAGAATTTTTCGCATTATCAGCCCTCATCCCGTCATCGGATATAATACCCATACGTTATAGATATACATGGTAGACATTGTCGCAGTATTCGCAGGTGTTATCTCCCTTGTCTTGGTATTTCAAAGAGTTCTCTCCCTTGTATCAATGGAGAAATTGATGCGTTGATAAATTTCCATAAATAATTAGTTACTATATAATTATTTATACAAGGATTTAGCATAATCTAGTACGTTAATTGCAAGATATCAGCTGTTATATAGAAATTGATAAATTCATCTAAATATTTTCTTAAATTACAGTTAATTAACTGCGTTTTCATCAATTTCTAGAAATCACAAAGTTATTTCTGTAAACGATGTCCAAAGTACTTGTGGTCCTTGTGGTGTAAATGTAAATTAGTTAATTCAATTGGTTAAATCAAAGACACGACACACTCTTATACATCAGCCGTTTATCTCGATCTTTACCTACAACGTAAGCAACATGGACAACTTTCCACCAAGCTGTATGGTAAATGTGATGATTTTCAATGCAAATGTTTCATTTCTGGAAAGAAACGATAGCGTTTACATTTCGCAGTTGATTTGATATTCAAGGGACTGTTCCTATTATCATGGGCAAACTCGTAACACAGGATTTCAAAAGAGTAAGGATGGTGAAGATTATGGGGAAAATTAACGGTAGTCATAGTAATCTCATTAAGAAATATATTTGATATTATTATTATTACTATTACACTCTTAACGGACCGTCACCACATAAACAGTTATTAGGGCCATCAACCGGTGAAAAACACAGCGATCCAAAAAGGAAATAACATCAAACAAACTCAAAGATAAAAGACAAATGCTAAAAATCTTAGATGGGTATATTATCACAAAAGATTCAGATGGTAAGTCAAAGTCTATTATATAGACCAACAGCTTTCAGAAAACCTAGAATTTTACAAATCTCAACAGTTCCAAAGGGGTCTTTAGACTTGTAACGTTACGCTAAAAAATTTCTCGAGTAGACAGAAAGTCACTGCAGTTTAATAAAAAAATGTTTAACGGTGAATGGCTCATCACATCTTATGCACCGAGGATTTATATCTGATAAGAAGCTGGACGTGTTAGATGCTCTTTAGTTTGCCTGTTATTCACGTTTAAGAACGTGACATTACTTACTTGGATTGAACAAGGTTTACATGGCGGGTGCCGTAGATAAAGCAGAAGACGCTTACTATTCTGGAACACTTATTCTCCTTGTATTTTTTTCCGGAGTCTCTGAGTAAATCTTTCTTTTGTTCCTATCTTGTCCTAGTTTTATAGAATTGGAGTTTGGATTATGATTATGTTGACAATGGTTGTTACAATAGTGAATGGCTTTCAAAATAAGTACCTATCTGAAGTGTGCCACCTCGCTTATTAGGCGACCGAGAAAAACCAAATGCCAGAAAATATAAATGGATAGATGCACTTAATTCATTCATTTCGTCTTTTTGAATAATAGATGGTTTCAAAATTCCGGAAAGTATGCGTGTGTATATGTATGTTACATATTTTTTTCTACTATAATCTTATTTCAGCGCTTTCCGTGATTGCATAAATAATCCGATGCTCTATTTAATCAATGAGCTAACTTGCCAAAATGTGTTAATGTCCTAAAATTTGATGGTGTCATGAAAAAGTCAACAGTATTGAAAATAATCAAAACGTGACGTGGGCATACGGCAAATATGACTGACTAAATAAAACACGAAGCCTGTGGCGTCCAGCCTTGGAGGAATTAAGATCTAACTGCAATATGTTAAAGACATTTCATCCAGTATAGTCATCGAAACATGAACCAGGATTTACACATTATCTGTGCCAAGTCTGGTTTAGATTGTGTACTGCTTAACGACGCCCTGTTAAGAGCAACTGTTATTTATGTAAGGCATTGCTTGTGAAGTGTGTTTCTGGGAGGCAGCGTAATATACCTGGGTTAGCCTTCTTGTGACAGTGTGAAACATTGACCGACTTTTTAAGTGCTATCACACTGAAGTATAGACAAAGACACCCAGCAGGATACCCCGCCCGTTCACTTTATACTGACAACAGGCCAATCAGTCGTTACACTACCATAGTCCTAAGCCTTAAGCAGTAACTAGGGCTACCATTTAAGGATTTGGTTATGTCTAGCTAAACATATATAGATTCTAAGTAAAATAAGACACAGATGTCCTCTTTTTATTCACATGATTTATTGCACAGTCATCTTACTTACACAATATAGATATATGTAGATATATATATTTATATATGTATATATAACAACACTATTGACATACTGAAACTTTGGTACACATGGTCAACAACTACCGAGACATTGGCCCTGTTTATATTGGTTGCCATGACAACCAGCTTGCAGGGAGGTCACATGATGCATCAGTAATAATACTGATTTATTTTTGCGTATAACAATTCTAAAATGTCACATTTTCTATTAAAAGTATGTACAACATAAAATCTATCATTAAAATTTGCTAATTGTAAGTCATAAAAGCATGGATCTAACCAATCTACCCTAATAATGTATATCAAAAGACAGTTGCAGACTGATCAAAGAACAACATGGTCAGCATTTCTTCAAAAAAAATATGTTCAATTCTAACAAATGAAAATCCATAAAATTGTTTTTGTGATGTGATTTTTCATTGGTGAAATAAATATGAATAAATCTACATGAAAGAATCCAATATACACCTGATCAAAAATAAGTGACAACAAAGAAACAAGAAACAAAGGGCACACATTTGGCATGACAATACCTTAAACCTGACACACCTTGGCTGGTGGTTTCTCTGTGGTAGAACACAGCAGTGTACCCATTTCATAATAAACAGTAAATCTTTAGGCCTATTATACTACCAAATTAAATCCTGGAAATATTTATTACAACAAGACATTCATTTACCATCAGATTCGTTTTTGTAACAAAACAGCAAACATTTACCATCAGATTCGTTTTTTTAATAAAACAGCCAACATTTACCATCAGATTCGTTTTTTTAACAAAACAGCAAACATATAAATGATTCTGAACCAGAAATAAATTCTCAAACTAGTTGTTATAGTTAATGACCTATATATTTATTTGGTCAATCTGATTTGGCAGATGATCCGAGTCCCCCCTCCCTCCCTTTTATTCTCACAAGTTGTACAAGAATGCTATACAAACACATGAACATTTTACAATTGAAAGAAAACATACTACACTGAATTTTTATCCCCATAAAAAAAAATAATAACATCACTGAATTTCACAACCATTATTGCAAATAACAACCAAGAAAGTGGTAATGTGTGAAAAATTAACAAAAAAACCCTAAGAATCATGAATACTTAAACTTGTTCATCAAACAACATATATTTAAAATATAATTTAACTATTGCAGTAGTAGTGTAAAGGATAAAAACTACGTCTTTTATCTGAGAGAGAAAATCTAGTAGACAGGTAAAACAGCATTGTGTTTAAATCATCTGCATTTGACAGAGAAGTTTTCAAAAGACTTGGCCTACATTACTAATTATCTTACAGTAGCTAGCTTATCATATGCTGGTATCAAACTTTCCCTATAGAGAACACAGAAGCTATTTGAAATGTTTTACGAAAAGAGAGACAGAAAAATGATCAATTGTAAGCATCTGGAAATTATTTTCAAACAATTTGTTCTTATTCAACAGCCTTAGACTAATACAGCCTTCTACTCCATTCAAAAATCAGATCTTTCAAAAAAAACAAAAAACAAAAAAGAGATGTTAGTTTAACACCAACTGAACAAAAATAGCTTATTGCAACATTACAAAGTGTAAAACATTTATAGCACTATCCTACTTGTAGATTGAGATGCTCAATATTAAAACAGATGTGAGAACACAAGAGTAAATAGAACGTGCCTCAGAAAATGAGATTTGTCAAATAAGTCACATCAAGATATGTTTCATGTACAGGATATATCAAACCAGACAAAGAGAATCTCCAAGTGGAGATATTCAGGATAGTTTGAAATTCATTTTAACTCCAACAAAACATAGAGATAAGGTTTCACCGTATATATGTAAAACTAATTGTTCATCTTACAAATGAAAGGGATAAACATACTATAAGTTTAGTTCAAATGACCTTGATCAAGGTCACAAGCGTCAAAAACCACTGAGGGTTACTAGGGTAATAAACTAGATATTCTGTTAATATCCGTGTCATGTTCAACTACTACCAGTACTTAAAAAGTGCACAGTGAATACAAATACTGGCAAAGACTAACAGTATAATTAGAACACAAAATATGATTTATCCTAAATGAAGTGAATTAAACACAAAAATACATCATACTAGGAAAGGCTCAGCAGTAACTATAAGAAATACAGAGCAAAACAAAAGGTATGTATTCAGGTACAATAACACAACATATATGAATGTGACTTGACTAGCAGAAAGTTTATCACAGAAACTTTGCGTGATATACTTTCAGCACGAACCTCACAGAAGTCCTTCCTTTGCTCTACAAACACCAATGCAGATCTCCCAAGTTTGTTCACAAAAACATCTAATCTCTCTACCTCAGAAGAAAACTGTCACAAGTTTCTTAACATCTAAACCTACAAACTAACATCAGATATCTCTCTTTATATAGATTGATGAGTTGATCTACAAACTTTGATATAGAAATGGTTGAATTTGTCAGTAAACAACAAAAACCTGACGAGACATAGTATAAATCATTTTTTTAAAAAGTGTCTGTAATATTTCAGTTGTGTTGATAAATGTTTTGGACTAGAACAATAATGCCATGAACAATTTCAACCAGTAGCTGGACTTTTAGATCAGTATGGTACAACAAGATCTATATACCAAGAGAAATGTAACTATATAATGTATTGTAGCTGATCAAAAGTCTCAGCTTGTATTATACTTAGCAATTATAAACAGCCCTATTATGGTCATGATGTTTTATGAATGAGGTTTATTGGTGTATAATTTAAACCAGCATTTTAAATGTTATAAAATAAGAATACTAAGAATATTGATAATAAAGACAACTGTGTTTCCCACAGTAATCACGACTTTCATACAAAATCTGGGCCATTTTTACTGAGGTAAACATACCAGTTTGTCAGCATATAAATGTACTTCAGACAAAGATCAGGACGGACCTATTAGTACAGGCCTCAAAAGGATTTGTCAAGCCTTGATAAGTAAATAGTTCAGATCAGTTGATATGTCCTTTTATATATCTGATATAAGCAACCTTGGTCAGAGTGATAACATAAATGACCCTATTTGTTACATTTCTTCAAATTTTACACATCTATATGGAGACATAACCAACAAAATACAACCTATACCCTTTAATACTTTAAAGAAAATCAGACATGGCAAAAACTTTTGCAATTCCTTAAGTCAAGAGAAAAACAAGATGAAACGGGACCATACAATCAGCTAAGTACAATTCCTTAAGTTCAGAAAAAGCTGACCCCAGTGGGGACATAATCCAGTTAAAATCATTTTACATTTCCTTATATTAAGAGAAAGCCGACAAAAGACATAATTCACAGTTGCCATCAGTCCTGTACGGCCTTTACATTCTGTAAACAATTCACCGTTAAATGAAGTACTTAAGTCACAATCCTCAAGTTAAACTCATTTCGACTCAAATGTTAATCAATAATTATGTGTTTCTGGCAAGGTGCACTTCTAATTGCAGTAAACAAACATGGCACAAAAATATAGTTTCTTAATTCAAAGCACCTGGTCGAAATTTAAAAATATAGGAAAAGAAATAAGCACCGATACTAACATAAAGACCAAACATTTAGTAATACTTATAAAGAAGACATCTTGTGCATCTAAATGTAATGTTTGTTAGAGTTTCAAAGGAGTTATCTCCCCTCACACACAACATCAACTGTGTGAAAACAAAGTGGAGTTGTTCGTATAATTAACACAAGATATAAGAATCTGAATTTAACAATTGTGTTCTCAAATTTAAAAAAAAAAAAAAACCTGCACAATCGATATCAGTTTGTTTTTCCAGCTGTTTAAAATTGCTGATAAAATACATTCAGTAAGTTCTACATGCCATAAAAGTAACTGAAAGAGGGGTGATACATACAAATCCAGCAATATGAATGCAGTAAAAATCTAGACTTATGTTCTCTCTGATCTATTTAAAATCATGAATCATTTAAATCTGATCACAATGTAATACAATGAAAAAAATAGTCAGAAAATAGATTGCAAAGGAAATGTCATTTTAATGCGATATGTTTGAACATAAGAAAAAAAAACAAATGTATTTCCCCTTATGACAAGGAAAGGGACTAAAACAGTTTTTTTAAAAACTCAGTAAACATGAAGAGATCTTTCCCCCATAAAATAGAATACATGAATTTGTGACATCTTTATAAAAAGCAAAAGGAAAAAATCACAATTAGGACAATTCTATAAAACATACCAACTTTCACTTATAAAGCTATGATGCAGAATCAATTTGGCAAGAAATTTTCATTTAAAAATTTCTAAATACAAAGCTACATACATTGTACACAGATAAACAATTTCATCACTGTAACATCAACACATAAAAGATGTGACCAAAAAGTGGTCCGTACTACATATGTAGTACAGAGAAAACATGCACAATATACTATATACTACAACAATCTGATCAGCACCTAAATATACACATTGAAAAGTCACCAACATGACATACAGATCTCTATCTTCCCTTCAGTTGGTACTGTGAGTAACTTGATCAATTTTGACAACTTTCATATTTGAGGACTTCGACAACAATTTTCCTTATTTGGTAAAATACTTATTTGGTCAGTTTGCATTGGAGGGCAAAAAGTGATGTGATGGTAGACGTTCCATTGAGGATATCTATGATATATAAATATTTAATTCATCAGTGTTTTATCATCGACGATAATAAACTAGTTAAAGTTTCGGCAAAAAATGACAATCATTTAAAATGTATTTTGCATAAATCATCAATTTGATTCTTTAAATACAAAGAGAACAGGTTTTTTTTAGTGAGCTTTATCATAGTTTCATATATCTTAAGGCTAGTTTGCACAATGCAGACCTGTTAACAATAAAAGACTTCTTAATTGCACATTGTCAACCTTTCAAAATCGCCAAAAATGGCCCAAGAATGTCAGTTATGAATTTTGTCTAACTGGTAAAATTCCTTTTTAATAGCACAACTTACAGAGATTCATTAACACAATGCAACATAGTAAAACCTTATTTAAAAAACATAATTACAACACAACAACTAAGCATCAGTTTGACCTTTTGTATTAAGTAAGTATCAGTTTGACCTTTTGTATCAAATATTTAAGTGAAATCTTGAAATTTTAACTTGTATAGTTTTGCACTTAGTTTTAATGATACAAGAACAACGTTCGCCATGGCCCATAAGTAATAAATCAGTCATTTACAAAACTTGCTGGTTTCATCCGATTTATACATTTTTATTTAGTTTTCATATAATCCGACGTATATGTCACCCAGTGAATTCACCAAAGTTAAATGTTTGTGTTTAGGTCAGTAGTGAAGTAAACCCTGAAGCTTTTTCATTGGCTGCACCAGTCAGAAATCAATTGTGATGTCATAATATGGACAATGACCCGACATCACAAAATTAAAATGGCTGCCATTGTTTGATTTTGTCCTCTACACTTTTACTTTAATACCTTTCATAATGTAGCTTTTCTGAGCTATGTGACAAGAAGTGATTTGTTTTCATGTCATATAAGATTTTATGAAACTCTTGTCTTGAAGTTTCGTTTTTGATCGCCAAGGTTTGCAAAAATATAACCTTCTCAGACTCCTTTCATAAGATCTCATGTAAAAGGAAAACTCATTTAAGATACTATGCCTGGTATTTACAAATTCAGCTTTGCAAAAAAATACTATTTAAATCCAAAATCCTACTATAAATTCTTTGCTTCCTGATCTATTTCTATTAATTAAGTAAAGAAATTCTTATTTGATACTGGTGGACATGATACATTAAGATATAGCTAACACCATATATAGCTAAATTTAACTCCAAAAAGCCGTTTACTACATAGTGAAGACATTGAAGAATTCTGCACACAGCAATTAATCTACATAATCTACTACAGTAACAATAGCAGACACTGACAAGTATTTCTATAATTCTACTCTAGATACATCAGTCCTGATCATTCTGTACTGTAAAATTATATATTTTCCTCTTCAGTTTATTTTTGTTGGTTTCAAGATCTAAATCCATGTATAGAAATAATTGTTAAGAAAGAAAACTCATTAATTTTAAGAGTACTGTATTTTCCAGATTATAAGTCGCACCTTTTTCCTTGTGAGTCGGGCTGGGGCTTATATTCCAGCGAGACTTATAAATGGATCAAACTGAAAGGCTAAAAATTTGCATGGCAGCTGATAAATATCGGAAAATACGGCACCCTCTACAAAATTGAATCAAATACACAAAGGAAATACACGGAGAAAATATTGGAAAAAATCACGAAAATTTGAGCCCAATGAAAATACATAATTTTACAGCAACAGCTTGGATATGTGTGCAACAATACATTTGTTCATTAAGCCGACACAGTTTCAACTATGGACTCCTTGATGATCTCACCAAAGTTTTGCCCTGTCTCCATCTTGGACCGTAGCAGGTCACGGTGGGTAGATGTGGTGGAAGTGATGGTGGGATTATTGACACAATGGTTTTGTTGGAATTTTTGTGATAAATCTTGAGCTATGCTCGTTGACGATGAGATGATGTTTTCCATGATGGGCGCAATGCCATAGTCAGCATTTGATGACTCTGTGTTGACCTTGGCTGGTTTGCCGTCTGCCTTGTGTGTTGAATGTGCCGTTGATTCGAGCAGAAGGCACTGGTCATTAGTTCTGTCCTTCAGTGGTGGCATGTCAAGGTCAAGGTCAGTATAGACCTTGGCAGTAGATTCACACTCCAGACTATACTCACTCTGTATCTGTTCAGTGCTGTAGCCCTCCTGGACTGGTTTGTAGTTCATGCCTTGGTCTACATACTCCAGGCTTTGACTTACATTGTTAATGAGAGATGAAATGCTGGGACATGTCTCCGCGATTTGGTCCGATGTTGTGTTGGTCATGGTAGTGTAACTGCATGAAGACAGACCTGATTCACTGGTCTGTGAAGTCTCTGTTGAGGTGTAAGTACTGGGGGCAGGGGCTTGCTTGCCTCCCTCAGGGGCCCATTGAGGTTGAGGGGTTGAGTAATTATGGTGGGAGTCAACAGGGGGCGCCACCTGCCCCACACGGTACATGTGACTGGCAGAGTTAAGGGGCATGTATTTGTGTTCTGTTGGGGTACCCTGAATGTAGTTGTTGGGTGGATTTGACCGGTGACAGAACTCCTGGTTGGCTTCCTCCCCTAATGTGCCCTCAAAGGAAGGAGTGGCCAGAGTCTGGTAAGACTTCTGATAATGATTGTTTTCATAGGTGGTGCTAGTGTCGCTAGAGCACTCACTGGTTTCAGAATAGGAAGCTTCCTCCTGCTTGAAGTTATAAAAGGGTGTTGTATTCTGGGCGGTGTAGAGGTCATCCTCTGTATCGTTGAAAAGAAGGACATGAGGAAGAGGGTTAGTAACAGTCCCCTGTGGCAGATCCTTGTATGGGTACATATTGTTGAGCACATTGCGCTGTTGCTCCGCCTCCAAGCTAGCATGCTGGACTTCTGCCATCATCATATTGCACACCTCCGAATTCTGACAGTCACGACAACTGCCTAGTTCATTACTGTTAAACTCAGACAAATCTACTGTTTTAGGCTTATCCTGACTGCCAACTCGATCCTGGTCACCTGATGAATCTGATCCGCCACCTGATTCTAAGTCAGATGTTGACTTTGCCCCCGTCGATCTTTGAAGCCGATATAATGAAGAATCCTCCTCACGTTTTTCAAGCTGAAGCCTCATAAGTGTATGAATAAAATGAGTTCTAACCCTGATGGGGTTGAATTCTATACGACCATTGGTGTTGCCACAGCCATCTTTGCTACAGCCACAAGGAAAGGACAGACGGTCTACCTGACACTTGATACCTGCCACACTACATGCACATGTCTCAGGATCACAATACACCTTACAATCACAACCACAAACCTCGCGCGACACACGGATGTCCTTGCACCGATCCTTCTCCTGAATGTCTATTTTTCTCACCCCTGCTTGCCGCAGTAGGGTGCGTCGTTGTCTAATAGAGATAGGTTGAAGAAATATATAGTCCTCTAAATCTTCAAAGTCGGAATCTTCCTCCTCTTCTTCTTCGTCGTCCTCCTCATCTTCTTCGTCATCATCAGATTTGTCGCACAACTTTGACTTTTCTGTAAGGCCAGACATTAGACGACCCTGTTGTCGATGCTCCTCCAGCATGCGCTGGTGTAAGCGTCGCTGCTCTTTAGCATATTCAGTCACTGAGAAGTCCTCAGCATGAGAGTGCTTCAGCTCCATACCTATAACATAAAATATTTTTGTACATTTATCTACTATCAAACAGTGTTGTTCTCTTTTACCTGTATAAACAGAATCATGGAATTGTTTTGACGAACAATGTACAAAGTGTCTGCCCTAGCTACTTTAATACCTATCCCATACCTAATCATATTAACTATGAAAGTAAACCGTTCATCCAATTCAAGATATTCTCTTACATAAAATTTGTATGATGGAATCAAAAAAGTAAATGTTAAACTGGACACAGAACAAAAACAGAAAGCAAAAAGTTTGGTTATAAACTTGTTACATAAAAAGCTGAGAGGATGTCGACCGATATAAGGGAAGAGGCTATGCTATTTTTCTGTCAGAAAAACACCCCTGTGTATGTTTATGTAATAGAAGAAAAGGCTTTCAATTAGAAATGTTAATGGCATCGGATTGTGTGAGATATATTGATAATTGAGGAGATCCCTGAGATGGCAGTCAAATGGTAAAAAATACCAAGAATGCCTAATTAATTTGCTTTAACTTGTGATATCAGGGAAAAGTAGGAAGCAAAATGATATATGAATGGCCTAAATGTGTTGAAATCATGCAGTCTTACTCAACCAGGAAACATACCCAGAGTAGATCCTCCCTCACTCGGGACACAAACGAAGCCCTGAGATCTTGGAAAGTAATATACTTTGACATCGTGAAATTGCACAGACTTTTTTGGCTTCTTCTGTTTGCTGACAATTCCTGAAACAGAATCAAATCAAATATATTAAACAAGATAATATAAATGAACATAATGTTCAGCATCGCATCAACTTTGGATGTCAACTGTTCAACTTACTTTTATTTTGCAGACATTCCCTATATAGCTATAAACCAGCCAGATATTCATGTCTGAAGTATGGTCGGTTTGAAAAGCTTCTCTTCAATATGGGATTTAATTGTAATTTGACACATCAGCAATAGATATGCCGAGCCACTGTCAAATAAATCATTACTTGTCATTCAAAAACATTAACAAAGGTCATTACTTTTGAAAACCTTTAATGATGTGTCAAATGATGTTATTTCCACTAAATAAACATTAAAAATCACTTGTAATGTCCAATATTTTAAAAAGTAATGACTATCGGAGATTTATGGGTGGGCTTGTTCATGGGATAGGTTTACTGCATCATGAAATATGATACCGAAATTAGCAAATATCTACACAGAACCTCATAGGCCACAGCATTATAATCTATATCATGAACTAGGAGACTATTCCAGGCCACCAAACTCTGATAATCAGGTTTTATACAAGTGTGAAATCATCTGACAAAGGAAACATGTGGAGATATCCTTGTAAAATGGTTACACTAAGCTAATGAACTGTATGCAATTTTCCTGATGTGTCACATACAAATCAATAGATGACATACTCCTGGGAGTACTGATGCGGTCAGTGTCCTTACATTGTCTAACTACGATGGCTTTGATCAATAAAAGAATTTCTGATATAACTTTATAGTAAAGGGTTTTAGTCCCACAAGTGAAAAAGGTGGGCAATAATACAGATCAATGATACTTGTTTTCTTTGTAAATATATATGTTATTTTCTGATTTTGTTAAGGCAATAAAGGACTATGTCAAAATAAGACTATATATAGTATGCCACTAATTCATATTTATCCGTCAGAACACTCCTGTAACATAAGAGGCCACTGATTGGTCTATTTATTATCTGAGGTTATTGTACCGTGGGATTTACTTTGATGCTTGTTGCGCCCTCAAATCAGGGGAAAGAAAGATCAAATTTTATAACTATTTACAGCTTAAACATAATGACAACTATGTGTTCTTACAGTTCAGCATTCATTTTTCAAATTCAAATTTTTAAACCTCTGTAATATAGAATCTAAATAATCATTTATCATGAAAGAAACTCTAATGTGCAGTCCATGGCTATGTTGACCTAGCATTCATATGTTAAGTTTCAGCTGATGCAAACACAAATGGGTCTACTGTACAAAAAGAATACTAGCAATGATTAGAAAAGCAAGTCCATTTTATTTCCCATTTTGCACATTTTGCATTTATTCTTTTTATAATAAGCAGGTCTAGTTTAATCTCCAAAGTGAAGTGTGATGATGTTCTATCTTTAAAGAGAGAAAAGATCTAGATAATATTTTGAATCCTTATCAATAAACCTTTGGCTTCATTCATATATGTATTAGTAACAATTGAGGTTGATAACGGTAGCAAATTCCATAGGTTTATTCTGACTTTTGGAAATATGCAGTTTTAATCTTAATCTTAATGGTAAACATACATTGCACATCTTGCTTTTTTCAATGAAAACTTTACATACAAAGTAGAGAAAAGGTGCCTTGATAACTAACCAATACCCATTGACCTACACCTGACTTCATTTGGAACAACAATTCTACACTGCATCAACACTATCTGATAATAGCACTGTTCTCCCAAACAAACAAAATATCAAATGTGTCATTCTTAATGAAAAAAGGGGTTACAAGATTGATCTCATGTGAAATTCTATTTTGAGAAGTAGAGGTATCCATGGCGACCATAAACTAGTCAAACTTGCTAAAGGTATAACCAATTATGGATGGAAATATTGCTGTAAAGTTTGTTATGTCGGTGAATAGGACTGTCAGATACGAGACAAAGTTGCCAGAACACCGATGTTTGTCTGCAAGAGTTGCAGAGACAGAAAGAGAACGGCAAAAAGAATGATGTGGTGAATTTTTTGCTGAATTAGTGACCTTGACTTCTGATCAAGAGACCAATAACCCTGACAACTTGTGCAAGGTTTAATTTCATTTATCTCTAATTACAGAAGCTAGAATGTCTCAATTTTTTTTCAGTGAACAAGTCCTTAAGACAAGAAATACCTTTTTTTAAATAACAGTTACATTGACCTTTGGCAGATCGTGCTTTTAGCTTGACAAAGAGAGTGACAGACAGACAGACACAAAAAACCATACTCCTGGACCTGCACTTTATATGATTTGCGTATCAATGGGATAAAGATTTTTGAAAAAATAAAGATGAAAATATTAATGTCATATGAAAAAATATGAACAATGAAATAATTTCAAAAAGCCAAAAAACAAAAATAAAATCTTTGGATTATCTAAAATGAACTCTAATGAAACAAATTAAAATTCATCATTGCCTGCACTTATCAGTTTAGCCTAAAGACTTTTTAACATACAAGAATAGCTAAATACCATTTATAATTATCCATGGTAACAGATAAAATAAACCTGCTGAAATTGTCTTGAATATTGATTTCAAAAACTGATCTGAATAAAATCAAGACGACCTTAATGATTTCAATAATTGACACTCCTAGTCCTGAACACAAAATTAACAATAACCACCATTATATACATGATCTGAAAAATAGGATTGATAATCAGCCATCTTCAGTTGCCAGAGCTTGACACTCCTTTTTTTACAAGGAGATGCAATATGCTTGATGTATGCAAATACCAGGAGTGTTTGGTGAACGCTATGGTAGGTAGAGCTGCTAACCTACTGTGTACAAGGCCGCTGTATGTTAATCCTGAGGCCCGTTATTACCAGTTCTCCATTGGGGTGTATTGATTTTAAGGTCGGCTTGGATAGACAGCCAATGTACATGAGCCAGTTTGTGCTGCAGAATCTGTGCAATAATCAGTAACAGTGACAAATTCTACTGTCTAGTGATCATACATACCTTCTAATAACACTTGGAAATCAGTTTGTACACTTTCATTATACTGGGTTTTTTTTTCTGCCAATATCTTAGACTTAAGTTGTTCACCCTCCTGACATACAGAAAGGTCTAGAAATTTGAGTGAGCTCACAACAAGAGATCCCAGAAGGATCTCAGCACCACCATTTTTTTTAAATATTTATTTGTTCTTTAAAAGGTGGAGCTATTCTTTCCTTTCCTTTCTTTATGCTCTTAATTTGAAATCTGAAAATTCCTTTAAGAAAAAGCGATGATTATAATCTTTAACTGTCGAATCAAAGATGGTTGCCCTCTGGCCAATTTTCTAATCAGTTTCAAAATTAAAAAGGCACCAACTAGGGAGTGAAGGCATTATGAAATCTAGAAAAAAACATATTTTCATTGTGAAAATCCACGAAAGCCTATCGACAATTTTGCTTTTACTGATAATTTCTAAACCCTAAATAGCACAACTAACACCCTAGAAGAGCACCCTGACATTTAATAAAGATCCATCTAACCCTCAAGAAAAGTCAAAATCCAAGATGGCAGCAACTTTTTTAGAACCAATCGATTGACTGATTAATAGGTTTTCCATCTCCATGACTTCTCCAATGTCCAGGTATCATCTCACTGATGACCATTAGTGATCTATTGATGTGAGATGTCGACCTGTATCCATCTCAGAAACTAGGGACCAAAGGGAACATACATATGAAATTTGAGAAAGATCCATCCAAGTACTTCCTTTGAAATAATGATAACAAATTTGCATTATCAAAATTCAAGGTTGACATTTGTCTGCAGTTTCATGGCTTGTCCAAAAACCAAAAGACAGCTACGGACCAAAGAAAACCAACATCCCTAGTTCTTTGCAAGAAATAGCATTCACATTCTCCCATTGTCAAAATCCAATATTGCCATTTGTCAGCCAGTTTTTATCTGTTGGTCCAAAAGCCAAAAGGGTATAACTATGGACTATGGAGAACCTACATATGTATGAAGTTTGGAAAATATCTGTCAAGTTCTCCTCAAAAACATGAAGAAGCTACATTAACAAACTTTCATTGTAAAATCCAAGATGGCCAACTGCCAATCAGTTTGTTTTTCTGATCACTTCCAATATACAAAAGGTAGAACTAGCAACTGGGACCATGGGAGACCTTAATATGACATTTGTGAAGATCTATTCAGTACTCCTCATGATCAAGAAGTAGCGATATCAGGACTCCTTTAAAGACTGATGACGTTTGGAGGACAGAGAGCAGTTAATTTGACCAGCACTGGGCCAAAGGTATACCAAGGTAAATCAGTTATTTTGGGGAGTTTTGTCAGATGAAACAGACTAATTGCTGTATACAGAAAACCTTTAGTCGCAGGCTTATTTCATCCTTTGGACAAAAAGGAGAAAATAGAAGGCAGCTAAAGTTGGAAGTTAAAGCTAATATATATTTACATATATGATATATTTAATACTTTATAAAAGTCCAAAAGATATCATTGAACTTTAAGTATTTAACTGGATCCTCTCAGAATGAACTTGGAACAAGAATGGTATTCCTAGAGCATCATCCTTATTTCTTCAATACTGTGTCTTAATTAAGAGCAAAGATGATAATCACTACCTCAGTGTACATGTCTGTACTGTCCTCTCCATTCAACCCATTAGTTTGTTCATTTTTTAAAACTGTGACACAGTATCGCACCACTCAACTCATCAATTGTTCAGTTTTTAAAACTGACACAGTGCCATTTCTCCAATGTGTATTTGCTGCAGGATTTTTTTTCAAGATACAAATTAAAATCTTCCACAGGAGACCATTGAACATCTTTGTGACTTATGGTCCTATAGTATCTGGAACTAGCAGAACAACTCAGGCTACAAGGTGCTTGCCTTGGGCATTCAATTAACCCTCCACATTTTGTAATATCAGAATCTAACTACAAATCTGAAGGGTTAAAGTATGTGTGAAATAGACATTTCTTTTCAAACACATGAGTCAAAACTCCCTTTTGGGTGTCAAATTCTCAGTCCAGATCTAACAATATATAATGTAATGTTGTACTGAGTAACACTCTTGCCATTCCATACAGTATGTTTGTGACTGTAATTTATGTTAGACCAGTAAATCATAAAACAGAACTTGAAAGTGAATAGGACATCCCCCCCCCCCCCAAACCTCTCCAAATCAAACGAGTGTTTTATGGCCAGTTGTACACCCGTTTTCAAGTTGTGAACTTACTTACCATTCATGGCTACTATAATATTATGACATGTTGCGGTTTAAACCATTTGAATATGGTGTCAGGGGTATATGTTAGTGTGACAGATTGTTCCCACTTAACAATGCTTACAACCTTAAGCACACACTCCTGTGATAATTTGTTACCAGCCTGTATATATGTCTACAAAACAGACAGGATTTATGCTTTAAATCAACCAAATGGTGGACATAACATCGTAAATTAATGCAGAATTGCCTTATTGACATCTTTTGTATATTTCTGTGTACTGTAATCATCATATTTTAACTGCTATATTAAATTCACATGTGATTTTTGTTTCTGGACGACTCTTGTGGCCACAAAAATCAGATATAATCTATTAGAGTTAAAACCATCATTAAAATAAAATAAAATTTAGCTTCTTTAATCTTGCTAGTATTATGTAGAATTCTTAATTGTGTCTGGAACTCATGGCTTGCCAACATTTTGAAAACTCTCTTATTTAGAGACATACCCAGATTTTGAACTTTGTGTTCTGAACACTTCACCTAAAACACTTAACATCAATAGAAATCAGGCAACTGGATCTACATATGAAATCCATGTTCGAAGCATGGAGTATCTATATTTCATCAAAGGATACTTCTCACAAAAGTTCCCTGATACAAATCGGTTCTGGAAGTAAAGACAAATCAGCGTACCAGGCATGATTCCTCTGATTTAATATGCCATATTGATTTCTTGTGCCTCGTGCTCTAGCTGTGTGTTACAATAATGTCTATGAGTAATATTTTAACAACAAGATCAGTCTTTAATAATTCAACAATTCAGACATCACAGATGTATTTATAGAAAATAATATATATCTCACAATGAATAGTCGTGTTCAAGTAAACAATGAAACAATATGATATTAGGAACCATATTTTTAGCAGAATGTGGTAGGGATTTTTAAACAATAACCCATTTTTTTTTAAAATTCAAGTAGATTAATTAAAATGATCTTGCATATATACTTGCTCTATAGATCAATAGTTGTTGACAATGGTTTCATTCTCATAAATTGTAGTAATTGAAATTGAAAAAAATGATTGAAAGATCATCCATCCTGAATGTTGATAGGACAATAACAACATCAAATCAAACCTAAAATCAGCTGGAGATTATGACAGTCTTAATTCTAAGAAATTACTGCTAGTCTGTTTCAAAAATATTTTCCATTCAAAAAACATTGAAATCAATACTAGAATATTGTATAACCACCATTTCTTAACACTGCGTGAGATCTAAAATTTCTAAAATATGATTTCATAAATATCTGGCAAAATAGTCAGATGTTGTTCAATATAAGTTAGAAATGTCAAAATTATATCAAGAGTAGATCTGACCTTGAACTTTGAACCCTGAATTATGACCTAACAAGGATCAGTCAAAATAGCTGGACTTTCAGATCTTTACCTGTGAGTACATCAGAACTGCTGTTGGTCATGACAGAACTACAGTTGCTACTCTCACCTTGAACTTTGAACCCTGAATTACGACCTAACAAGGATCAGTCACAATAGCTGGACTTTCAGATCTATACTCTACCTGTGGGTACATCGGAACTGCTGTTGGTCATGACCGAGCTACAGTTGCTACTCTCATCAAAGTCGGAGTGGGTGGGACTACCCCCATTTTCATTCTGGAGCTCTGTAAACTTGCGCTTTGACATCCTGCTGACTTAGAAAAACCACTGTGTACTTCAGCCTTCCTCAAACATGGACATCATACTGAAAATTACAAAATGATCGGTAAAATCACTTTCAAGATTAGTTATATATCAATGAGTGCCAATTTCAAGCAGTTTATTGTCAAAACACTGATATTAATAGAAATACCAATGGTATATATAATTAACTACATACAATAGAGCATTTTAATACGTTTTCCCCTTTTTTCAGTATTTATTTTTAATTCCTGAAATTCAGGTCTGGTTCTCTCTAATTATTTTCACTATGTTTTAACTTGCTACCTGATATACAATGTTTTAATGGTATAAGTATGTCCTGAATAAGGTCCACGTCTAAAATAAACAAAATATTTGTTCCATCACAAAGTACAGACTGCTATAGTTTATATATAATCCCTCCCACAACCACCATATCTACCACTGAGAAAATATTTTAAAGTTTTAATAAGCACATAAAGTTTTGAAAAATTTTAAATTGTATGTTCACACTGAGGCTCAAACAAATTGAATCAATGTCAAGGTCACAGCTTCCTTATTTTACTTTTGATTACACAAGACAATTGCATCCACCGAATGTGCAAGGTGACCTGACATTATGTAGCACAAGGTCAAATGAAATAGGGATCACACAAGCTATTTCCATCAATGATGAATTGATCATCAAGGTCAAAACTACCTGCCAAGGTCAAAGTGTAACCCAGTGACACCACATATATATATACATGCACAGTAATTTTGGGACTCAAATATTTGAGTCATGAAATCATGCTTTTCCTGTGGGATTCCTTCAACTTTTGAGAATTCACTTATCCCTTAGTATTTAGACTTGTAAACTTTTTGGAAATGGGCTTCTGGACTTATCTGAAAAAGTCCTACAGAATTCACTGTATGTAGCCTGATATTGGTAGCACTTGGTCAAATTTAAATGACAAAGACAATACGGTGAAATAATTTGTTTTTTTTTTTCATTGGTTTGGGAGGCGGTTGTTAATAATTAGTATAAGCAGATTTATAATGCAATATTTAATGAAATCAAGTGTCCATGATATAACTGACAAACAGTGAAACAGGAGCCCTTCGAAAATATGATTTTATATTATGTCCTTGACCTGAACCGACATGTTCTTGCACTGATGGAAGTGCAAACATTAAATAATCTCTGCATGGAGGCAAGGTCATTGAACTTAAATAATCAATTTATTATCCATGGACAGTCCATTGAACTTAAATTATCAATTTAATATCCTTGGACAGTCCATGGAACTTAAACAATCAATTTATTATCCACGGACAGTCCATTGAACTTAAATAATCAATTTATTATCCATGGACAGTCCATTGAACTTAAATTATCAATTTAATATCCTTGGACAGTCCATGGAACTTAAACAATCAATTTATTATCCACGGACAGTCCATGGAACTTAAATTATCAATATATTATCCATGGAACTTAAACAATCAATTTATTATCTATTAAATTACCAAGCAGTAAAATATCACTACAAGTTTGCTGTATGTAATCCTACCTGCATCTTACAGCTACAACCAAATTTACATTCATTGTGTTTATAAACTGGCTGTATCATACATTCTCTTAAATGTTCATGGGAATATACAGTCATGTTCTCTTGAAATATTCGTGTGGTTGCAAGCACACTCCAAATTGCAAGCACCAATGCGGGTGACAATTATGTACCGTTATGATGGAGGTAGGATCATGCTTTTGATACTATACATTACTAGATTAAATAAAAAAAAGTCCTATTAATATTTTAAACATTAATAACATTTTCAAATAAATTTTACAATAAAACTTTAATATTGACATATATATGATTAACTTTCACTTTTTATGCTTTTTTTTTTTTGTGATGGTGAAGGTTGGGAAAACATAGACAATAGACTCATTATTATAATTATCCAACCTCTTTCTGATCCACGCCTAAATAGAAATGAGGTCAGATTACAAATTCAGACAAGTCTGGTCACATATATCAATTATTCTAGATCTTTGTTCCACAATCTTGAAATTCAGATCTTATGTGTATTGCTTTACTGATATCAAAATAAAAAACCTTGAAAATTCAATCAAAAATGCAAATCTCAAACATTTCTTAGCAAGTGATAAAAATTTATTCCCCAAATGACTTTCATTAAGTATAGATATCTGTACATGAGGTAACCTCACTGCATGCACAGCGAAAGGACCAGAAAGGCTGTGGCATCATATTGATCTGCTAGAGTGAAAAAGCAGAATGCTGTGCGACAAATAGATGAAGAATTATTGATTTTTCAGAAGTTAGTCCTGGGTCCCTTCTCTCAGACATCTATACTACCATCCAACAACAACACTAAACTTGGCCTTAAATAGTTTCCATGGTAACACAATCCACACCATTTCTCCATCGAATTTTCGAAGAGGCATCACTAAAACTTCTCATCATTCTTTCCATTTTCACAGAGAGTACATATGGGTACATTTTGTGTGCCAAGCTTAATCAAAGTAAGATTGAATCATATACATACATGATAAAATGTGTAAGTTTTCACTGTAACAGAATGGTTAATTCTTCAATTGACAAAGCATTCTAACAGGCTTTGTAAATTAGATAACAAATACCTGTTCTATTATTGATTGTTCTTTCAAATCATAAGCTCTCCTTTCTCTCTCATATATTATATATGAGACTACATTCTGCTTTTTCCCTCTCTCTCTCTTTTTCTGTCTCGTTACTGTGGGGACACCAGTTTCACAAAGACATTCTGGGGACACTCATTTCCAATAGTGATATCAAAATATGATAGTCGCAAGTATATATCACTCCTCCACCCAATTTAATCTCTCCAGAATATTGAATAAAATCTGTGGCAGTTTTTAATAGACAATCCTTGTGGGCACAAATTTATCTCTGTAGGTGCTAGGACATCAAAGCAGTGACCGCCAAGAAATGACATAAAATGCCATTATACAGGTACGAGGAAGAGAACAGAAGAAAATATGATTTTGCAGGCACTGTATCCTGATAATTAAAAGTCTGTGAAGACATTGAATGAAATTGTTTTTCTCTGTATTTCATGCATGGTGTCAGAAAAATGTCTCCTTAACTACGACTTCACCAGACCCATCTCCCTCATATAATATATATGGGACTGTAATTTTCTGTCTTAAATTCTTAAATTCAGATCATGATGTAAAACCTCATATTTCAAATATTGGTTTTCACTGAATATTTGTTCCTGAAGAGGGAGAGTCACAAAGCCGATAGATTGGTCTACTACATACTAAATCAGGATTTTGAATAGTCTTTACTTCAAGACAATAATTTTGTATTGCAAATCTGTTATAAGCAATTAAATCTGAGAGAATTTCTGATTTTTGGAAATTTTTTTCATATATAAAATTTATATGTCAACTGAGAATACAGGTACTAGGTAGCTTTAAGACAGACAAGAAATATTTAGAACCTGTTTGATACTTCCAGAAGTATTTGTGCATATAACTCAAGTGAAATACGGTTGTTTTTCAGTATTTTCATCATATGTTACTTTCTAGGCCTGTTAAGTGTTCTGCTAGTACTCTCTTCAAAACAGATGCTTTTTCACAGTTGCATTCTGTTATGTCAGCTTTTTACCCAATTTTATCTACACATATCACAGGAATTGATCTTACTGATTTAGTGATCTATTAAAATCATTTTGATATTTGAAATATAGGGAAGTAAACAGGCAATTTTTGCTGACCTGAGGTTATATACACTAGTATTATATATTGTGACAATTGACAGGAAGTTGCCATTGACCAATCACAAAATATGCATATCAGAACACCTGTTTATCTGGTGGGTTATCTTACTTGTTAGTTACTTTGGTTTGTCATTATCATCATTATAATTACCATCCAGATTTTAAAGTACAATTTCATGTTGAAGGAATCTTGCTCTTGTCAGGTTATTTTGCTCATGACTGGCTGAATAAATCACAAACGTTTATATTTTCTTTGTAACTTGCAGCCTTGGTGCAATCTCACTTCATAACCATAAATTCACCTTCACTATACAATTGGGTAGGAAATTCTGACAATGAAATGACCAGTCATGAATGACTATTGTTGTGAACAAGATGGAAACTAAAGGGTCATAACTCTTCCAAGACTAATCAAAACAAAACTACATGACAGATCTAATATTGAGGTCATAAACTGAGAGAAAAGACACCATCATTATAGTAATGAAAATAACATCAGTAATTCAGAGGGACTGGCTGTAAACTGAGAGACAATCTCCAATCAGTATGAATGTTTTGAAAAATGATCTCCAAGTCAGAAATTATTTTCACAGGATAGATAGAGGGCCATACTATTTGTAGTATCCAAACATGAAGTAACTATGTAACGATGACAGACATTTGACTCTGAAATAATGTAACAATGTTATCGACTTTACATTGCAGGAATATTGAATAGTACTTTTAAAATGTGATCAGTGCAGTACTTGGCAGTCAAGACTGGAGTGTAAGTGCAACCCAGATTACTAGAAAACTAAACAATTACTATTTTTTCTATAGTCAAGACAGAGTGAAGGGATTTCAAAGATTTCACTAGTAGGTATCTTGGAAGGAAATTTTATACCCATGAAAACCCTAGTACAGCCAATCAGCCAGAAATACAGTACTTGCCCAATTGGGCACATGACCAACTGTACCTGTCCTAGTGTTAATCTGACTTGCCCAATAAAGTTTCATAAAAAAAATGAAAAAAAAATTCAAGTAAGTGAATACAATGAAACAAGTTCTTATCTTAGCTTTTTTATGTGTGATGTTAAATTAAATCAGACAAATAACAACTGTGAAGCAAGATTTGACCAAGTGGTAATAAATTTACAGATTTTTTCAGTATATCATGTCAGGTAAACAAAGATGGAAAATTAATGTGATTGCAACAAGATAATGTCCAATATAGAAGGAGGATGTCCATAGATATTGGGATAGTGTCTGCATGATCTAGAAGTAGCATGGGATGTCCATGGGTATTGGGATAGTGTTCCAAGTTATTTAGTAGGAGGATGTCTGAGGATATTGGGATAGCATCCGAGTTATCTAGAAGTAGAAAGAGAATGTCCGAGGATATTGGGATAGTGTCTGCATTATCTAGAAGTAGAAGGAGAATGTCCGAGGATATTGGGATAGTGTCTGCATTATCTAGAAGTAGAAGGAGAATGTCTGAGGATATTGGGATAGTGTCTGCATTATCTAGAAGTAGAAGGAGAATGTCTGAAGATATTGGGATAGTGTCTGAATTATCTAGAAGTAGAAGGAGAATGTACGAGGGTATTGGGATAGCGTCCAAGTTACCTAGAAGTACAAGGGGGGTGTCCGAGGATATTAGGGCAGTGTCAGCATGAATGTTCTTCTGATATACTCTAAGTTATGTACATACCTGACAAGATGTAAAAGACTGTTGGTATTAATGCTGAATATATACTGACTGTACTTTACAAGGCAACTAGTATCACATTGAGTACTTATATTGAAAGATTTTGTAACTTCAATCCACTGTCAGTTTGCCATTGTACTTGTAACTTTCTTGTTTGATATTTGATGCATGACTGACACAAAGTGCCTAACGTAGGGTGTATACCTGGCCAAGGAAAACTAGCCAGATCATGATATTGCATCAACTGGACAGAGCTATGTCTCATTATATACACACTTTTCGTGATGAGTCCTTAGCACCATTAACAATACGAGTCAAGTTACAAAGAGACATCAGGGGTACTTAAAATTTGAGGGAGTCCCATAAGAAAAGCATGATCCCAGGATTCAGATACATGAGTGAAGAAAATCACTTGACAGGTATAAAGACAATACATGTCGGAATAAATACTGGCTTTGCTGTGAAAGTAGACATTAAACACTTCAGAATGAATATCCCATTCTTTTCTTTAGCAGCCATTTGTGACTGAAAAGCAGTTAAGGGACTGAGAAGTTGATCAACACAAAGTAACAGATCAATGTTTGGTTCAATGCAAGTGGAACTCCACCAAACACCTACTGACATTCGATGGGAGCTCAATGACAATGGGCCCGGAAATTAATATTTCTTGTTAAATGTTAAACTGATCTTGAAAACACAGAAAACTACTGTGAATAAAAAAAATGCACAATTAAAACAATCTTCATGGCAGATGGCCTTACATTGCTGGACAGCACTGACAGAATCAGCTGAAATAGGGGCATGCAAAAATCAATACGATTCAAGAAAGGGCACAATATTTCAAAAGCACCATCCATAAAGGAATATGAAATGATTTATCCAAGATGTAAGGTTGTAAAGGTGGAACTGTTAACCGATGGTGAAACTTAGAAATGATCTGAGGGATTAACATAATTCAAACAGCAAATAGGCAATGTAACATCCGTGTTGTCTGTATCTATTAATTTACATAAATCAATAAAATAACCTCACTGTAAATTTGTGAGTCAATACATTAACAAAGGCTAATTAGAAATCAAAATGAATACGAGACTGGACTTCTATATATATTGTAAATAAATAAACGCACGTGGAAGCACGAGTTTCGGTGTTTTCCTACTTTCGTTTATGGAAAGTGAAGTATAGATCGTTGCCTTGTCTCGCTTTCACCAGACAGGATCTATTCAACCCTTCATGTGTTACAAGAAAACGTGTGCATGAACTCCGTACTTACCTATTATACTGAAATGGGCGATGGATGAAGATGTCACGTAAGCCTACCTTGTAGTACAAGTCGGTCTGGACCATACAAATGCAGCGCTTTGTGTATACTAGCCAGAATTAATGGGCCTGAGTCGCGATAATTGTGTACGGTCTCACTAAGCCGACCATAAGCAGCCGCACAACAAAGCGATTATACCGATACAGTGAAATATCCGCACATCATATAGTACCCGGAAGCAAATAGCAAACGTGGAATAATCAAGCGTTTTTAATGGTAATTACACCTAAAACACACCAGGACATACAGTTATAAAGTCTAAAACCATACCTTAGTACATCTTTTTCTTTCAAATTTAAAATGTCTATTTTACCTCATATCAATGCGCGACAAAGAAGCTGAATCTGTGCCAAGTACTGTGACGTCATTGTTCCGCGACCGATCCCGTTTTATTTCCTAAAATGGACGGACTGGTCTATTATGATAGGTTTGAAAAATATAAACTTTTTGTAAACATTATAGTTTAGTTGATTTCATATATATTTTAAGTGCTGACTGATATATGTTGGTAATGTCAGCATTTCTGGTGCAAAGATAAAAGTAAAGAGTACATGTATATAAAACTGGAAATATTCATACTCCCTACACCCCAATACCGAAATCGACTCTACCTTAGAGGTCAAAGGTGACTATATTTCATGCCCATTGTTTAACCACGTGTATGGTATGTTTTGTTGACAACTCAGAAACCGAACGATGGGAAACTGCATTCTCATCTGAATTCTGTTCCCTGCCAATTTATTTTACAATGGAATCTGCGATGTAGGAATTGCTATGTCAATTCTAAAAGGTAAATTACGACAATTTGGTTGTCTAGCTATTTGGGGAATGAAACATATCTAAATTTCCCGCCGAATTTTGTGGTCACGGTTTGATTGCACTGAGCGGTCTTTGATCTGACACACTGACACTCATAAACGTCTACAAAAATGTCAGCACTCAAACACAAATTACATAATTTGTTTTAAACAAGTAGACACTAATTTACTGTGATTTAGTTTCTTCACATCTACTGAAATTATCCAGTCATATTTCATGGTTAATATATTAAAAAATGTAACTTGGTTTATATAGATCTGCAAATATATATAATAGATCTAGTATGTTATTGGAGAATGCCTTTTTGCAAAAAATCTAAAATTGTTGAATGGGGTCCAATATCTCTACCTGTTTATATATATATATGATGAGTAAAGTAATAAAGATGGTAAATTGTATATCAGAATCTTAGGAGAAATCTATCTTTATCAAGACACAAAATGATGCACAAGTTTCATCACATACATAAAACATTAAAAAGATAAACTTACAAGCAACACTCAGGAACGATAATATAAAGTGTCTAGGTAATTCCTTCAGCTAATAGACAAGTCAAGTCGAAGGCACAAACAAAAGACCACCTAAGGTGATGTATAAAAGTATTGATGAATGAAATGTAGTGTGTGTGATAGCCACCCAGTATATGTATCAAACTCTGAGAAAATTGGCACTCAGGATATATGTATCTTAATAAGGAATCAGTGATTAAAAATCAGAATTTTTTAAAAACTATTTGTGTAGTCCTGGCCAAGGATATCAATATATATGACTGTGAATAAAATTCATATATATTTTTATAACAAAACCAGTTTGTTTGAAATTAATATGGAAAAAAACAGAATTCTCTAAAACAGTTTATTGTTATATTGAAGATTTTAAGATAATTTATATTGACATTATTTAGTGTCAGTTGAAGTAGAATACATGTCATATTGTAGGTTGTATGACATAGTGGTCAAAAATTAATCATAGATATTTTGTACTGTATGTTGTATCATACAGAGAACACATAAAGGTCAAACTAACTGTATTCCATTGCAATCATCTTATTTTAGGGAGAAAATCCCTGGAGGGGGTGAAATCGGTCCATTTTTCTACTGTATCAGCAGCCGCTTTGTCTACTATTGAAGAGAAGAGCGAACGGGATCAGCTATCCTGCCAATCCAATGAGAGCCAACAGGTATACACTTTCCTAGTTAGTAGTCATAATGCACTGACCAGCTCACTGGACATGTGTTGCAGTGGGGTTTTTTCACAGCAGAAAATGGAGAAAACTTGAAGAATATCTTCTAAATTTCAAAGAAAACATATATTTTCCCAATTCATACAGGCACAGGCTTCTGTAATGTTTAGGGAAATTAAGAAGAAACACTGGGTTGTCCATGCAAGCATCTGTCGGTCCATTGGGTTTTCCTTACATGGGACATGGATTTGTCATTTCGTCAAGCAGATTCATGAAACATTGAACTGTTGATAAATATTTAGTCATTCCTCTGTTCTGCTGTAGAAGAGAAGCAGGTAAATCACAGCACACTTATATCTTACCAGTTTTAGCTTGCCTTGGCCAAAGGCAAAGCATTGGTCATATGTGGTCCATGTGTCTGGCTTCGGCTTTTCCATGTAAGCAACTTCTTTTCAATAACCAGCTGACCGAATGCCATGGTATTTGGATGGTTGGTGGCTTGAATGAAGCCTAACAAAGTTCTCAAAGAGAAACAATATTGACCCTTATTCAAAGTCATAGGTCAAATTTGTTGAAACCTTTTTAAACAACTTCTTCTGACTAACAAAAAGGCAAAAAGATCTCCTCTCTCAGTTCTGAACTGATTTCTTTCAAAAATTGATAGGCTTAATTACCTTAACATGAAGTTGTGTTTTTCTTAACAGCAGTGTAATTTGACTTTATTTTGAAAGGTTACTGCCCATGTTTTGTTATTTTTTATTTGGTAGATTTACTTCACCTTGTTTTCATAATGTTGACCAAAGATCATTTACCTCAGTTTCCAGTCAATTTCTTTCAAATTTAGTAGGCTTAAATCGCCATGGTATGAAGTGATGTTTTTTCTGCACAGCAGTTTGATTCAGCAAATCATGAAGGAGTTATAGCCCTTCGTTTTTGAAACAAACATTATAAATTTATGTTTGTTAGAATGAAGGGTAAGCTTAATTGCAATAATGGTATAAGGCAGTCTTTTTACATATAGGACATCTACTTTCGCTTTAATCAAAGGGCTGCAATCCAGTATGACTGACATTCGAAAGTTTGCTTCAAACAGAATACTTTATAATATTCAGTCACCTACCAAAATACATGTGGAAGAAATGTTTTTCTTTGTTCTTATTTCAATTTGTTGTAAAAATAATTTGTGATGTTTCATGTTTGACCATTTCAAGTAGAAGAATCATATAAACACCATGAAAATGATTCTTTTCTTCCTCGATCCTGTAAATTGTTGCCCGATTCTGTGAATAGTTTATCCCCATTTAGGGCAATACCACTGACCCTGTTATTGCTTGCTTCACACCAGATCTAAAATGAATTGATCACTTTCTTTTCAAAATCTAAACAGAAAATGTTTATTGTTTTTTTTTTCAGTTTTCTATATATATAAAACATCTTTCACAATAGATTCCCAGCAGGCATTTTACATCAAATTTACGTCGGATTTGGACTTAATCCTGACGTCAGGATTACGTCAAATAATGGTCAGAAATGAAAGTAATATTGACGTAAATGTCTGACATCTATATTATGTCAGTATTTTACGTCAAATTTACGTCGGATTTGGACTTAATCCTGACGTCAGGATTACGTCAAATAATGGTCAGAAATGAAAGTAATATTGATGTAAATGTCTGACATCTATATTATGTCAGTATTTTACGTCAGATTTGGACTTAATCCTGACGTCAGGATTACGTCAAATAATGGTCAGAAAGTAATATTGACGTAAATGTCAAATTTTACGTCGGATTTGGACTTATCCTATAGGATTACGTCAAATAATGTCAGAAATAAAGTAATATTGATGTAAATGTCTGACATCTATATTATGTCAGTATTATACGTCAGATTTGGACTTAATCCTGACGTAAAATAATGTCTGACATCTATATTATGTCAGTATTTTACGTCAGATTTTCGTCATTTATGAGTCAGAATTGGTCCGAATCTGACTTCAGATGTGTTACGTTGCGGATGCTTTGAAGAATTAAAAAGTAATATTAATAAAATAAATCAAAATATAGTTCCTCTTACAAATTTTATTTATAGCATAATTGCACAAAAAATTATATATGTATCATGACAATAATCAACAAATTTACAAAAATGACAAGAGCGACAAAAGAAATTATTCATGACATGATCTTCATTGTTTAAATATAACAAAACTAGTCTTAAAGACAACAAAAACAAGCTTCTGTATAAATGAACTCTCGTGTGTAAGTTTTCTATCAAAATCATTATTTTAACACATGCACAATAGAAACAAAATAATCATTTTCTTTTCAAGATTTTACAATAAACAAGAATTGGGAAAAAAAAAACTGGTTAAAGAAATTATTGTAATAAAATATTGAAAACCTAATTTATAAATACATACACAAAAAGCAACCATGAAACATTCCAAATGCACAAATTACAAAATGTTTGAAACATAAAATGTTCATATTTATTCACTTTTAGAGTGAGCCCCTAACAAAATTAATGTATATTTTATTATAATACCATTAACCCTTCTTAAAATTAAGATTTGAATAACATATTTCCCATGAAAAGTTGACAATGTTTTTCCCAATACATGAATGTCACAATATGTTACAAGAAGGACTTCAAATTATTAAATACAAATAAGAGGAGATAATAAAAGAGGAAGTTTTCCATGAAACTTTATGCCTGAAAATAGGTTTGCAATATTAAATATTGATTGCTGGTACAGAGATTCATGTAAATAAATGTTGATAACATTATTTACTGGTGTCTTCCTCCTCCTCTACTTCTCCTGTCGGGCACATGTTTTAATGTGTACCCGATCACTGCTTCCAGGTCAGCGTCTCTGCAGTCTGTACACCTTTGTGTGCTTTCTGAAAGGATCAATGCAATAGATCTTAATACTAATGTAACATTTGTTGTTCTTTATTTTTTTCTAGTATTGCATTTAATGTTAAAAAATATTGCAATGGGAAAGAAAATTGATTCCTTTAAAGATTTAAAGAAGAATGTAGAATATGAATATTCTACCCAAGGTGAAGAAGTTTGGGTTATAACTTTTTTTTTCAATTTCAAAATATTTTATTGTTAAAAAATAGTATACATAACAAAATATATTACATATTATAAATAAATAGTCTAAACTTAGTATTAACAATGGGATTAAGTCTTTTCCCAAATGATACCGGTATATTTTAAATTAATTAATATATTCAATTTTTTTTAATAAAAGGATGGTATTTTTCAGTTTATAATAATAAAGAGAGAATAAAGAATTGAAAATAAACCACTCACATACTCACTTCCACACTACATCCACAACTACTTAAGTATACTAAATATTATAACTATAGGATTTGTATGTATATATTATTACTTGTAAATTGAGAATCTTTTAGTATTTTTTAATAAGAACTAGTATGATAAAGTATAAAACTACTAAATTCATCTGACATTCCAATGATACCATAAAGCAAAACAATAAGGTTAACATTTCCTAATAAATTATATACTGAATTAACATGATGTCTAACATGTGAGTAAAGAGGACACTGGAAGAAAAAGTGTATAGCATCTTCAAAATTTGCACCACACAGGAGCCATTTGGGTTATAACCTTTGAAGCCTCCGTTAAGACCCCAACTTATACACCCTTAGGTAGAATATCCATATCACACATACCTACATTTGTACATTAACTATTTTTCTCCCAAAATATCAGCCAATTTTGTCAAAATATTGATGTATGCACAGTAAACCTGGTTAAAAAATCCCAAAACAATTCAACTTGTGAAAATGATTTATAGATACGTTATATGAAAATTTTAGCAAAAAAGTGCTGTATCTCTTTGTGTATTCTGCATGACTAGAAGTGGAGAAAATACTGCTGGTTATTGCATTTCTTTCACTCGAGTTGGTTATTTTTTTTTAAGTTACAAAAGATACAAGCTTTAGCGAGTTTCTATTATAACTTTTAAAACATAACTAGCCTATCTCGAGTGAAAGAATTACAGTACCGGTGGCCACGAGTTGTGTAACCTTGTGTAATCGGTTTCCACCATGATTTTTTAAACAGCTAAAAAGTCAACAAAAAACAAAAGTAAAATTATAACGGTGCAAATACAGACATTGAGTGATAAACCAACTCACCTTTTCCGAGAATGAAGCAAAATAAAACAGCTGTAGACAGAAATCCAAAAGTAAATGTAAAAAATTCAAAAACCGATGTGACCTCGTTTCCCGCTGTAAAACTCGGCGCCCGCTAGAATTTTAAAATGACAGGAAGTATGAACGAACTACTCCGGTGATAATATTCATATCGTTCCATATTTTACTAAAAGTAGTTGAATTTTTAAATTAAAGCATCAAATAGCCAACAAAAGCTTTTTGTTGACACAGAACAATTTCTTATCGTGTAGATGTATTTGTGATGATTTTATTTTTCGAAATTTCGATGTGCCATTAAAGGGAGGTAACAAGAAAAAAAAACCCACTGGCTTCTGGTGATGTATTTAGGGATCTGGATTTTAATCAGATTGACATCAACCGCAATATATACCAAGATATTTTTTTCATTTATACAGCTTGGTTAAAATTATGAAGCTGTAGAAAGAACTGCTTAATGAATGATAAAGAGTATCATATCACATGAATGTTGTTTCAATCATGACAAAACTAGAACTGAAGGGGCGGGAGGTGGGACAAGCAGTATTTTCTGTAACAGTACGCTTACCCGAGATCGTTTCTGAAATCAAAATCAACATTTTGTGAACATTTTATTTTCGTCAGGTTTTCTGGCCACTTGACGTACATCTGACGTTTTACTTCTGACATCAATTTGAAATTGATCATTTTAATCATTTGACGAAAATATGACGTAAATTTGACGTACAATGCCTGCTGGGTTGCAATCAGCTGTCGCATACCTAGGACAAAAAACAAGTTGCCGATAGTCTTGATGATCTCAATGCAGCTTCATATTGATCATTTTAATGCAATTCGAGATTTAAAAAAATGTTTTCTACTATGATAGTTTACAAGATTCTGATACAATATGCAAATGACTGTACACAGTACAGGCGTACTGGTATGCTTCATTTATTTTTTCATTCTGTCCATTTTGTCCACATATAAGCCTACTGATATATAAGCTGCACGCTGACCGCCGAAGAAAAAAAAACGGCTTAGGTAGCAGTAAACAGTTAATTTGCATTTTTCCTGAAATTATTTGTCATGTTTGAGATATACAGGTATAGCAGATTGGTTATGAAAAATACATCATTACATGTATATATATTTATAAACTATATAACAATTACATTAACAGTAGAGAGATGAAATTTGTGTAAAAAAAAAATTTCCTCTGATTTCTGACATTTGATTGTCATGGTTACCTACTGAAAAAATGCTAAAAATGCAAAAAATACTGCTAATTCCAACCCAACACTACAACTTTCTAGGAGAAATTTAATTCTAAACACCTATCTTACAATCAACAACACTGTCATGGTAACAAAGTACTTACATTTCAGCAAATTCCAACTCAGAAATTCTTCATAACATGACCACATGTGAACACTGAAAATTTCACTTCTTGTAAAGCTAGTTTTTGGTGCGTAGACACAGATTCGAGACTGCCCAAATAATAATCTCCAACACAAAGCTAAAATATTATCCTGAAAAAAATGAAACCCCACATTGTCCACTTTAACATGACAGGACCAATTTTAGCAAGGTTTTTTTTTTTTTCATTTTTAATTAAAACCTTTATAATGGGGTAATCTAATGAGCAAAAAAATCACCCATGGCCACACCGAGAAACTGTACTGCTACCTTATAGTCCAGAAAATATGGTATTATGTACTACATATAAAAATTCTAAATAAACACGAGATTGTACATAAATGTTTGTTTACCATACTTTGTGTACTTTGAGTTTATTTTAATTTTGTATGAAGATTTTTATCTCCTTCCTTAGTTTTTCACCAATCCTAAACTTGGGAGATTTTATAAGCCTGAAATGAAATAGTGATTTCAGTATTGGCATTGTGATTTCATGATTTTGGTAAGAGTTATTGCCCTTTGTTTTTCTTTTCAACATTTTGATCTTGTCCAGATATCAACACTCAGTTTCAGACCAATTTCTTGGTATACTATAAAACCACGACGTGAGATTTTGTTCACATGAATAACATTTAGATTGAAAAATATTTCAAAGATGTATTTCCCTTTCGTTAGTTTTTATCTTTCAGTTTTCCATTTGTTTCTCTAAAACTTGGTCTGCTTTAATTTATCATTTAAACATATGGCACTGTTTTCTCTCTTGACATTTTGAAGTATAATTATTACAAAATACAGCTTCTATTTTAAGACACTGACCATGTATTCTATCTATCCTGTAACATTGATTGAAAATCAGACTATTTAAACTTGAACAGTTTTGTTGTTCAATCTGTGTTTACCTGATATTGACGTTATGCTGAATTTTGCCTGACGGTTGACACGAAAAATAATTGCTCCATGCAGTTACCTAGTTTCAAACTTTATTGGATATTACAGCGATTTTATAAATTTTCATAAATCAACTTGTTCATTACATGTAAAATCGCTTATTTCAGCTATTTATATTTCTAAATGTAATATGTAAGTAAATTTAGAAAGAGATTCTGTTGTATTACCAAATGAGCTAAAGTACAGCTATTTCAATGCCAAATACATGTATATTTACATGTGGCAGGTGTATTCCAACAATGGCAGTGCCAGTTGTAGGATAAATTGCTATATATGCATATGCATTAGTAAACAGGAATTAAAAGTGATTGTAAAAGTTCAAAGTACCTATCCATGATTTCATTTTTGTCTTGTTGGCGTTTCGTTCTAGGATAAAATTAAAATCATAGATACTCTGAACCCTTCTTACTAACCTATGGGTAAAACTAAGACACACAAAACCTGACCTGACCTGGAATTCTCCGTACTGAACAGTGTAATATTCATGTATTCTTCTTTTTTGAAACAGAAAAAAGAAGAGGAAAAACAAGTTGAGCAGGATAAAGTTCCAGTATCAAAGAAATTATCCTCTCCAATAGTTATTGTAACACCAGACCTGGAGGATGTGGAAGGTGATCCTCCAACCGCAGAGGGGACAGATAGGGAGAGTCTGAAGAGAAACAGCAGTCAGAATGTAGGAATTGATCGCAGGAAAAGTTCAAACACATTACAGTCAGTCACTGGTAGACCAAGAGATAGCCATGGAAACTTGGTGTCAGAACTCAGCACAGCTTCGTCTACAGAAACGGATATAAACCGAGGTAAAACGGCAGTCAAGAAAAGCAAGAATAGAAAATCATACGCCAACAGGAAAAGGAGACGATCTAGTGTATCTCAAAGTGAAAAGGAGACCAAGCTGATTAAGTCTGAGAAAAACACAAACGGGACAGGCAGAAAGGCATCAATTTCTGCCGAGAAATCCAAGGTCTTTCAAAATGAGGTCAAGATCATTTCAGAGGTTAAAGCAAATAAGACACCTACACCAACCTCGTTTGAGTCAGTAACAACTTTACCACAACGCAGAAAGAACAGGATGGAGGAGTTGATACAATCATATGCAAGCCCAGACCAACGCTCACCTGATTTTTCATCTTCATCTCCATTTTCCCCAAATCTATTACAAATGTCTCCTCCTAATGCCCTTACCCAGCGATTTGGTAATGTATTTCGAGCATCAAGGTGTTGGGAAAGAAGCGAGGATGATACGTGGGAGAGAAGACGGGTACATGGTTCAGACTCTGACCAATCTCAGCATTCCAGTACAACCATGTCAGATTCAGAGAAGGATGAGTTCTCACTAGCTAAGGTGCCAATGAAGAAAACAAAAAGTAGTCTGTATGCTCCAACTATTATCAACGTTCTTTACAACCTGGAGGTCATGAAGAAAAAACGTAGGAAAAAAAGTATTCGTGATCAAGTCAAATCCATCAAGGAACGAGTATATCAGGTGAGATATAGAGAATACATGGAGGCTCACCACTTTTGTCCTTCGTCTCCCTTGCCTAGATACAGCCTATATCTTGAGACACTGGCTATGTAATCTATTTATCCTTTAACAGCGATTGAAAATCAGACTATTGACACTTAAACCGTTTTGTTGTTCAGTATGTATTTACATTATATTGACGTTATGCTGAATTTTTGTCTGATGACACGCCAAAGTAATTGTTCCACACAGAAATATAGTTCAAACTGTGATTTTATGAATTTTCGTTGATCAATATATTCATTACAACATGAAAATTAGCTTATTTCAACAACTAATCATATTTCTAAATGTAAATATTTCAGTAAATTTAGAGAGTAATTCTCTTGAATTACAGCACATGCTAAAATACAACTGTTTTCAGTCACTGCCAAATACAGCTAAAAAATATATGTGGCAGATGTATTCCGACAACGCCAGTGCCAGTTGCAGGATAAATAGATATTTAGGGATGAATTTAAGAAATTCAGTTGTAGATGTCGCAATTAGAACAATAATATTAATAATGTAACCTTAGAGTTTGTAGTACATGTACTAGATTTAAAAATTGGCTCTTTTGAAGTCATTGTAACGAGATAATATTAAATGTAGCAGTACTACACTTGATAACTTAGTTGAATACGCCTATTGTATAGATGATTTGATTAATAAAAAAAATGACGTTAAAAAAAACTCCAACACTACATAGATGATGAGAAAGCATTATATAACAAAAATATTGGCAGAATCAATGTTTTAAAATACTATTAAATTTTTCATGAATACAAGATCAAATTTTCAAATAATTTAAATCGTAAAGGAGTACAAGAGATGCAGGGATTTGAATATTATGTATAATTCATCATATTGATTGTTTGTGTTTTCTTTTACAAAAAGGCCCTGAAAAATGTGGACATGCATGATTCTTCTGATGAGGATGAGGTAAGTTTGTTGGCCAACCAGACGCTAATACGGATATGCTGTTGTTTCCATAAACATTTTGAAATGAAATATTTAATCTAGAATCATCGAAAGAGTTAATATTTCAAGGTTTTTTCCTGTGGGCTTTGTGAGTCTGATTATGGGCCCCATTCCAAATTGGATCTATTGTATAACATGGCCAAATTTCTAAAATATGTACTGTTTTCATTAACTTACTCATGAAAATTCTCATCCCAATTTTGTTTTGTTTTTGATTGTTTTTTGTTTGGTTTCCCCCTTGAGACTGTTTGTTCATTGCTGATTAAAGTCCTATAAGTGCCAAATGGAGGATATGAATTAATCTAAAATCATTCTATCATTATATTAACTTTATATATCGCTACGATGTTCATTGATGCCAGATCAATTTTTGAAGCAAACACAAGAACAGAACAGATGTTTTTTTGATGTTTAAAATATAAGCAAAGAGAAACAGCTCATTTACATATATGAAAACTCATTCAGGCAATCCAATGACATATACCTAGCTTTGAAATACTGTTAATGAAATTGTAATTGTTCTTCAGATTTTCACAATGTATCATACAGCTCATCAATTTTGACATAAATGTGCAAATTTAACTTGAATTCTTGAGTTTGTCTTGAATTCAAGGTTTTACATAAAAAGATGATTGGGTAGTGATTAAAATTGTCCTGAAATTCATTTCAGTCAAACTTCAAACTGCCGTCCATTTTCCCAGGTGCTTTCAAAAGAGGAGAGGTCAGTTTTATGTTGCAAAGTATAACTTTGTGATCAGTGTTTACTACAAAGAGAATGCTATGTAAATATATGTGTTATTTCAAAGTGGTTTAAAAACCTAAACAAACCAACAATCTGCAAAAGTGCTCGACCTTGAACATC
This sequence comes from Ylistrum balloti, assembly GCF_031769215.1. Classification (NCBI taxonomy): domain Eukaryota; kingdom Metazoa; phylum Mollusca; class Bivalvia; order Pectinida; family Pectinidae; genus Ylistrum; species Ylistrum balloti. Next base: position 65,257 of record NW_026782122.1, on the reverse strand, counting down.
TGGCCTTATATGGGTCGCTGGAATTTTATCTCTGAACACATTGAGAATTTCAGGCCTGTTGATTAATTATAAAATTAACTTGACCTACAAAATTTGGCACGAAAAACACGCTGAACATCATAGATAATTTACATAAGCTTAACGACCATGTATATTAGTGCTTTAAGCACATGTTCACAAATGGTTGTTTCAACATATTTTTTTTTCAATTTTTAACCAATCAAGTTAAGAGCTGATCTGACTTCCTGTTCATTTGTGTTCTGATTTAAACCACAAGAACCATTGTGACTTTATGTAAATGAGTGTAACAGAGGTCATTTTTTATCTCAATGCCTCAATGTAACAGAGGTCATTATTTATTTCAATGCCTCCGGTAGGAATCGAACCTGGGACCCCTGACTTACTAGTCTGAAGCTCAACCAATCAAATTAACGAGAAGTTCTCTCTAACTGAGTTGTATATATTGCGACTAGTATTTTATCAGGGTTACATGAGTAAATATATTGTCTCTTCCACGTAAGGTGCTGAAGGTTCTTTATTTGACATGAAACTTTCAGATAAGGAGAAACTCACACAGGTAAAGAACATGGGGATCATGGCATATTGTGAAAAAATGGAATTTTCTGCCAATTTTGAGAAATCAAGAAATTTTGGACCTCACTTTTGATCAGAATTCAAAAAGGAACAGTATTAATATATATGTGTGACATAATTGAAGATTACATGAATGAAATATGACAATGTTAATGGTAGATTTTCATGATGGCATGATCTTAAAATATGTTAAATAAAATATACTATATGTAATTAGCTCTATTTTGGAGGAAATTTCCTCAGGTTTTCACTTCATTTTCTTGATAGGGAATTTGTTTATATATAGCGGGGAGAAATTTTGATTTTTGATAGTTTATTAACACAATTTACATGTACAGATCATTCTAAAGCTTCAGAAACGTTTTAAGCATGAAACCTTAAACCCATCGCATTGTTACTTTATTCAGATATATTTGGGTACTTAGAATTTTGTTTCAGGATTTCTTTTTCTGTAAGAACCTAGAATTAATGTATTTTTGATATACTATGCATAATTCTGATTCTGCAAAAGATTTGTTATTTCATGAAAACTCATTTTCCAATTAAAATTTGAAATACAGTATGAAGAATTTTGGTTGACTTAATTACAAAGTTTATATGCCATCCCATGATGAATAACCTGGTGCATCATTTGAAAGTCTGAATATCAAATCTATTATATTCAGTGTCTCATAAGGTTACTACTAGTGAAAAAGTTTAATTAGCAGTGTACTGAGGATAGTAATAGTTTCACTTTCATGGTAATACATGAAAACTTGCATGTCTTGATAATCAATAAAGTTACAAAACACCAATATTTTATTGTTTTGTAATAAGCCCACCCCTAACTTGGGGTGAAAAACATAAATCTTTTGTCTCCCTTGGGCTTCATGCAGGGAAAAAAAAGTAAGCATTTTTAACTTTTGATGTTACAGGAGAAGAGACGAAACAAAGTCATGGAAGGAGTTCTTCGCTATGTAGGCGAATGTAACCATAGATACCAAATCATCAGCGAAGTCAATGATTGGATCTCAGATCCTTGTAGTCTGGTAAGGATGGCAACAAGGGATGTCAGAGGAAGACTTGAAATTATCATTTATTATTTACTTTGTTTTCTCACTTCAGTGATCAATTACAACACATGAAACGGGTTGGCCAGGATTTCTAGGGACTAATTGGGACATTTTTCAGCTCCTTTGATTTTTCATTTTACATTATAAATATTTATAATATGTATTTTAATATACAAGGTCTGATTGATAAGATTTGAGCCTTATATTTAAGGGTTTGACTTTTGGCGGACATATTGCATGATTGGGCTGACAGCTTTCTCGTTACAAGATTTTTCGTATGTACTCTTTTCTATGAAATCCCAATTGTACTTGCTATATATCTCCTGTAACTGGCCCATCAGCCATAACAATATCATGGACTTCATTGACCATTTCTGGGGTTGTAACAGTGACAGGCTGTCCAGGAGGGGCGTCATCTCCAAGGCTCCTCCTACCACGCTTGAATTCTGCCACCTACCTTTTCACTGTAGGAAATTAATAAGGCATCATTCTCTAGTGTTGCTACCTTATCAGTGTGGATGTCCTTAGGTGCTTGACCTTTCATATTGAATCACTGCCCTTTCAGCTAGTTTGTCCATTTTGCAAAAGTGATAGAGTGCTACGTCTTTAATACAAACTGACCAAATGACACCAGTCTTCGGGTACACAGCCTAAAATAGTCGGGGAATTCATTTTCATTGGGGAAAAAATGTTTCAATTGGAATTTTATCAAAACTTTCTGAAAAGTGTGTATTTCTGTCTGTAAACTTAAAAACCTTGTACAGTAAACTTAAGACGCTTCAGGGTGTGGTGAGTCTTTTTGTCGTTATTATATGGATAACCTGTATTTATATATAGTATCTCTCCTGCTTTTAGGCCGATGGCATGATTCCTGATGAAGAAATGGATGGCACCTTAATGGAGTGTGAGGATATCCATGAAAACGTCTTGTAAGTTTATACAGACTTCAAATTTTGTGAAAGGATTGCCACCAAAGGCTTTCTCTTCTTCCTATAACAGACAAAGACTGTAAGGTTGGAGAGAAGTTGTCTTTGTGCTGTGGTATGAAAGAAAATGTCAAACATATTGACAAAAAATTTATGTTAATCATAAAAACAAATCATATGCTGTTTGACAGCATTGATCAAGATATTATTACATAATTTAGTTGTTGCGTCACTGCAGACAAAAAATTTGTGTTAAGGGGGCGTGTTAGGTTTTCATTCTTTGGGCCACTCAAGGACAACAAGTTTGATATTGATTTCATGTGATATTTCAGACAAGTTTTGATTTCATTAGACACTTTTCTTCTTCATCATTTCTTGAGAATATAATGTACGGAAATACAGGTTTCTCAACATCTAAGAACAGTAACGTGGTATAGATGTTGTTGACATGTTTCGACAGCAAGGCAGCCGTCATCACGACGACACATGCAACTTTCATATGCTCTGAAGTACAATTTTGTGGTTCACCATGGTTACTGTTGTTAGGAAAACATTGTGACATTTTTAAGATTTCTTGAATGTCGAGAAGCCTCTATATCCACTAAATTAATTTTTTTTCAAACCGGGGACACTGATGTCAAGATGCCATTCCATGACTTGATTCATAACACTCAAATGAATTGAGCTATACTATAAAATTTGTCATTTTTGTCTGGAATTTATTTTCATTGATTTTGGGGGTAATTTTATACCACAAATTTATTTTTTCACAATTGTTAAGAAAAGTAATGAGTAAATTTATGGAATTCTATTTATAAATGAAATTAAATGTCCATAAATTAGCATTTGTTTGAAAAACCATGAAAACTGAGTGCCATGAAAATATATGATTTTAAAGAAATTGAATTAATAGTAAGAGATTTTTAGTGTCTCGGATATCTTACCCACTGTAAAATTTATTCATAAGGTACAATATTTCTACCTTAAATCATGATGTTGTTTTTTTTTGTCTGACAGGGAGGTGTTGAACCAGTTTGGTGATACTACCAGTGAAGTGGTGAGGTTAGGAGGTCAGCTACTGAAAGAGGCCAGCAACATCATTAAGGAGTAAGTGAAGATGTAAACAGGGGATCATCCTCATCTTCAAGCCTCCCCCAGACTAAATCAACAGAAAATATCATTCACAAAACCATGTTTTGTTTGCATAAAAACAGTCTCATTTAAAGTCTTCCTAAAATTATGAAAGGTCCATTGTGTTAAGAGATGGTCTAGACTGCATCGAATTATTACATGATAATTGAAGGTACCTGATGTTTGTGTGGTTATGTGAGGGAGACTTGATCATGTGAGAGAAGTTTGGTTATGTGAGGGAGACTTGATCATGTGAGAGAAGTTTGGTTGTGTGAGGGAGACTTAGTCATGTGAGAGATGTTTGGTTGTGTGAGGGAGACTTGATCATGTGAGAGATGTTTGGTTGTGTGAGGGAGACTTGATCATGTGAGAGAAGTTTGGTTATGTGAGGGAGACTTGATCATGTGATAGAAGTTTGGTTGTGTGAGGGAGACTTAGTCATGTGAGAGATGTTTGGTTGTGTGAGGGAGACTTGATCATGTGAGAGATGTTTGGTTGTGTGAGGGAGACTTGATCATGTGAGAGAAGTTTGGTTATGTGAGGGAGACTTGATCATGTGAGAGAAGTTTGGTTGTGTGAGGGAGACTTGGTTATGTGAGAGATGTTTGGTTGTGTGAGGGAGACTTGATCATGTGAGAGATGTTTGGTTGTGTGAGGGAGACTTGATCATGTGAGAGAAGTTTGGTTATGTGAGGGAGACTTGATCATGTGAGAGATGTTTGGTTGTGTGAGGGAGACTTGGTGATGTGAGAGAAGTTTGGTTGTGTAAGGGAAATTTGATCATGTGAGAGATATTTGACGGTGTGAGGGAGACTTGGTCATGTGAGAGAAGTTTGGTTGTGTGAGGGAGACTTGATCATGTGAGAGAAGTTTGGTTATGTGAGGGAGACTTGATCATGTGAGAGAAGTTTGGTTGTGTGAGGGAGACTTGGTCATGTGAGAGAAGTTTGGTTATGTGAGGGAGACTTGATCATGTGAGAGAAGTTTGGTTATGTGAGGGAGACTTGGTCATGTGAGAGAAGTTTGGTTATGTGAGGGAGACTTGGTCGTGTGAGAGAAGTTTGGTTGTGTGAGGGAGATTTAGTCATGTGAGAGATATTTGATGGTGTGAGGGAGACTTGGTCATGTGAGAGATGTTTGGTTATGTGAGGGAGACTTGATCATGTGAGAGAAGTTTGGTTGTGTGAGGGAGACTTGGTTATGTGAGAGATGTTTGGTTGTGTGAGGGAGACTTGATCATGTGAGAGATGTTTGGTTGTGTGAGGGAGACTTGATCATGTGAGAGAAGTTTGGTTATGTGAGGGAGACTTGATCATGTGAGAGATGTTTGGTTGTGTGAGGGAGACTTGGTGATGTGAGAGAAGTTTGGTTGTGTAAGGGAAATTTGATCATGTGAGAGATATTTGATGGTGTGAGGGAGACTTGGTCATGTGAGAGAAGTTTGGTTGTGTAAGGGAAATTTGATCATGTGAGAGATATTTTATGGTGTGAGGGAGACTTGGTCATGTGAGAGAAGTTTGGTTGTGTGAAGGAGACTTGATCATGTGAGAGAAGTTTGGTTATGTGAGGGAGACTTGATCATGTGAGAGAAGTTTGGTTGTGTGAGGGAGACTTGGTCATGTGAGAGAAGTTTGGTTATGTGAGGGAGACTTGATCATGTGAGTGAAGTTTGGTTTTGTGAGGGAGACTTGGTCATGTGAGAGAAGTTTGGTTGTGTAAGGGAAATTTGATCATGTGAGAGAAGTTTGGTTATGTGAGGGAGACTTGATCATGTGAGAGAAGTTTGGTTGTGTAAGGGAGACTTGGTGATGTGAGAGAAGTTTGGTTATGTGAGGGAGACTTGGTGATGTGAGAGAAGTTTGGTTGTGTGAGGGAAATTTGATCATGTGAGAGAAGTTTGGTTATGTGAGGGAGACTTGGTCATGTGAGAGAAGTTTGGTTATGTGAGGGAGACTTGGTCATGTGAGAGAAGTTTGGTTATGTGAGGGAGACTTGGTGATGTGAGAGAAGTTTGGTTGTGTGAGGGAGACTTGGTGATGTGAGAGATGTTTGGTTGTGTGAGGGAGACTTGGTGATGTGAGAGAAGTTTGGTTGTGTGAGGGAGACTTGATCATGTGAGAGATGTTTGGTTGTGTGAGGGAGACTTGGTCATGTGAGAGAAGTTTGGTTATGTGAGGGAGACTTGGTCATGTGAGAGAAGTTTGGTTATGTGAGGGAGACTTGATCATGTGAGAGAAGTTTGGTTGTGTGAGGGAGACTTGGTGATGTGAGAGAAGTTTGGTTATGTAAGGGAAATTTGATCATGTGAGAGATAGTTGATGGTGTGAAGGAGACTTGGTCATGTGAGAGAAGTTTGGTTGTGTGAGGGAGACTTGGTCATGTGAGAGAAGTTTGGTTATGTAAGGGAAATTTGATCATGTGAGAGATAGTTGATGGTGTGAAGGAGACTTGGTCATGTGAGAGAAGTTTGGTTGTGTGAGGGAGACTTGGTCATGTGAGAGAAGTTTGGTTGTGTAAGGGAAATTTGATCATGTGAGATATATTTGATGGTGTGAGGGAGACTTGGTCATGTGAGAGAAGTTTGGTTGTGTAAGGGAGACCTGATCATGTGAGAGAAGTTTAGTTGTGTGAAGGAGACTTGGTCATGTGAGAAAAGTTTGGTTATGTGAGGGAGACTTGGTTATGTGAGAGAAGTTTATGTGAGGGAGACTTGGTTATGTGAGAGAAGTTTGTGTGAGGGAGATGTTATCGTGTGAGAGAAGCTTGTGTGAGGGAGACTTGATCAAGTCAGCAAAACACAACCTTTTGCTTCCAATTCAGTTGATGTTTTCAAGCCAATCAAACACTTTGCACTTTGAGTTACATTTTAGATATCAGTTGTCTGTACCTACAGTAAAACAAGCTGTTACTGACAACAGTACTCGCAATCTGAAGTACACAAACTACTATCATCATCTACTTTCGTTATTTTTCTTACAGAAATGAACTGCAAGCAAAGAAAATGCAAGGGAAGCCATCAGATTTTAATATCGTGTATGATGGTAAGGATGTTAGTTTTGTGGCCTATTGTTCTAAGCATCAAAGAAATCAAACCTTGGAAATTGTTGAGGTTTTTTTGTGTAAGAAATAATTTAAAACCAACCACAGTAGTACAAAATGCCTTAGATTATTTAACTCTGTTAATAACTTTGTGGAAGACATATGTTAATAACTTTGTGGAAGACATAAATAGTTTTAGTGATTTCTAAATTGAAGTGTAAGTGTTTAGAGTTGTAGGTCTTCCTAAAAGATTTATTTGAATTTAGCAAGTACTGTGAAATGATTGATATTCCTTGGGGATTTATTTATATCTTTATTAATTTTGTGACCGTGAGCTTTTGCTGTGGCATGGCATCCATCAACTTTTTCACTAAAATCACTACTTAGTTATGAATGACTGAACCGATTTTGACCAAATTTGTTAGAAGAATTCTTGATGGAAGGGGAACCATGTTTTGGTAATACTGGTTCTCAACCGCAAGGGGCCTTAGGGGTGGGGCCCAAGAGGGGAAATAGAGTAAATGTTTTAAAATCCTACTCTTCCTGTATGAATGATTTGGTTTTAACAAATTTTGTTCTGACGCATTCTTGGTTGAATGGGAATCAGTCTGGTATAGATGTTAGGTTTGGGAATCAGTTCTGTATAAACGGTTGATTTGGCTCCACTGGGGCAGGAAGGATGGGTGAGAAGGGTGGGCCCAGGCCCAATTGGGGAAATATGGGAAGGATGGGCCCAATTGTGGAAATATGAGCCCAATTTGGGAAATATATGTTCTTAAAAATTCCTTCCATTAAAGTTTGATCTGGAGCAATTTTTGTGACTTGTGAATCAGACATCCGTTTGAACAGAAGGATGGGACCCAATAAGGAAATTATTTCAGAAGTAATTTGTCATATTTGAAATTATTTGTTAGATGACTTAAATATCTGAATTAGCCAGGTGAGTGATGCAGGTCTCTTAAATCAAAATTCTTGCTGTTATTTATTATATACATTTATAAATGTTCGTTTTAAAGAAAAATCTTTTTGAAATGTGTGTCATTATTGTTACAGAGCGAGCTCTTCTTTCTGATCCGGTCAAGTGGGACAATGCAGTCAAGATGGTGCTACAGACACTCAATGATGCGGTAAAGTGGACAAAGAATGCTAGTCACAAGCACTGTAAGTTCAGACAATCAGAGAATACTGATGGGTTGGTTACAGGTTTTCAGTCTCCTTAACTTGTCCTATTTCTTGGTGATAAATGCTAGTCACAAGCACTGTAAGTTCAGACAATCAGAGAATACTGGTGGGTTGGTTACAGGTTTTCAGTCTCCTTAACTTGTCCTATTTCTTGGTGATAAATGCTAGTCACAAGCACTGTAAGTTCAGACAATCAGAGAATACTGATGGGTTGGTTACAATCCTATTTCTTAGCATTGTCTCACTGCTGGGAATACTGTACCCATTGATTTGTATGTAAGATTTCATTGCAAAAGTTTGACAGAACATATGAAAACATGTTGTCTCCCTCTCTGTCATTGACATTGATTTGTCTGTAGATCACTCCAACAGTGTTCAAACTCTTTCAAACATGGTAGGACTTATCACCATAAAATGAAGTTTTCCTAAACAGTGTGATGCAACAGACGCGGTTGACCTTATGATAATATTTTACTTTCTCTGTGGCATCAAAATGGAAAATTATTGCAAAATTTCCATACTTGTACTTATTTTGATACACTATGTAAAGTGATACATGTTGTGAAACAATCATTTCTGTATATTTTTTGAACTGATGAAGGTTTTTCTCATTATTGTTAAACTTGTGGTATTTGTAGTGTATGGAAAATGTACCAAACAGTTCAGAAACCTTTCTGTCGCCATGTCCAAGAAAGAGATGGAGCTCAAAGAAAAACGCAAGACTGTTGAGGAGCTGAAGACGGTATATATAAGACAGCAGATTTAAATCTTTGAATTTTCTAGAACAGATTGACCAATATCCTCCAATTATTGTCTGCTAGGCTTAATTGTCACTTGTCTGTGCATTTTAATAAAGTGTTCGAATGTCACTACTTTAAATATTTGTATAGGAATTTGTTTGAAGTAGAATTGTGATAAAATACCTGAAACAATAAGATTTCTAAGTACTGGTAATTACCTATCTGATCCATGATATCAAATGTATAACTAATGATCGGGACAAGCCTCTACATATTCCAGCCAGTAAAACAAATTCAACCACAGTTAGGGATTTATTTTATTAAATAAGCACAGATCTATTTTTTTGATGTTGTTTTCTTATCAGCTTTAACAGAAATTTTAAGTGCTATAAAACCATATCACGCTCCATGAGAACGTCTGTAGGCAGGTTTTATTTCTGATGAGTAGGAGTTATTAAGGCCTGGCCAGGTCCTACTGTACTAACAGTCATTCTCTTTCTTGTCTGATCCTCTGTGTTCCAATCTACAGGTAATCGATAAGACAATTTTCACTCACCTGGCTTGTTTTATTTTAAATTTGTCCTTCTCAAACTGATCTTGTCATGTTCAATGTTTCAACTTCTCTCGTTCTTCACAGAAAATGAATATAGCAAAAGCTGCGGCTGAGAAACAGGTCAAAGAGATGGATGAAGTGAAAAAGGTGGTACGACGTATGTCTGTCGACGTGGAAGAGAAGAAGAACCTACTGGTATACAAGTTACTATCTTGTTAAAAATCGGACAGAGTAAAAACATTTTTTCTTTTATGTTTTTGTTTTAGAAAGTGACCAAATTATCTGTGGAGATGGATGATAAACACTTATTTGATTTAACAAGGACGGAAATAAGGAACTTGTTTAATGGTCTATTTAACCAATGAACTATTACCAGTTAGTAGTGTACATTTGATATGTATACAACTTAGATGACAGATAAAGAATATATTGACTGTTACTGACTACTGCAAGTTCTTTCATCCATCTGAAAGAACGATGGTATAAAATCATATATCATGAATTTAAGTTTTTTTTATATATATACAAGTGTAAACTTTCTAAAAATTCCAATGAATACAGTATTTTAACAATCTGATAAGTTTGGATTAAAGATAGTGTATTGACTATTGACATGTAATCGAGAAGAGATACAGCTCTCAATCTGTAGGATTTCACTGAACAACATGTCTGGTGTTTCTTCAGGAATATTTACATTTTCATAGATTGATGTGATTTAATAAGCTTGGAGCATGACAAAAAGGAGGAATCTTTCCTGCTTTATTCCTTTGTATTAAGACGACTTTGTATCCTAAAGATCTCCAGATACCTGGTGATGAACTACAACATACACTTGTGTTTATCAGACGTCGGCTCTTGAAGAATTATCTTGTCTTGGAGGCTGTTCTCCACTGATGAATACACGGTCACCTTTGTCGGACAATTTACCAGTGTGGAGCATACTAGCATTGATGTACATTGTGTACAACATGGGAAGGAATTGACTAACTTTTACAGATGTACTATAATACTATGTACTCTATGTACACTATGTACAGCCGAAAATTTGGTCAATTCCATCTTGTACACTATGTACGTCTGCTAGTATGCTCCACAATGGTCATTTATCTGATGAAGGGGATCTTTAGTCATAGAAACGTCATACTCTAATCTTGTACTGGTTGTGATAAGATGAAGGTGACCGTGTAGTCATAGAAACGTCATACTCTAATCTTGTACTGCTTGTGTTACAAGAACTTCTATTCTATTGACTTTACAAACCTGAAGAAAATGTTCTGAAGAACGGATATATCATGATGTGTTTGGATATAGGGTATTGTTTTAGAGATATAATTGATTAAGCCTGAGCTAGTTAATGTGTAGTAAGTCCTAGGCTGCCACTTCAGATTTGACATTAAACCCAGTATCTATGATCGCGGGTAATGTTACATATCGTGTAGCGGGTAATTTGTCTGGTCAAATTTTTCTTTTAAAACAATCAAGTTAAATTTGAATGAATTAGAATTTCACAGTCTGGATAAAAATTGACATCTAATACTAATACACATTTGTCTTATCATTTCACAGATTTAATTGTTGCTATTATGTTGATGTATCTTGAAAAAGCAGAAAATATCATCTCACTGAAAGTGACCTGCTGTACGACATTCAGCCAGTACAACGATGGTCAAATTGTCTTGGCTTGAATTATATATCTCTACATATAAATGAAAGTTTTATGCCAGGCTGGAGAATGGAAAAGATTATGTACATGTTTTGTTTTTATAAAATGTCTTTCCAACAGATCTGAAATAAATAATGTTAAACGGAGTCATCCTATATATACATCAGTCCTAATCATTCTGTACTGTAAAATTATATATTTTCCTCGTCAGTTTACATTTGTTTGTTTCCTGATCAAAATCCATGTATTCAGATCCCCAGGAAATAATTTTTAAAAAAACTCATTAATTTTTAGATAACATTCAATTTTTAGAGTATCGGTACTTTAAAAACAAATATATATAAGTACATGTATAACAATTTAGTTTATGTTATCTATTTTAAGGGTTTAAACAGTTAGGTTGGTGATATTTACAGGCTCAGTATGAGGAGAAGAATAAGACTCTGATGAGGAAACTACAAGGATATGAGTCACAGATGAAGATCCTTCAGGCAGAGATAGAGACAAGGATCGTCGAGAAAACCGTGACCGTTACCCAGGAGGTAGAAGTTGCTGCTGCCAAGAAACCAAAGAAACCTCCACCGTCGCCAGGTAAATCCACTCCACAGGTGTTGTAGGTTGTTAGATTTCCTTATTCATGTGCTACATACTGTTTAATTACTTCTGTGATTTCTGCTGGGAGTAAATTTTGTTTTGTGTAGTAATCTTATGTTGTATTGTAGTAAACTCCCTCTCCTGGTGTAAAAATTTGGTTTTAAATTTTGGGGTGAGCTTATTTGGGAACTCCTTAGCTTCGTATTTTAACATTGATGATTCTGTATAAATGAAGTAGAGGCTTATTTATGGGCAGGAGCTTATTTACAGGAAAATATGTAAGTGTGATGTAATGTGATGCTTTAACTATTGATTTAGATGCTATGGTTGGGCTAAAGTTTAATGCAAAAGTCGAAAAATGTGTTCTTAGGATAAAATCACCAGTTTTATGCTAGAATTTTAAAAAAAAACATTAGGTGAATGTTTCCCTGTACGGAGTAGACTTGAGTTGTAAATGATTAATTTTTTTTCTTGTAGAGGTCATCAAGGTTGTTGATTCTTCTACTCAATTAAAATTGGATGAAACAGAAGTCAAGTTAAAAGAGGCGTTGGTAAGTGATTGGTATACATGTACTGGAGAAAGTCCTTTCTGCTTGTTAGGCTGATTATTTTGCCCTTTGGAAAGTCATAATCATTTTAAGATGTCTCCTTACAGTAGCTGGTGGCTTTGCCACTGAACATAATGTTGGAGGCCCACCAGAGTAATTGTACTTAAGTATCAAACCTGTGACCTTCACAGTTTGAAAACTCTGATATTCCTCCAACGAAGTTATCCTTTTCCCTTCTTGTGTAAAACTTTGTATTACACATTCAGTAGTTATCTCCCTTCTTAGATTGACTTGTATGAAAATTTAAAGAAAATGTCAGAGTTTGAATATTTATTAGGATTACGTTCTTTATTTTTTGTGCAGGACAGAATTGAGTTATTGAGGGATAAACTGAGAGAACTTGACCGACAGTTAAAGCATGAACAAGGTATGCAAATAATCAGGGTCAAAGATGTAAGGTCAAGGTCATACAGGTCACGAGGTCAAATCTGGTGGGTTCAGAGAGGTCACAACTAATCAAAACATGACTGGTGAAAGTGGTCACAGAAGGTACTAAACCAGGAAAGACCCAGTGAGCTTAATAGGTCAAAATTTAAAGCATCATAGAAATTATAAATGTGGAACATGAGGAGTTGAAAGTCTGAAGCACTGCATAGTGTTGTCTTTATCAGTGTTTGCATAATTTAGTCAAGAAAACAATTTACTGAAGATGTGAACCTTTTACATTGAATTTAAACCAAAAAAAACAGTAACAAGTATTTCTCTGACCATTGAAGGAAAGTACACTACCCTCAACAACAAATCAAGCGTGTTTCTTAACTAAGATTTCAAACTAAATCATAAAGCAGATGTGGAAAAGATCCTGCTTTATTTGGTATAACTTGTATTAAAGAGTGATTTAATTACCTAGTATAAGCTATATAAGTTATATATACCAAAGAACGAGTAGGTGTTCTGATGTGGAGGCCTTACTGTATGGTGTGATATTTAAATTAATTATCTCCCTTGAAAATTTTTTATTGAATTACTAATTGTGAAAGATGTCAGGTTTGTTTTAGAATTAACTAAAAATCATTGTATCATTTGTTTGTATAGAGAAGGTGAGGATATTAAGATCAGACTTGGAGAAAGCTGAGCGTGCTGCTGAAGAAGCCATGGAAGCCATGCCAGACACCATTAATATGATTGAGGTGCCCATAGAGGCTCCGGTAAGGCATATCGTCAAAATTCACCTTAAGATTTGTTTATTTGTTGTCAATTCATTACCTTAATTACAAATTTCCTGCAGTTTGATTGGTTGATGGATGTTTTGTAAGAGTAAATAGACATGTTTTTTGATATAGGGTTACCTGGCAAGTTCTGGAGTTCTTTCTTATTTACAGTTGATCATATCTATAAAATATTAAAATCCTTGCTCAGTTTTCTTATTTTTTCAAATACATAAAAGCTTAGATTAGCTAGAAAGAAAAAAAACATTACTCTTAAGGTCAGATAAACTCGTATTTTGTTGTTTTGGTGGGTTTTTTTGGTTTTTTTTGCAAACATGAAATCTTGTATTGGTCATCTTTATTGTTAAGCATCCATACATGAAGCAATTCACTTCAATGATTGATACAATAATTCTTCTCCTTCATATTGGGGAAGAATCTTTCTTAAGCATTTTTTTGTATCATTATTGATGGAGGTTAATGATTAATACAAGTGTATCCGTTGAAGCCAAAAAAATGTCCCAACAAAAATATATATGTATTTTTTCTAGTCTTGTAGTCTTAGAATTATTTTTTTTTTAAATATTAAATGTTATTGGTGTCTAGATAAAGCTTGAATCAACATGATCAATATTGATTCTTGAAAACATGGTCAACTTACCTGATTTTATCATGACCTACTCAAAGCTTGGTAAATGCTAGAATTACCTGATGTTTCTTTACTTTTGATCAGTATTTAAAAAATTAGAAAATTATTTTTGGATCTCATATTTAGCAAAAAATAATGTTCAAACATAACATTAGATATATATACATATATATATATAGAACATCATCTAAAGACATATAGATACATGTAAACGTGATCACAACACAATTGAATTTAAGAGTTTTTCCCTGATGACCCTTAAGACACCCTTTCACCTTTGACTTTGAAGAGGTCATAATAACCAGATATTAGATGGCTAGAGGTTACAGACACTGAAAGTATGATAAATTTATATGAATATGTACTCAATTGACCTTAATGTTCTTTGGGACAGCAGCAAGATGTGGAGAAAGACTCTGCCTACTACAAGACATTGTTATCAGGAATGAAGAATGAGTTTAACACCGAGATAGAGAAACTTAAAGGCTTCCTGAAGAAAGAACGATCAAGGTACATGATAAATGATCAGAAGTGTTGTTCTAGATACTGTCCAATTTCAAAATACCTATACTTGTGAAGCAGTTTGGTCTGAAGCAGTGATAAATTGACTTGTAAGTCCCGAGTCCTGTACTTGTAGAATTTTGATGGAACTTCAGGAAGTAATTAACATTTACATTGTGGAACTCATCTTTTGGCAATAAAGTTTGAAAGGACTCTTGAAAATAAACTGAAGTTTGATCACTGCTGATTTAGTCTGCTTCTGTCTGTCCCACGTTGATCAGTCACGTCGATGTTTGAGTACAATTACTGGAGTTTGAGCTTAGTATTCCTCCTAAATTATATCACAATAGACGGAATAGGCTTTCAAATATAAGAACTTTCATATCACAATTCTTTGAATTTGAAATTTGAAATTTTGATTTTATAGAAACATTGCAGCCGTGCGGCGGGTTGAGAACAATCACAAAGATCATCTACATGCCATTCAGAAAGATACACTTAGGGTGCTGCGTGCTATCATACACTTCCGTGATCATGTTATCACAATTCTAGAGAAAGAAAACCTCAAGGAGCCTGCCTTTGCTCTCACACAGTTGCCTACTCTCATTCCAGAAAAGGTAACAATATCTGTGCCCTGAGATAACCTTAAATGGAGCTTTTGTTTTGATGGAGAGGGGAGGGGGAGGGGCAATAGAGTTCTGTGTATCTTCTTTCTTATTGTTTTCTTTCTATAATATAAACAAAGGTAAAGTATTATGCTATTCCTTTCACCAAGGTGAAGGTCACAGAAAGAGAAAATCATAGTCACAAGTAACTTCATTAAAGTTTGACTGATTTATTGCCAATTCAAGGAAGACACTAGCCATCGTGTTAAAATACTAGCTTCTTATCAACTCTACCGGTGAGAATTTCTCTTTATCTTACCTTGTGAGAGTGCTAGACTGTTGAACACGAGGTCCCTGTTTGAGGCATTGAAAGAGTAAAGGATGACCGCTACATCATCATTTATCACTTAACAGTCTGTTTAATAATGAACTACCATTAGTTTCTTTACCTTCTGGAAGTTAAACAACATTGTTGAAACAAAAATACCTCTCATTTATTTTTGTAAATACTTTCCTGTTGTCTTTTCTAATTTTCATCTGTTTCTTCTTTCTTTCTTTCTGCCTTCTTTTGTTTTCTCTGACATTCCTGATAGCTTGTACCTGACCCGCGGGAAATGCTAGCGTTGTTGGTAGGAAATGTTGTTGAATGTAAGTTTTAAAACATTGGAGTTTGTTATAGAGATTTCAAGAAAATGATACTTTTTAAATGTATTTCTGTTTGAACCATGTGATATGTCTATTGTAATGCTGTAAAATGTACATTATTTTTAAATGAATTCAAGAAAGGGTAGTCATAGCTCAGTCAGTGGAATATTAGCCTACGTAACGTCAGGTGAAGATCTGAGGTTTGAGGTTCAACAATTCCTACCTATGGTTGGTCGTGTTTCTCAGGAAACCGAGAATCCGACAATTTATGCTGACTTTTCATTTTTAAATGTTTTATTGTCATGATTTTATAGACAAAAGCAACCGGGATAGCCTATGTAAGCCTCCTGTGCTGTTTTTGTTGTGTATTTGGGTGAAATACTATACCCCCATTGTACTTGATAGCATATGGCGGGCCTCTGATATGTTGTTCAGTGAGGTAGCCACCAGTTATTATATACTGACACATGCCTCAAAATGACCTAGGCATTTGACAAGGTAATAAACACAGCAAGACAAACATAAATTCAGATGTAAATGTGGCTAAAGTTTAACTCTAGTCCTGAAAATGTATTCTCTTATTGACAGACTCCATTTTTTTAACGTTTTTTCTCCTTTGGTCATATGCACTTATTGACCCTGTTACCAAGGAAGTGGAGCTAGCCTGAAGTAATAAGCTAACAGGTCAAGGTCCTATAACTTACACCTTTTTAATGAATCTGCCCTAAGTATCAGTCGCGAGGGGTCAGACATACAGGGTAAACCTTTTGTTGTGTCATATTTCTGTTTGTCAGGAAAATCCAATTACTTACTGTACAAAGTTCTGTTTTTCTGTCAATAACATCTTTTCTGTATTGTGTACTTGTATTTGTGACAATAATTATAAAACTTTATACCTGGATACTGGAGTTCAAAATGTACATTTTTGCTTACTTAGACATGCACAAAATGGAGCTTACCCTGGCTAATGCATTCCTGGCGATGCGCATGGTAGTGAAAAGTGCTATCGAGGCCCAAAAGGAGTTCCAACAACAGCAACGTCTCACCCAGGCACGCTCTGTTGAACGTATCAAGGATGAAGAGTCTAAGGTAACATTACATAATTGACTATTTCAGACCTGTAGTGTCTTGTTTCATGAGTGTCAAATATTTCAGACCTGTAGTGTCTTGTCTGATGAATGTTGACTTTTTCATACCTGTAGTGTCTTGTCTAACGAGTGTTGACTGTTTCAGACCTGTAGTGTCTTGTCTAATGAGTGTTTACTATTTCAGACCTGTAGTGTCTTGTCTAACGAGTGTTGACTGTTTCAGACCTGTAGTGTCTTGTCTGTTGATTGTTGACTATTTCAGACCTGTAGTGTCTTGTCTGTTGATTGTTGACTATTTCAGACCTGTAGTGTCTTGTCTGATGAGTGTTGACTATTTCAGACCTGTAGTGTCTTGTCTGTTGATTGTTGACTATTTCAGACCTGTAGTGTCTTGTCTGTTGATTGTTGACTATTTCAGACCAGTAGTGTCTTGTATAACGATTGTTGACTGTTTCAGACCAGTAGTGTCTTGTCTCATGAGTGTTGATTATTTCAGACCTGTAGTGTCTTGTCTCATGAGTGTTTACTATTCCAGACCTGTAGTGTCTTGTCTAACGAGTGTTGACTGTTTCAGACCTGTAGTGTCTTGTCTAACGAGTGTTGACTGTTTCAGACCTGTAGTGTCTTGTCTGATGAGTGTTGATTATTTCAGACCTGTAGTGTCTTGTCTCATGAGTGTTGATTATTTCAGACCTGTAGTGTCTTGTCCGTTGATCGTTGACTATTTCAGACCTGTAGTGTCTTGTCCGTTGATTGTTGACTATTTCAGTCCTGTAGTGTCTTGTCTGATGAGTATTGACTATTTCAGACCTGTAGTGTCTTGTCTGATGAGTGTTGACTATTTCAGACCTTTAGTGTCTTGTCTCATGAGTGTTGATTATTTCAGACCTGTAGTGTCTTGTCCGTTGACATACCTGTAGTGTCTTGTCCGTTGATTGTTGACTATTTCAGACCTGTAGTGTCTTGTCTCATGAGTGTTAATTATTTCAGACCTGTAGTGTCTTGTCTTATGAGTGTTTACTATTTCAGACCAGTAGTGTCTTGTCCGTTGATTGTTGACTATTTCAGACCTGTAGTGTCTTGTCTGATGAGTGTTGACTATTTCAGACCTGTAGTGTCTTGTCTGTTGATTGTTGACTCTTTCAGACCTGTAGTGTCTTGTCTCATGAGTGTTGACTATTTCAGACCTGTAGTGTCTTGTCTGATGAGTGTCGACTATTTCAGACCTGTAGTGTCTTGTCTCCGTAGTGTTGACTATTTCAGACCTGTAGTGTTGACTATTTCAGACCTGTAGTGTCTTGTCTCCGTAGTGTTGACTATTTCAGACCTGTAGTGTCTTGTCTCGGTAGTGTTGACTATTTCAGACCTGTAGTGTCTTGTCTAACGAGTGTTGACTGTTTCAGACCTGTAGTGTCTTGTCTCATGAGTGTTGATTATTTCAGACCTGTAGTGTCTTGTCTCATGAGTGTTGATTATTTCAGACCTGTAGTGTCTTGTCCGTTGATCGTTGACTATTTCAGACCTGTAGTGTCTTGTCTGATGAGTGTTGACTATTTCAGACCTGTAGTGTCTTGTCCGTTGATTGTTGACTATTTCAGACCTGTAGTGTCTTGTCTGATGAGTGTTGATTATTTCAGACCAGTAGTGTCTTGTCCGTTGATTGTTGACTATTTCAGTCCTGTAGTGTCTTGTCTGATGAGTGTTGATTATTTCAGACCTGTAGTGTCTTGTCTCACGAGTGTTGACTGTTTCAGACCTGTAGTGTCTTGTCTAACGAGTGTTGACTGTTTCAGACCTGTAGTGTCTTGTCTAATGAGTGTTGACTGTTTCAGACCTGTAGTGTCTTGTCTAACGAGTGTTGACTGTTTCAGACCTGTAGTGTCTTGTCTCATGAGTGTTGATTATTTCAGACCTGTAGTGTCTTGTCCGTTGATTGTTGACTATTTCAGACCTGTAGTGTCTTGTCTGATGAGTGTTGATTATTTCAGACCTGAAGTGTCTTGTCCGTTGATTGTTGACTATTTCAGACCTGTAGTGTCTTGTCTGATGAGTGTTGACTATTTCAGACCTGTAGTGTCTTGTCTCGGTAGTGTTGACTATTTCAGACCTGCAGTGTCTTGTCTGATGAGTGTTGACTATTTCAGACCTGAAGTGTCTTGTCTCGGTAGTGTTGACTATTTCAGACCTGTAGTGTCTTGTCTGATGAGTGTCGACTATTTCAGACCTGTAGTGTCTTGTCTCCGTAGTGTTGACTATTTCAGACCTGTAGTGTCTTGTCTCGGTAGTGTTGACTATTTCAAACCTGTAGTGTCTTGTCTCGGTAGTGTTGACTATTTCAGACCTGAAGTGTCTTGTCTCGGTAGTGTTGACTATTTCAGACCTGTAGTGTCTTGTCTCCGTAGTGTTGACTATTTCAGACCTGTAGTGTCTTGTCTCGGTAGTGTTGACTATTTCAGACCTGTAGTGTCTTGTCTCGGTAGTGTTGACTATTTCAGACCTGAAGTGTCTTGTCTGTGCCTGTTGATGTTTACTGTTACATGAATTTGCAGGCTAAGGTCAAACATGTAACAGCAGCCAAGATGGAGACCACACGTTTGACATACAGACTGAAAAAGGCCAAGGAACGATTGCAAAAGTTTGAAGAAATCTCAGATCTTTCTTCATCAGTAAGTATGCCATGAAATTTAAACATTTTCTGTAAAAGATTTGAAAATTATCTTTAAGTAAGAAAAACAAAAACAAATCCTGATGCATATTTTAACCATTTTAATGGTACAGAAATGTTTGATTTCTGTCATTCTCAATACTCAGGTGGTTATGCTTACATTCACTCTCTGCATCACTGGAATACATCATGTCAAAATCGAAGGTTCCATATGCAACACATTGTGGATAAGATGAGAAGACTAGTTTCATCCCTTGATGTACATCAAACAAATCTCTAGATTGCAAAACAGTATATTGTAGAGGCTTTGACGTTGGACATCACTCCATTGTAATCTTTAAATGAGCACGTCAGTCTGTGACTACTCTTTTTATTTTTCTCCTACAACCTATTCTTGACCAGTCAAGTTATTTCAATTGTGGCTTCAGTTTTACCAGGAAATGTTTCAGGGGTGCAGAGAGTGAGTGATCGTAACCTCTGGTGTATCAAGGATGGATTTCTGTAATACATTGGTCAATCATTGTAATTAAGTGTAAGTAAATTATTTGTAAGGATGAAGTTTCATTTGTGATATTTCTATTCTAACCTGGACAGGACAAGAAGTACCTTGCATTGTTAGAGAGATACAGAATGGTATGGAAGATGTACAACCGCCTCCAAAAGGACATGGATGTTCTGTAAGTATACTAGGGAATAGTTTACTTGATGTTCTATTAGTATAGGGGAATTTTCACAAGTGTTTAATGACGGCTGTGTCAATAAAGGGGAAATCTCAAAGGGGTGAAATTAAGGTTCTGTTAGTATACTAGGGAATAGTTTATTGGACGTTCTTTATTTATCAGGGAAATTTCACAAGAATTTAATGGAAGTTCTGTAAATACAGGGGGAAATCTTAAAAGGGGTGAATTGATGTTCTGTTAGTATACTAGAGGATGGTTTACTGGATGTTCTTTATGTATAAGGGCAATCTCAAAATTGTTTAATAGAACTTCTGTAAATATAGGGGAAATCTCAAAAAGAGTGAAATGGTTGTTCTGTAAGTATAGGGGAAATCTCAAAAAGGGTAAAATGGATATTCTGTATTAAGTATACTGGTGGTCGGTTGGTGCAGTAGTGATGTACTCGCCTTTTACCAAGGCACCCAGAGTTCAGTGCACTATAGTTTACTCCTACAATAACAACCTTCATGCACTTACATCTGGGCCAACAAGTGTGATAAGTATAAATGGTTTTGGAAATAATATAAAATATAAGTTTAATTTTTAAGGGGAAATCTGAAAAAGTTTTCATGACACTGAGGTTTTGAAAGTAAAAGGACAATCTCAAAAGCGTTGAATGATAAGACCAGATCTCTTTAATAAAGGGTTTAATGTAGAAACAGATGACAATTTGATAGCTTTATTTCTGCATGCACCATTTGAAGTCTAACATACTGTGTCAATAGTAATTAACAACTTTTCAGTTAGCTCTTTATAAATGGACTAATTGATGACATAAGTCTGTGGCAATTGTGTGTCTCTGTTAACTGGATGTAGGTATAGACTGATCTCAAAACATATTGACAGTTGAGTTATATGTAGGATATAGTAAAACAAACACACATTTTGTGTAAATGTGTGAGAAAATATATTGATTTTAGTATATAGAGTTACAATAAAACAAAAGCTAAAAAGATTTTTACTTTTCTATGAATACCTTAAGGTATTATTTAGAAGAAAGAAATGTCTAATACCACAGATATAAGAGTCAGGTACCATTGTTGATATTGATCTTGCTATTAAGTCAATAGGTGACTAACCATGCAGATTTTGGATCCTATCCTATTATCATGTCCTATATTTGTTGGTTGATTACTAATTCAGACAAGCAGATTTCCAGACTTCTTTGGAGGAACAGATCAAGGAGAGAGAAGATATCATGGTGACTTCGATCAGAATGGATCTGAAAGCGGTGTGTATCAGAAAGGAAAGCAGGGTCTCTTAACAGAACAGAATATTTGGCAACCAGCCTTCCTTATACTAATTGGTTGGGGTTGAATCCCTCTTTACTTCACACCAACAACCTGTTGGTTATAGTGCTTAAATTAATTCATCTTATCACAACCTCATGTATTGTAGTGAAATCAGTATCAGAATAAAAAGAGTTCACAGTTTAGGACAAGACCTTCATACTTGCATGTGAATGCTCTTTACAGAAATAAACATGACAGCTACATTTTCAGAATTCCTTTTAGGGATGACTCCTTGAAGAGATATATTTAGACTGCCTTTGCGTATCCTGGTTGAAATGTCCCTTGCTGCATGTCAATATTCCCTGATAAATGAACACCTGTACTGGTGTTGTAAAGCTCAAAATGCACAGTTTTGGAATTTCCCGTAAAGTATGAAATAATTAGTAATAAAGATGGACTCTATTTAAAGCTGTACAGAACATCAGAATGTACACCAACTCTGTCTCATACAGAAATTTTTATATTCATATCAATTAACAAGTGATATTCAGTTAGTTTAAGACAGGTACATAGTATAACTGAATCCCTCAAACTGGATGTGTCAGATATTTCACATTCCAGTCTTGGTCCCGATTTGTGCCTGGCATTTCTCGTGCAGGGTTAGCAGGTCCAGCTGTTTCAATCTATTACAAGAAAGTAACATGATATTGATTGTATACTTATTCAGAGTAAGAAAAGTAATGAAGCTCAGTTGAAGTTGACCATTGGCGACCAAAAGAAAAATCTGGACATTTTACAGAGGGCTTTTGAAGATAACAAGATATCCAAGGATCTGTATGCAGTGAGTAATATTTTTTTTATAAAATTTTAGAAAATTTTTCTCTAAATGATTCATGCTATACAGACTTCCTTTGTATAACAGTAAGTCACAACATAAAGTGGTATTAATACAGCTATCATTTTGGTCTTTGAAACAAGAAAATTATATAACTTATTGTACATTTCTATCTTTGGACTAACTTATTGTACATTTCTATCTTTGGACTAACTTATTGTACAGTCTATCTTTGGACTAACTTATTGTACATTTCTATCTTTGGACTAACTTATTGTACAGTCTATCTTTGGACTAACTTATTGTACATTTCTATCTTTGGACTAACTTACTGTACATTTCTGTCTTTGGACTAACTTATTGTACATTTCTATCTTTGGAGTAACTTACTGTGCATTTCTATCTTTGGAGTAACTTACTGTACAGTCTATCTTTGGACTAACTTATTGTACAGTCTATCTTTGGAGTAACTTATTGTACATTTCTATCTTTAGAGTAACTTACTGTACATTATCTTTGGACTAACTTTGTACATTTCTACTAACTTACTGTACATTTCTATCTTTGGACTAACTTACATTTATCTTTGGACTATTGTACATTGTCTATCTTTGGACTAACTTACTGTACAGTCTATCTTTGGACTAACTTACTGAACATTTCTATCTTTGGACTAACTTATTGTACATTTCTATCTTTGGACTAACTTACTGTACATTTCTATCTTTGTACATTTCTATCTTTGGACTAACTTATTGTACAGTCTATCTTTGGACTAACTTACTGTACATTTCTATCTTTGGACTAACTTACTGTACAGTCTATCTTTGGACTAACTTATTGTACATTTCTATCTTTGGACTAACTTATTGTACATTTCTATCTTTGGACTAACTTATTGTACAGTCTATCTTTGGACTAACTTATTGTACATTTCTATCTTTGGACTAACTTATTGTACATTTCTATCTTTGGACTAACTTATTGTACATTTCTATCTTTGGACTAACTTACTGTACATTGTACATATCTTTGGACTAACTTACTGTACATCTATCTTTGGACTAACTTATTGTACATTTCTATTGTACATTGTACAGTCTATCTTTGGACTAACTTACTGTACATTTCTATCTTTGGAGTAACTAATTGTACATTTCTATCTTTGGACTAACTTACTGTACATTTCTATCTTTGGACTAACTTACTGTACAGTCTATCTTTTGTAACATGTACATTCTATCTTTGGACTAACTTATTGTACACTCTATCTACTAACTTTGTACATTTCTATCTTTGGAGTAACTAATTGTACATTTCTATCTTTGGACTAACTTACTGTACATTTCTATCTTTGGACTAACTTACTGTACAGTCTATCTTTTGACTAACTTATTGTACATTTCTATCTTTGGACTAACTTACTGTACATTTCTATCTTTGGAGTAACTAATTGTACATTTCTATCTTTGGACTAACTTACTGTACATTTCTAACTTACTGTACATTTCTATCTTTGGACTAACTTACTGTACAGTCTATCTTTGGACTAACTTATTGTACATTTCTATCTTTGGACTAACTTATTGTACATTTCTATCTTTGGACTAACGTACTGTACAGTCTATCTTTGGACTAACTTATTGTACATTTCTATCTTTGGACTTACTTATTGTACATTTCTATCTTTGGACTTACTTATTGTACATTTCTATCTTTGGACTAACTTACTGTACAGTCTATCTTTGGAGTAACTTATTGTACATTTCTATCTTTGGACTAACTTACTGTACATTTCTATCTTTGGACTAACTTACTGTACATTTCTATCTTTGGACTAACTTACTGTACAGTCTATCTTTGGACTAACTTATTGTACAGTCTATCTTTGGACTAACTTATTGTACATTTCTATCTTTGGACTAACTTATTGTACATTTCTATCTTTGGACTAACTTACTGTACATTTCTATCTTTGGACTAACTTACTGTACATTTCTATCTTTGGACTAACTTATTGTACATTTCTATCTTTGGACTAACTTATTGTACATTTCTATCTTTGGACTAACTTATTGTACATTCTATCTTTGGACTTATCTTTGTACATTACATCTATCTTTGGACTAACTTATTGTACATTTCTATCTTTGGACTAACTTATTGTACAGTCTATCTTTGGACTAACTTACTGTACATTTCTGTCTTTGGACTAACTTATTGTACATTTCTATCTTTGGACTAACTTATTGTACAGTCTATCTTTGGACTAACTTATTGTACATTTCTATCTTTGGACTAACTTATTGTACAGTCTATCTTTGGACTAACTTACTGTACATTTCTGTCTTTGGACTAACTTATTGTACATTTCTATCTTTGGACTAAGTTATTGTACAGTCTATCTTTGGACTAACTTATTGTACATTTCTATCTTTGGACTAACTTACTGTACATTTCTATCTTTGGACTAACTTACTGTACATTTCTATCTTTGGACTAACTTATTGTACATTTCTATCTTTGGACTAACGTACTGTACAGTCTATCTTTGGACTAACTTATTGTACAGTCTATCTTTGGACTAACTTACTGTACATTTCTATCTTTGGACTAACTTATTGTACAGTCTATCTTTGGACTAACTTATTGTACAGTCTATCTTTGGACTAACTTATTGTACAGTCTATCTTTGGACTAACTTATTGTACAGTCTATCTTTGGACTAACTTACTGTACATTTCTATCTTTGGACTAACTTATTGTACATTTCTATCTTTGGACTAACTTATTTATTGTACATTTCTATCTTTGGACTAACTTATTGTACAGTTACTAACTTATTGTACAGTCTATCTTTGGACTAACTTATTGTACATTTCTATCTTTGGACTAACTTATTGTACATTTTTATCTTTGGACTAACTTACTGTACAGTCTATCTTTGGACTAACTTATTGTACAGTCTATCTTTGGACTAACTTATTGTACAGTCTATCTTTGGACTAACTTATTGTACAGTCTATCTTTGGACTAACTTATTGTACATTTCTATCTTTGGTTCTCAAATTTTGTGTCATTTTGCAAAAATACTAATCCTTGTCCATCTGATCTTGTCCATTACTTCAAAATGATTTTATTCTGAAACTTTGTCAAATTTTTAACAGTTTACTTGTAGACATCTGAAATCACCAATCAAAAGGGAACCTACAAAACAAACAATAATAAAACCACACAAAAATGACTAATTCTGCAGTAACACATTTATTACCCTCAATCCAGTCTTTATCCTAACCCCTTACCTGATCTATTTATAGATGGCAGTGTCCTTGATTAAGAAGGCAATGGTTATCCCTCAGAAGCGATTACGATATTTAGTGGAGCAGTATATAGCATTTCAGACTGTCAAAGAGACAAGAAGTAAGTATAACAACATTTTCTAAACCAGGCTTTGGGAGGCATGTGTACACCCCTAGTTTTTAGATCTCCTGAGTGATCTGTTGCAATCCCCTTTTGTCAGGCATTCTCTGTTGACCTTTTACATATTTATTTTCCAAAATTATTGATTATATGGTCCCCACCCCAGGGACCTGAGAGATAGGCCAAAAAGGGTCAAATTGACTGAAATCTCAAAAAATCCTCTTATTATACAAATATACCCAAATATTGTAGAATCAAATACTCTTCTGAGATGGAAATGTGTTATAAGATGCTTTACTTAAATTGTAAATTTCACAACCACAGGGTCTATCGCCAAAGGGATGCATGAATTTTTACAATAGTTTATAAACGAAAATTAAATTTTTTGAGCTTAATTTGTGTTTTTTTTATTGGAAATGGTTTAAACTTGGTTAGAATTACTAGTATAAGTTGACAGTTTGATTGTATGCAAATACTGATCCTGGCTGACCCCCAGATATAACAAATTCTTGGTTAGAAGCCTTAGCATGGAACAGCAGTTAATATTATGCACAGTTTAGGTTTGAATTAAATGTACATTATAGTTAAAGTTATCTTACTTAATTAACAAGATTATTTCTACGACATATTATGAGAACAATGACAGTATTGTAACTCAGGTGACTGTTAAGGCCCTTGGTTCTGTTGTTTTGAATGGTGGACAATGTAAAACAAACATTATTTTAAGGTTTATATCAGGAGAAACATGTATATTTCACAACTCAAGTATTAGTATTGTTTAATAAATGTTCTGCCACCGATCACATCAAGAATATTCTGTCTGTTTATCCCTTCAACTTTGAAACATCTTTTTAAGAGGAAAGTTGTCCAGCAGTGACTGTTGCAGATTTTCTTAGCAAGATAACTGGGAGTTGTAGATCTGATTTTGAGGCCAAGACAGGTCACAAGTGAGAAACTGCCTCCTTTTGTCTGTGTTTCTGTGTCATTCATGTAAACTGAAATATATTGAACCACAGATTCTTAGATATATCATTACAAAATCTGATTTTTAATTTCTCTGTGTGTTATCAGCTCGTGTAAAGGTCATTCTGAGTGACGAGCACTTGGGCATGGAGATGAGAAAGGACATCATCAGCTATATGAAACGGATTGATGAAAAGTTTCACATGAGTATGACTATGTGGCATGAACAGATGGCTGCTCTAGAAAAAGAGCGAAGGAATCTTTTCAAAAGCATTTGGAAAGTGTAAGTTCTAATACTGAAAATTCAGGTTTTTTTTTTTTTTTTTTAAAGAATTTTTATTTACCAGGTATTCAGCACTAGTTTCAGATATACCAAATACAGGTATTTTTTCACCTGTTATAATCTATTATCTAATAACAATGGGCTGTTTAAATCACTCTGTCTACTGTTTGTTGTTTTGATTCTTAATATCACAATTTATAAGTCATCTGACCAGAAGTTATGATAGCTTGGCCTTCAGCATTCTGCATTTGTAACCTTTCATTGTAAAAGCTTTAAATTCTCTTTCAAAATTAATGAATCCACATTCAATATAAACCATGTTTAGTGTGGTAAATCTCTAGGGAAAAAAATCATATTTTACATGAAATTGGACCGACCCCTCCCCCAGTTCCTAACTTACAAAGGTAAGAGTAGCACAATAAATATGTTAAATAGTTATAACCTAACTGAACATCCTGACCACATTTAATGTTGTCAGTTGTAAATTTTAAAATATCATTTTTAACAGAAACATTTCTTTCCACATTAGGTTTACCAACGTTGTCTCGGAGACTGGCCTTTTATTGGTGCACCCGTTGTTGAAGGAGGACAATGAGGACTCTGTGTATGCCAGACTCACTGGGGCTCTAAACAGGGACCAGCTCCGACGCATGCTCTCCAAAAGAAAGACTGCACAAGGATTCAGCCAGCTCCCAAAATCTGTGAATGGCTACAATGCCCTCAATTCATACAAGACACATAAAATGTGGCAGACCACGGTAAACTCTTAACTTATTCCTTATATTAAATCTTCCATATGTGTGGTTACAAAGCAGACACAAAGGATTTCAAAACTGAATGTGTATCTGATGTCTTTAATTACAATGTTCTCCAGTGACCCCCATCACTTGGTATAAACTTCTAAGTTTTATGACAACATGTTAATGTAAACAAAAGGAAGAATGAATTGCTTCTCTATTAAGTAATATTAAAGAGAAAATAAAGTTTCCCTGTTGACAACACAAACCAAAATTTAGCCTCTCTTAGAATTTGTTATACCCCTCAACTTAAATTAAGGGGGAGTATGTAGTAATCTATTTGTAGGTCCGTATGTGTCCGTGATAAACATGTAGGCAAGATATCTCATAAACCCATGGACAGATATAGTTCATATACATACACACCATAACATCACTTCATCATGGTCTACACCAGATTAGATTTTGGTAGTCATCAGTCAAGGTTAAAGGTCACTCTTGACTATTTATAATAAAATACCCCCTATACACGAACATCTTTGCAATTTTTAGTTCATATTCACACTATAGCATCACACTATCAATTCTACAACAGATTAGATTTTAGAGGTCACTACTAGTGACTCACTAGTCAAAGTTAAAAGTCAAAGGTCACCGTTGACCACTTTTGAAAAAAAAGCTTTTGTACAAGGTACTTCATGAAACCCTTGATTTATTAAATCCTCAATAGATTTAGATCAGAAGGAAAAGGTGAGGAGTGGAAGTTATATGTATGATAGCCCTTTTCAGCTCTCCTGGTTCACAGGGCCAAGTGAGCTTATGCTGTGGTGTGGCATACGTTGTCCAGCGTCAATTGTTTCCTTTAAACAACTTCTTCTCAATAACCAATAGACCAAATGCTTTGATATTTGGCTGGTATGCTTCTATGATAAAGCCTGACAAAGTTTGTGAAAAGAAATGACCTTGACATATATTCAAGGTCACAGGGGTCAAGTTTTTTTAACATTTAAACAACTTCATTGGGCCTATAGTTTCTATTTTTAACAAAATTTGAGATCAAAATGTTACCATAATTTCTTTTACAGATGGATCTGTTCAACAAAGAATCAGATATAGTGGTGACCACACCTCACACAGTGGAATATGACATTAACAAACCATTAATCTCTGCTGCAAAGTAAGACATATTAACTTTTGTAGGGCTATTCCAGTACAAATCTATCCCATCCTAGGACTACAGGTTTTGTTAAAGGCTATTCCAGTACAAATCTATCCCATCCTAGGACTCCAGGTTTTGTTAAAGGCTATTCCAGTACAAATCTATCCCATCCTAGGACTCCAGGTTTTGTTAAAGGCTATTCCAGTACAAATCTATCCCATCCTAGGACTCCAGGTTTTGTTAAAGGCTATTCCAGTACAAATCTATCCCATCCTAGGACTCCAGGTTTTGTTAAAGGCTATTCCAGTACAAATCTATCCCATCCTAGGACTCCAGGTTTTGTTAAAGGCTATTCCAGTACAAATCTATCCCATCCTAGGACTACAGGTTTTGTTAAAGGCTATTCCAGTACAAATCTATCCCATCCTAGGACTACAGGTTTTGTTAAAGGCTATTCCAGTACAAATCTATCCCATCCTAGGACTACAGGTTTTGTTAAAGGCTATTCCAGTACAAATCTATCCCATCCTAGGACTACAGGTTTTGTTAAAGGCTATTCCAGTACAAATCTATCCCATCCTAGGACTACAGGTTTTGTTAAAGGCTATTCCAGTACAAATCTATCCCATCCTAGGACTACAGGTTTTGTTAAAGGCTATTCCAGTACAAATCTATCCCATCCTAGGACTACAGGTTTTGTTAAAGGCTATTCCAGTACAAATCTATCCCATCCTAGGACTCAAGGTTTTGTTAAAGGCTATTCCAGTACAAATCTATCCCATCCTAGGACTACAGGTTTTGTTAAAGGCTATTCCAGTACAAATCTATCCCATCCTAGGACTCCAGGTTTTGTTAAAGGCTATTCCAGTACAAATCTATCCCATCCTAGGACTACAGGTTTTGTTAAAGGCTATTCCAGTACAAATCTATCCCATCCTAGGACTCCAGGTTTTGTTAAAGGCTATTCCAGTACAAATCTATCCCATCCTAGGACTCCAGGTTTTGTTAAAGGCTATTCCAGTACAAATCTATCCCATCCTAGGACTCCAGGTTTTGTTAAAGGCTATTCCAGTACAAATCTATCCCATCCTAGGACTCCAGGTTTTGTTAAAGGCTATTCCAGTACAAATCTATCCCATCCTAGGACTCCAGGTTTTGTTAAAGGCTATTCCAGTACAAATCTATCCCATCCTAGGACTCCAGGTTTTGTTAAAGGCTATTCCAGTACAAATCTATCCCATCCTAGGACTCCAGGTTTTGTTAAAGGCTATTCCAGTACAAATAAAGGCTATTTTGTTAAAGGCTATTCCAGTACAAATCTATCTCCTAGGACTCCATCCTAGGACTAAAGGCTATTCCAGTACAAATCTATCCCATCCTAGGTTTTTGTTAAAGGCTATTCCAGTACAAATCTATCCCATCCTAGGACTCCAGGTTTTGTTAAAGGCTATTCCAGTACAAATCTATCCCATCCTAGGACTCCAGGTTTTGTTAAAGGCTATTCCAGTACAAATCTATCCCATCCTAGGACTCCAGGTTTTGTTAAAGGCTATTCCAGTACAAATCTATCCCATCCTAGGACTCCAGGTTTTGTTAAAGGCTATTCCAGTACAAATCTATCCCATCCTAGGACTCCAGGTTTTGTTAAAGGCTATTCCAGTACAAATCTATCCCATCCTAGGACTTTTGTTAGGTTTTTGTTAAAGGCTATTCCAGTACAAATCTATCCCATCCTAGGACTACAGGTTTTGTTAAAGGCTATTCCAGTACAAATCTATCCCATCCTAGGACTCCAGGTTTTGTTAAAGGCTATTCCAGTACAAATCTATCCCATCCTAGGACTCCAGGTTTTGTTAAAGGCTATTCCAGTACAAATCTATCCCATCCTAGGGTTTTGTTAAAGGCTATTCCAGTACAAATCTATCCCATCCTAGGACTCCAGGTTTTGTTAAAGGCTATTCCAGTACAAATCTATCCCATCCTAGGACTCCAGGTTTTGTTAAAGGCTATTCCAGTACACTCCAGGTTTTGTTAAAGGCTATTCCATCCTAGGACTCCAGGTTTTGTTAAAGGCTATTCCAGTACAAATCTATCCCATCCTAGTAATACAGGTTTTGTTAAAGGCTATTCCAGTACAAATCTATCCCATCCTAGGACTCCAGGTTTTGTTAAAGGCTATTCCAGTACAAATCTATCCCATCCTAGGACTCCAGGTTTTGTTAAAGGCTATTCCAGTACAAATCTATCCCATCCTAGGACTCCAGGTTTTGTTAAAGGCTATTCCAGTACAAATCTATCCCATCCTAGGACTTTTTGTTAAAGGCTATTCCAGTACAAATCTATCCCATCCTAGGACTCCAGGTTTTGTTAAAGGCTATTCCAGTACAAATCTATCCCATCCTAGGACTCCAGGTTTTGTTAAAGGCTATTCCAGTACAAATCTATCCCATCCTAGGACTCCAGGTTTTGTTAAAGGCTATTCCAGTACAAATCTATCCCATCCTAGGACTCCAGGTTTTGTTAAAGGCTATTCCAGTACAAATCTATCCCATCCTAGGACTCTCAGGTTTTGTTAAAGGCTATTCCAGTACAAATCTATCCCATCCTAGGACTCCAGGTTTTGTTAAAGGCTATTCCAGTACAAATCTATCCCATCCTAGGACTCCAGGTTTTGTTAAAGGCTATTCCAGTACAAATCTATCCCATCCTAGGACTCCAGGTTTTGTTAAAGGCTATTCCAGTACAAATCTATCCCATCCTAGGACTACAGGTTTTGTTAAAGGCTATTCCAGTACAAATCTATCCCATCCTAGGACTCCAGGTTTTGTTAAAGGCTATTCCAGTACAAATCTATCCCATCCTAGGACTCCAGGTTTTGTTAAAGGCTATTCCAGTACAAATCTATCCCATCCTAGGACTCCTTTTGTTAAAGGCTATTCCAGTACAAATCTATCAGGACTCCAGGTTTTGTTAAAGGCTATTCCAGTACAAATCTATCCCATCCTAGGACTCCAGGTTTTGTTAAAGGCTATTCCAGTACAAATCTATCCCATCCTAGGACTCCAGGTTTTGTTAAAGGCTATTCCAGTACAAATCTCAACCATCCTAGGAATCCAGGTTTTGTTAAAGGCTATTCCAGTACAAATTCCAGTACAAATTTTGTTAAAGGCTATTCCAGTACAAATCTATCCCATCCTAGGACTCCAGGTTTTGTTAAAGGCTATTCCAGTACAAATCTATCCCATCCTAGGACTCCAGGTTTTGTTAAAGGCTATTCCAGTACAAATCTATCCCATCCTAGGACTCCAGGTTTTGTTAAAGGCTATTCCAGTACAAATCTATCCCATCCTAGGACTCCAGGTTTTGTTAAAGGCTATTCCAGTACAAATCTATCCCATCCTAGGACTCCAGGTTTTGTTAAAGGCTATTCCAGTACAAATCTATCCCATCCTAGGACTCCAGGTTTTGTTAAAGGCTATTCCAGTACAAATCTATCCCATCCTAGGACTCCAGGTTTTGTTAAAGGCTATTCCAGTACAAATCTATCCCATCCTAGGACTCCAGGTTTTGTTAAAGGCTATTCCAGTACAAATCTATCCCATCCTAGGACTTTTTGTTAAAGGCTATTCCAGTACAAATCTATCCCATCCTAGGACTCCAGGTTTTGTTAAAGGCTATTCCAGTACAAATCTATCCCATCCTAGGCTACTACAAATCCAGGTTTTGTTAAAGGCTATTCCAGTAATCTATCCCATCCTAGGACTCCAGGTTTTGTTAAAGGCTATTCCAGTACAAATCTATCCCTATCCTAGGACTATCCCATCCTAGGTTTTGTTAAAGGCTATTCCAGTACAAATCTATCCCATCCTAGGACTCCAGGTTTTGTTAAAGGCTATTCCAGTACAAATCTATCCCATCCTAGGACTCCAGGTTTTGTTAAAGGCTATTCCAGTACAAATCTATCCCATCCTAGGACTCCAGGTTTTGTTAAAGGCTATTCCAGTACAAATCTATCCCATCCTAGGACTCCAGGTTTTGTTAAAGGCTATTCCAGTACAAATCTATCCCATCCTAGGACTCCAGGTTTTGTTAAAGGCTATTCCAGTACAAATCTATCCCATCCTAGGACTACAAATCTATCAGGTTTTGTTAAAGGCTATTCCAGTACAAATCTATCCCATCCTAGGACTCTTTTGTTAAAGGCTATTCCAGTACAAATCTATCCTAGGACTCCAGGTTTTGTTAAAGGCTATTCCAGTACAAATCTTTTGTTAATATTCCAGTACAAATCCTAGGACTCCAGGTTTTGTTAAAGGCTATTCCAGTACAAATCTATCCCATCCTAGGACTCCAGGTTTTGTTAAAGGCTATTCCAGTACAAATCTATCCCATCCTAGGACTCCAGGTTTTGTTAAAGGCTATTCCAGTACAAATCTATCCCATCCTAGGACTCCAGGTTTTGTTAAAGGCTATTCCAGTACAAATCTATCCCATCCTAGGACTACAGGTTTTGTTAAAGGCTATTCCAGTACAAATCTATCCCATCCTAGGGTTTTGTTAAAGGCTATTCTACAAATCTAGGTTTTGTTAAAGGCTATTCCAGTACAAATCTATCCCATCCTAGGACTCCAGGTTTTGTTAAAGGCTATTCCAGTACAAATCTATCCCATCCTAGGACTCCAGGTTTTGTTAAAGGCTATTCCAGTACAAATCTATCCCATCCTAGGACTACAGGTTTTGTTAAAGGCTATTCCAGTACAAATCTATCCCATCCTAGGACTCCAGGTTTTGTTAAAGGCTATTCCAGTACAAATCTATCCCATCCTAGGACTCCAGGTTTTGTTAAAGGCTATTCCAGTACAAATCTATCCCATCCTAGGACTCCAGGTTTTGTTAAAGGCTATTCCAGTACAAATCTATCCCATCCTAGGACTCCAGGTTTTGTTAAAGGCTATTCCAGTACAAATCTATCCCATCCTAGGACTACAGGTTTTGTTAAAGGCTATTCCAGTACAAATCTATCCCATCCTAGGACTCCAGATTTAGTTTAGGGATATTCAGTAAATTATCCTACCCTATGACTCTAGGATTTGCTAAGGGGTTCAACCCATAGAATTTAATTGATTATTTGCTTTACAGTAATTGGCAGGGAAATTGAACCATGGATAGAAGTGACTTACTTTGTAATCCAGGGGTAGATGTTTAAATGGAATAGTCCATAGGTTAACATGAACAGTGAATCAACACTGTCCAATTCCTGTTATGTTTTATTGAGGGAGAAATATCACCTTTATCTGGACTATTCCATTGTAAACAAAGATAGGTATAGAACAGTCCATTTTAAGGATACAACATTTCAATTGATACTTTCTTAGACGTTTATATAAAAACAATTTTGAATTCTATTGAAAAGCTATGAAAATTCTTGGTATTTTTACAGTTATGCTGTATGTTTTAATATCTTCTTACAGACAACTACGAGAGAAACGTGGAACATTTCCTTTGGCTCAGACTCAAAATTATTTTATCACCAAGGAGATGCAGATTCAGGATTAGGATGGTACAGTTTATCATATAGCTATCACAGAAGGTCTGTGCAGGTGTCTCGCCAACTCCAAGGGATGGTATATTTATAGTGTGTATACTCGCCAGAGAAAAAGAACAATCTTACAAGGAGGAAAACTTTCACTGAAGGTACTGCTGTTACAGTACAGGTACACCTTGGTGTAGCAGTGCCAGTTTCCATCAAGAACAGACCCTTCATGTTGTTCCTCCTCAGAACAGGACATGGCCTCTCTTAGTATAAGATTTTGCTGTACATGTGATCAGCCAGAACTATCAGTGATTTTAAGACTACAGCACTTGTCAGTGATCTTCATCCAAATTTTCCTCTAGTCATTGGCCCTTTATATCCATGCATGTGTCCCAAAGCAGAGTGTTGAAGCCGACATTGAGAGACCAATTAAATCCTGTGGATCGTCAATTGAACACACTTCCTTTTTCCTTTGTGTTTCTTCAACGATTGAAACTTCCCTTTTTAAATGAAGTGTAGGTAGAAATCAATACTTTTATTGAAAATATAGACACTGCTGATACAAGGATCCCTTCAGATAACAATAATTTGTTTCTATAAAAGCCAATTTGTTGCCTTCATAATGGTAAAAAGAAAAGATGGAAGAAGTGTTCCAACTGCGGTTACACAATCCTTACCACTTTAACAAAATCATCTTACTATGTACATCATCAATTTGTGTCCCATGACAGACACTTAAGGTAAAAATTTCTGGAATTCTGTTCTCACAACACAAACAAGTATCTAATGTTTATCATCTCCTGTAGTTCATGGTTCAGTGTATAATTGTATGTAGATTAAATATGCTTGATAAAAAAAAATCAGTGTTTCTGTCTTTTAATATTTTCAAGCTGAATGAACTTCATTTTGACCCAGTTACAAGTCATTCTAACCTATTTGTTAAATGTTTCCGTTTGATCAACATGGTGTAGTACTGTAAAATGTTCAAATTTATAGTTTTACTGAAAAACTTTTCATGGAAAAATGAAACAGATGTAAGTTACATTTTTGAAGTGTCTGTTCATCAAATCTTTTTATATCCTCCCCAAACACTGGAGAAAAATGAACCCCTCAATCCTGAACTGCATGCAGTTTCTTAAACAATCATCAAATCAATACGATACTTTTTTATAAAATTTCTCAAGAGATGAGGTCAGCAGTTTCATTCTAAAGAATTAGTCCAATAAAGACATCCTTGATAATTCAGGGGTTACAATCACTTCTGCTCTCTACACCTCTTCAACATTTTATTGCAAAATTGAAGGTTCCGAGTGTAACACCTTGTAGATAAGATGAGAAGACTTGTTTGATCCTTTAATGTACATCAAACGAATCTCATGGTCACATAATATGTTGTACTGGCTTAGATATTGGGTGTCTCTCCTTTATCTTCAAGGGCTGTATTTGTCTGTGATTGGTCAGTTTTTTCATCCTGAAACCTGCTCTAGACCAATCTTATTACTTCACTAGTGCCTTCAGTTTTACCATGAAATGTTCCAAGGGGTGCACAGAGCGAAATTTGTCCTAACTCCTGGAGTATTGAGGACATATCCCAGGGGTGCACAGAGCGAAAGTTATCCTAACTCCTGGAGTATTGAGGACATGTCCCAGGGGTGCACAGAGTGAAAGTTGTTGTAACTCCTGGAGTATTGAGGACATATCCCAAGGGTGTACAGAGCGAAAGTTGTAACTCCTGGAGTATCGAGGACATGTCCCGAAGGTGCACAGAGCGAAAGTTATCATAACTCCTGGTGTATCGAGGACATGTCCTTGGGATGCACAGAGCGAAAGTTGTAACTCCTGGAGTATCGAGGACATGTCCCTGGGATGCACAGAGCGAAAGTTATCATAACTCCTGGTGTATCGAGGACATGTCCCTGGGATGCACAGAGCGAAAGTTGTAACTCCTGGAGTATCCTCTAGCTACACATGACTTTATTACCATTTTCGCTTACAAATGTACATGTATTTATGTTGTGAAAACTGACATTATATACCGTGTTTTCAAAAGAAATCCTGATATTATTGGCTACATGAGCGTGTGTCCGTTGATTTGCTGTTTCTGTCTACATGTACATGTATAAAAGGCCGGGTTAGCTGTTAAAATATTTCTTTCTGTAAGTTGTTCTGATGGTTGCTGTTTATGTAGATGGGAATGTTGATTGTGGGCGGGCGCACGTGTGGTTAATATACGTGCATGTGTGCTTCTGGACTGCACTTTCTTTAACCTCTATCATGCTATGAACATAATTGTTACAGGGATACATAAACTACCAAAGGGAGTTTAGTTGCAACTAATAACCCAGATTAATCCTAGAAAGGCATTGTATTAAAATGTTAGCATCTCCCTGTAATATATAATGTATATGTATAAACACAGGATATCTCAAGCTCTCTGGTATCTGCTCATCAATTATCCATCGATGCGATTAGCATGATGGGGGTTTAATATTGATGCTTAGTCTCCGACGTATGCCCTTTGCTTAAATACTAATGAAAAATAACTTTTGATATCTTAGTAGTCTGAGAGATATGTTTCGCACATGAAGTGTACGGATCCTGTACAGTACAAATGCATTATTTATTAAAATAAAACCTTAAATTGTCATAGTTTAACATAGCTGCAGGCTTAACTATGAGGGAGTCACTCTTGATAAGTATTGGATGTTATAATCTGTTTGTTTCTTTTGTGTTATTTATGTTTGTTTCTTTTGTGTTATTTATGTTTGTAACATGTGTCAGTGCTGAATTTTCTTTACCTTCTCTAAAACATTTCAAGATTATGTTCTTTCTCTTTAGTAAGCAATCAGTAATTAAAACTATCATTATTGAATATGGATACAATTGATATACTTTCAGCTAATTGCCAGGGCCTTGGGAATAAGGATAAAAGAAAAGACGTTTTTTCATATTTTAGAAGTAAAAAATACAAGATCTATTGTATTCAAGATACACATTTCACGCATCAGATTGAAAATAGAATAAGGTCAGAATGGGGATATGATTGTTTTTTTAGTTCCTTTTCTTCTAACTCAAGAGGGGTTGCAATATTGTTAAATAATAATTTTGAACATAAAGTTTTTAAAGTGAAAAAAGACGATACTGGGAATTTTTTGGCATTGGATATAGCTATTGATGGAAAACAGATTACACTTATTACAATTTACGCTCCAAACACAGATACACCAAATTTTTTTGAAAACATAGCAAACACTATTGAGGATTTCGGTAACGAATCAGAGATAATATGTGGGGATTTCAACTTAGTTTTAAAACCTAGCATAGATTATGAAAATTATAAGCATATCAATAATCCAAGGTCTAGGGATAAGGTAATACAAATTATGGAGAGTTATAATCTTACAGATGTGTATAGAGAACATTACCCTGATAGAAAACGATACTCATGGAGGAAACTAAACCCTAGGAAACAAGCCCGTTTAGATTTTTTTTTAATATCGGAAAACCTATTATCTAGTGTTGAGAAAGTAAATATAGAACCTAGTTATAGATCTGACCATTCAATGCCAATAATGAAGATAAAATTCAATGATTTCAAAAAGGGGAAAGGTCTGTGGAAATTTAATAACTCACTCTTAGAAGACTTTCAATATTTAGACCTTGTAAAATCAACAATACATGAAGTAAAAAAACAATAAGCTATACCAGTCTATAATTTTGCTAAACTTGATGAAATACATGATAATGATATAAACTTTATAATAAATGATCAGCTATTTTTAGAAACACTACTTATGGAAATTAGGGGGAAAACTATCTCATACTCCTCTTTCAAGAAAAAGGAACGAGGTCAAATAGAAAATAAACTAAGGGAAGAAATAGCAGAGCTAGAGGCTAGGGAAAATATACCATTAGATGTCTTAGAGTTAAAAAAGGCTGACTTAGAAAAGAGCAGAAAACAGAAACTTAAGGGTAGTATTATCAGATCAAAGGCAAGATGGATAGAGGATGGGGAAAAACCGACAAGTTATTTTTGCAACATAGAAAAAAGAAATTTTACTAATAAAATCATACCTAAAATAGAAAAAGATGATGGAGTAATTATTTCAAACCAAGATGGTATCTTAATTGAAATTACCAAATTCTATAAATCTTTATATGATCGTTATGATAATACAGAGAGGGTTGATTTAAACACAATTTTTAGAAAAGATGTTGAGATTCCAAAATTGAATGATCAAGAATGTAATATGTTAGAAGGACCTATTCAATATCATGAGGCAGCTGCGACTTTGAAGAAAATGAAAAATAACAAAAGCCCTGGTTCAGATGGATTTACAGTTGAATTCTTTAAATGCTTTTGGAAAAATATTGGTTATTTTATATTAAGATCAATCAATTTTGGATACTCAACTGGCGAACTTTCTATAACACAGAAACAGGGCATTATTACATGTTTACCTAAGGGAGATAAACCTAGGCAATTTCTTAAAAACTGGCGACCAATTTCTCTATTGAATACTGTATATAAAATTGCATCTGGAGTGATCACAAGTAGAATTAAGACTGTATTAGATAAATTAATAAATATGGATCAAACTGGATTTATTAGTGGGAGGTACATGGGAGAAAACACAAGATTAATCTATGATATGATGCAATATGCAGAAGAATTTGATCTTCCTGGCCTGTTACTTATTATAGATTTTGAGAAAGCCTTTGATTCTGTGTCATGGAAATTTGTTGATGAAGTTTTACTTTTTTTTAATTTCGGACCTAGTATGAGAAAATGGATAACGACTTTGCGCAATAATTCTAAATCTGCAATAAATCAAGGTGGTAGTTTATCTCCCTTTTTCGACTTGAAACGAGGCTGTCGACAAGGTGATCCTATTTCTGCTTATTTATTCATATTGTGTGCTGAAATTTTGGCCCTTAGAATCAGAAATAATAGAAAAATAAAAGGTATATCAATAGATGGGGAACCAATTTTATTATCTCAATATGCAGATGATACCACAGTTATTCTTGATGGTACAGAAATATCATTAAAAGAAACAATGAAGGAGTTAGATTTTTTTGCAAAACTATCAGGGTTAAGAATAAACGAATCAAAAACTGAGGTTGTATGGATAGGAAGTAAAAAATATAGTAATGATACTTTCTTTCCTGAATGGAGACTACAATGGGGAAATACAAAGTTCTCGGTTTTAGGGATAGACTTCGATGTAGATTTGCATAAAATAACAAAATTAAACTATGATAAAAAACTTGTGAAAATCAAAAGTATACTTAAAATGTGGAGTAGAAGACTACTTACTCCAATTGGAAGACTAACAGTAATTAAAACTTTGGTAATCTCTCAACTAAATCATCTTTTTATTTCACTTCCAAATCCTGACGAAACCTTTATCAAGACTCTTAACACAGAATTATACCATTTCCTATGGAATAGTAAAGTTGATAAGGTTAAACGAGACATTGTTATTAAAGAATATTTAGATGGGGGACTAAAAATGATACATATTATTTCTTTTATAAATTCATTAAAATCTGTTTGGATTCGTAGATTACATTTTGGAAAAGGCAAGTGGAGAAATATTCTTCATGCTAAATTAAACAGTAATATACTTAGTAATTGTGGAAGTGATTTAATTCATGACAACATTAAGAAAACTAAAAATATATTTTGGAAAGATGTACTAAAATCATGGCTGAAAGTAATTCAGTCTAGCAGTAGTAATAACTATGAATCCTTTTTGAAGTCTCCATTATGGTTCAATAATGATATAAAAATAGCACATAAAACTGTATTCTACAATGATTGGTATCAAAAAGGCTTAAGGATTATAAATGATATAGTTGGTGATAATGGTAAGTGTCTTTCTTATGAAGTTTTCAAACATAAATATAATATTAGGTGCAACTTTCTAAAGTATCATGGAATCACATCAGTAATAGCAAAAGCACTACACAAATACCAACAAAATAATGAACACGTATCTATAAAATATCCTTATATTCCATTAAGTTTAGAAATTATCCTAAAAAGTAAGAAGGGAGCCAGAGACATGTATGATGTTTTAAGTAAAAATAATGTCACACCCACAGGTAAATTAAAATGGATTAACTACGATATTAATGATGACACATGGAAACAAATCTACATACTTCCTTTTAAAGTCACTAAAAATACCAAATTTCAATGGTTTCAATATAAAATTAATCACCACATTTTGACTACCAACTCTGTGTTGTTTAAAATGGGTTTATCTGATACCTCATTATGTTCATTATGTAAAACAAATAGAGAAACAATTGAACACATTTTGTGGGATTGTCAAGAGGTGAGACGACTGTTACTTAGCTTTGAGAGACTGTCTCAGATTTTTCGTATTAACTTTATATTAAATAAGAAATCTTTCCTTTTTGGTTTCTTAAGCAATGATAAAACAAAGGATGCAGTTGACAATCTGATAAGTTTAATCATTAAATATTATATATATAAAACAAAATGTCTTAAAAATAGCTTATCTATACTTGCACTTTTAAATGAGATTAAGGAAACTTATCAAGTGCAAACGTATATATCGAAAAATCAAAATGAATTCGAGAAATTTAAAACCTTTTGGAGAAAATGGTCAACTCTATTAGAATATAATCCTCACACATAATTCTCTCAAAAGCTGCTTACTTAGTAATGATAGTCAACACTCCTGTTCCTTTCCTAAAAAAAATCAAAATAGATAAGTATCACATTTCTTTTAGCACTGTACTATGTTACACTGTTTTTTTGTTTTTTGTTTTTGTTTTTGTTTGTTTTATGTCTATTATCTAGTCTATCTGTTTGATATCTCTTGTCTAGAATGTCACTTGTACAACCTATTTGTATGTCTGTCCTGCTTGTTTACCATGTTTTGTTGTTTATGTAAATATTTCTACTTGTTATGTCTGTCTATTTATATTAGGTTTACCAAAATATTTATTGTTTCTAATGGCTACATGTAAGTGTCTACATGGAAGTGTGTTTGTATGATGAATGAGAGGCATCCTGCGTGATGGCACTTATCTGTACGGAGGCTGATCCCAGGGCTCCTCAACCCTGGCAGCCTCCTCCAAATTAATTGCTGAGGGAATAAATATTTTTCTAAACTTAAAAAAAAAAAAAAAAAAAACTCCTGGAGTATCGAGGACATGTCCCAGGGGTGCACAGAGCGAAAGTTGTAACTCCTGGAGTATCGAGGACATGTCCCAAAGGTGCACAGAGCAAAAGTTATCATAACTCCTGGAGTATCGAGGACATGTCCCAAGGGTGTACAGAGCGAAAGTTGTAACTCCTGGAGTATCGAGGACATGTCCCAAGGGTGTACAGAGCGAAAGTTGTCCTAACTCCTGGAGTATCGAGGACATGTCCCTGGGATGCACAGAGCGAAAGTTATCATAACTCCTGGAGTATCGAGGACATGTCGCAAAGGTGCACAGAGCGAAAGTTGTTGTAACTCCTGGAGTATCGAGGATGAATAATGAGGACTTTAATTTGCTGACAGATAATTATCAGGACATTGACAAACAAAACCAAAATAGAGTTTATATACATTTAATCAGTAACAGTTCAGAATATCACACAAAACAATTTTTATTTACACAGAACATTTCATTCTACACTCTCTCATTTACACCAATCAACTCTCAGCCATAAATGTCATGCTACAGTCTGTCCAGAATCATAACACTTAATGATACGTCTTTCTGAAATCATATCCTTCTAAATTTCAGACTATTTTATGTGATAGCTACATTTGAGTGAAAACAAAGCTTATCTAGGACTTCACACTACATAGGTATCCTGTATTTAACACAGAAGATATCAGTTCTGATTCAGAGTTGGGGATTGGGCCATTGCATGGCATTAAAAAAGAATTTGTTTACTTCTGCTGAACAACAAGATATGGGTGGGCTTATTGTCGGATAACTACATTGTTCAGCAACAGGACCTACAAAATGAACTTTTAATATGATATTTAGCTTCTTCTCTATCTATATTGGTTGTTAATCTGTTCTATAGCTCCTTAACTGTATCAACAGTCGGTGGTTTGACTATGAAATAAGTTAATCTGTAAATCTTATAATATTTCATTAAAGTCACATTTTTTTATTCCTAGAAAACATCATTTTTTCTTTCATTGAAAGATGAAAATGAAATTGATTTACAATACATGTATATGATGAATCAAAACGACAGTTGATCAGGAAAGCAGTTAATCTGGATTTCAGTATAGATTTTATGTAGTACTTGTCTAAAAGCTGTAAGTCGTATACTTACAGACAAAAGCCTTGAGCAACAATCTGATTTACATACTGCAGGTCTTTTGTTCTTTACAAATTTCCTTGTTAATAGCGTTATACACTGCAGGTCTTTTGTTCTTTAAAAATTTCCTTGTTAATAGCTTTCAATAAATGCTTTATAAATCTAAAAATAGATTAAAATTTCTGTATATCTGAGAAAATATACAATGTAGACAAAACATCATTGGAAACTCCCTGTTTCCTGTTGAATATCAAAGATTATATGAGAATTATGATTTTTTTCAGCTGATCTATAAAAAATTTGCTGATATGTTCTCAAGTACACTCTGAAATATTTTTCTATATTTCAAAAAATATGCATTCAAATTAAGAGTATCAGAAAAACAGATATACCATGGAAAACACAATCAACAGGAAAGGACTGAATTTTCTGTTTCAATCTGATAATTTTCAGGAAACTGGTACTAATGTGTTGATGACATGTACAGAGTTCAGTTGTTTAGTGCATAGGATTGTCTGTTTTGAGCTGAACATCAATATTGTTATAAAAAATTACCAAATGTTATAATCAAAGTTTAGATAAATACTCCTAACATTCAATAAATAAGATAATTCAAAGAAAAATCATTATTATTTTTATTGAAATGAAATTAAAAAAAGATGTATTTATATATTATAAATTATTTGAAGAACCAGAATTCTTTTTACGTGCAAAATCCATGTGGTTTAGATAAACTCCATTCTCGATACTCCAAGGGTTACAATCAATTTGTTTTTTCTGCACCCCTGGAACATGTCATGGCAAAATAGAAGGCACAAGCGAAGTATTCTGATTGGTTCCAGGAGGAAAGACTGACCTATCACAGGCTGATACACTCCTTTTGAAGATTAACACCCAACTTAATATACTGTTATGCTACCTCAAGATTCGTTTGATGTACATCAAGAATCAAACTAGTATGTCTTGTTCACAAGGTGTTGAACATGGAACCTTCAGTTT
The DNA here is from genome assembly GCF_031769215.1 of Ylistrum balloti. Lineage (NCBI taxonomy): Eukaryota > Metazoa > Mollusca > Bivalvia > Pectinida > Pectinidae > Ylistrum > Ylistrum balloti. The sequence goes on along the minus strand of NW_026782122.1, from coordinate 21,686 downwards.
TGCTATGACAATGTTCTAGGGGTACAGAGAACTAAAGTGATTGCATTCCCTGGAGTATTGAGGGTCAATAAACGCCGAAAGAACAATAAGATTAGGCCTAAGTCTCCACTGGCCTTGTTTCGTCAACATTCTTTTAGGGAATCAAGTTTTTGATAAGAACCTATGATTGGAGTAATGAAAAACTTTCAAATATTTCAAATTGTGTATATTGTGTATGCCACCCTAGAATTTTCCTTAACTTGTAAAATGTTCTGGATTTGCCAGCGACATGGTATTGAGCCGATCTGCAGACACAAAATATCTGGTTTCCAGCCAAAAACCTGTTTCTCCTACAAATTGTTAAGTCTTTACTAGTTTATCAGTGCTCCGGTATCCTTAACCTCTTCTTCCAAAACCATCGTGGCATGAGTTTTACATTTGTTGGGGCATCAAAGTTCAGAAACACTATGGTGTGTAACAGCATACTTATATTATCACCTGCAAATCAAAAATGAGAAGTAGTTAATCAGATGTTGATATATAACATTTACCAGTATGATTAGGTACCGAATAATGTCTGAAAACTAGTAACAGCTGTTGGACAGACGGACAACACCGAACCGTACCTCAACCCATTAAAATTTTTGACAGGTGTTTCCCAATTAGTGGAGCCTACTTACTGTTAGTATGGAGGCTCACTTCAAGCCACTCCTTCATGAAATCTTCTTGTTCCTCACGTGTCAGACCGTCTGCATTTAACCCACGAACATAACATGCCTGTAAAAATAAGAAAAATCAAAACACTGATGTAAAACCTGCGTTTTTATACTTAAATGTCAACATCAAATTAACAATACTATTGCACCTTTTACCTGAGAGATCTTGGCACCTATCATCATAGGAGCTTGCAATGATAAAAAACATTTTAAGTTTCATCAGGTTACTTTGATCACAACAACATACTGTTATGTCTGGCCAAATTCAAAATGTCTCTTTCTGTTACATATAAAATGTAAAATCATTGAAAGTGTTTCCAGAAAAAGGAATAATAACCTTGAATTTTCAAATTCAAAGGAGACAAGCAGCAATATTTTATCTTGCAACTCTAACAGTCAAACTCCATTATGGTCTTCTGTTCTTCTAAAGCATCTTAAAATCAAACATGCTCAAGGAAAGAGTTCCATGTATCAAAACCAAAAAAATCTTTCCAATATTTCTCTAGATAATTTATTTGATCGATATTCAATTTTACCAATCACAATTAATTTGTTAAACATGCACAAACAAGTAGAAAAACACATGTTGTTTCCATGGTTACATACCGTTTGTAGATCCCTGTCACTTAGATTCTCTAAGCCTTCCCTCACTATACACATATCTATATAGTGTACTGCCATGATCTGATTATACACTTTCACATGACTCCGACCCATCCCAAAGGAATTTGCCAACTGCCACTGGAAATTAAAGACAACATTGAATAGAATCATTACTTGTTTTAATTTACAGGATCCATCTCTGGTTTTAGAGGGAACATAGTTTCATAAAAAACCTATTGAAGTTGAATAACAAAATTAGGAATTTTATTAAATACCAGTATGAAAATATGAAACACATTTCCTCAGTTTACTAACACAAAAGACAATTAATTCTTCATAATTTAAATGATAATTTACAGGAAATGCAGATTTTAACAGATTCATGACATCCATGTTTTAAACTCCTGCACCAGACTGCGGTTTTTACACAGAGGCACAGTCAGAAATTCTGAGAAGGGAGATAACTGCACCTAGACAATAACCTCCAGTTTTTTACAGGCACAGATCTAAATACACTGCATCAGAAATTTAGTATTGGACATTTACAGATCTCAACATACAAATATTCTAACTCATAAATCTATGTATCTCCATCAATTTCAGAATATACATTACTGTCCATTACTCTTTAGCTTTGGGTTTACAACGTCTTTATCGTATATAAAACAGAACATTTGTATTTGCAAATCCCACTACATTGAATATTTAAGCCGACATTTCAGAGGAAAGAAATCAATATAAACTACAAGTCTGTTTATAAACTCTACTATACATTGTATTGTACATGTATATGTGTTATTGTAACCAAATAAAACACAGTTTAAATTCAATATTCCAATCAGCCAGATTTGGTCCAGATTTGTAGGCAGTTTTAAAACTACGGCGGTTACAGGAATGATCCCCATAAACAATAAATCATTTTAATTCTTCAGCTACAAATAGACTGACATATTTTGCATTGAATGAAAAGGAGGAGTGAGTGATCCTAATCCCTCTTCTATAATCCTAAAGTATGTATGATTGGTGTATGGAGTCCTTCACTACAGACCAGCATTCTATCTATTGAAGTCTAAAACTAAAAGTTATTCAACTTTACCCAGTAACGTCTCTTGATGGCCCAAAATTTGTTAGTTGAGTGATCGATGGAAAACCCTCGTGCAGTTCGTAAAATTTCATCTGCATATACTGGACAACCATGTTCAGTCTGCAAAATGATCAAGACAATAAATTAACGATATTGACAACACTATTATAACAAATAAGATACACAGGATAACATAGGGTATTCCTTAAGACAGGGTACTATAACAATTTATATACACAAGATAACATGGGGTATTCCTTAAGACAGGGTTCTATAACAATATATATACACAGGAGAACATTGGGTATTCATTAAGACAGGGTTCTATAACAATATATATACACAGGAGAACATTGGGTATTCATTAAGACAGGGTTCTATAACAATATATATACACAGGAGAACATTGGGTATTCATTAAGACAGGGTTCTATAACAATATATATACACAGGATAACATAGGGTATTCCTTAAGACAGGGTACTATAACAATATATATACACAAGATAACATAGGGTATTCCTTAAGACAGGGTACTATAACAATATATATACACAAGATAACATGGGGTATTCCTTAAGACAGGGTTCTATAACAATATATATACACAGGAGAACATTGGGTATTCATTAAGACAGGGTTCTATAACAATATATATACACAGGAGAACATTGGGTATTCATTAAGACAGGGTTCTATAACAATATATATACACAGGAGAACATTGGGTATCCCAAAGACAGGATATGATTAAAACCACATGGACTTGGCATACATTTTCAACCCATGGTCTATATTTATGTTCTATAATTACAATAGTTTAACTCCTGATAAGGGAAAACTGTACTTATCTTTTTTAAATTATGTTTTTTAATATTCTCGGAGACACATATCTTTGTGACCCATAGATTACATTTAATAAAAATGTTTTATCATTCCAAGGAGTGTTTGATGAATGAGGTTGACCAAGTATTGACAAAGTTAAGACCTGATGAATGATAATTCTGATAAAATTTTAATGAAATCCATGCAAGCGTTTTGAAGAAAAGTATTATCTAATTTGTTTTTGGAATCCAATCCCAGGTCCCTTGGGGTTAATTAAACTTTCTGAATTTAAGAAATGATTCCCTGCCCCAATGATTTTTTGATCAAATTTTGGAGAAATCCACCAAGGCATTACACAGGAGGAGTGTCTTAAAGGAAAAGTTTATGTACAACACATCAAACACAGTATATGATGACCGACAAAGAATGATAAAAAATAGGCCATCTTGCTGTTTTCATCTCATTACCTTTATAATGACTGACTTAAGGACATTATACCTTTATAATGATTGACTTGAGGACATCATACCTTTATAATGATAGACTTGAGGGCATCATACCATTATAATGATTGACTTGAGGGCATCATACCTTTATAATGATAGACTTGAGGGCATCATACCATTATAATGATAGACTTGAGGACATCATACCTTTATAATGATTGACTTGAGGGCATCATACCTTTATAATGATAGACTTGAGGGCATCATACCATTATAATGATAGACTTGAGGACATCATACCTTTATAATGATTGACATGAGGGCATCATACCTTTATAATGATAGACTTGAGGGCATCATACCATTATAATGATAGACTTGAGGACATCATACCTTTATAATGATTGACATGAGGGCATCATACCTTTATAATGATAGACTTGAGGGCATCATACCATTATAATGATAGACTTGAGGACATCATACCTTTATAATGATTGACTTGAGGCCATTATAAGCCTGTTGCTGGTCTGTTATCATTCTGATCTGTATTTTTAGACCATCCATTACATTGGGATAACAGTGTAATCTCCAGTACAGTCTCCTAGTGTGCACTTGTCGTAGTTGTTCATCCGTGAGGAAGTGGCTCGTTAAAGTGTATTGAGGAAACACAAACCTAAAGCAGTAAAACATCAGCTTCAAACATTAAAAATAACTGCAAAAATTTGAAACTTTAAAAATCTTCACATTATTGTTTGATGAAACTTTAATCATCAAGATGTTTCAAGTATTCTTAATGAAATGTATATAGCATAAAAAACTGATAAAATTATTGCTACCTAATGTGGAAATGTATCTGTGGTGGGAGTTTATTGGAAAAGTAATCTATTCATTGACAACCTCCATTAAAAATGAACTAGTATTAAAACATGTAAATACTTTTTTCATCATTTCATCCACCAGATTAATGATAAGACTAGACAGGAATCTTCAATACAAAGTCACTAATGAGGAAATCAACATTTATGTCAAACAAAATACTTCACATTCTACTTGCTGTTGTGGTTTAAAATGGTTTTCATTATAAAAAAAACTTAAATTCTACTTAATGAAGAATCAATAAAACAACCAATGAAAATTTACTTACATCAGTGGCAGGAAAAAAAATCCAAATGGTGCGCCACACAGCACAATTATTGGAATGGCTTTTTTCATCTCCAGTGGCAACTACAAAATAACAGTGGTGATAATCAGGTCAATTTTAGATTCTTAATACAGTACATAGATGTGATCATAAAAACCTAATCCAGACTTGAGACAATTGTATGAGATGTCCTTTTACATCCACATCAAGAAATTTTTATTTAAGAAATCTAATTTTATCAGATAGGCTTTTTGATGTTAATAGATCACATAATCAGCTGATTGATTGTTCTATATTCATAGAAAGTTAATGTATTCTCTGTGACAGCAATGTTTCCTTTCTTTGGTAACTTTACACTAAAATATGTCACCTAAAATTAACCTAAGATTGGCTTTTATTAGCAATTGGCATCTTTCTGTATAATTGGAATTTTAATTTTGCCAAAAACAAGAAAATATTCAGGTACTAATAATCAATTCTGGAAAATTACAATCAATTATCGTATCAAATGAGGTTAAACAATACGATTATTGATCATAACCGATGATTGTCCCATCAGTAGTTAAGCAGACAGATAACACTATGTGTAAATGTAGAACTAATTTATAAATGGTGTTGATGATATACCTGGTTGTAGACAGATAGCTCTTTCCGTGTGAATGTGCTGAATTCATCACCATTACTGATCCTTTTGCTGACATCAAAATATATTTTTGCATCCTCTTTGAGATTAAACATACCTGTAAATAAAGAATTACAGATAAATAGTTACTACCATATTCTGAGACTTCTGAAATTAAGAAAGGAAACCAACATTTTCTCAGACCTTCCAAAAAATCAAATGGAAATAAAACATATTTACACACCTTTTTTTCAGAATCTATATTTGGGGCAAATTTAGGAGTTTCTCTAGAATGCTATTCGGAGAAGCCTATATTACATCATATACTATATTATGAATAGTTTGCCCAAAATATATATTACCATAAGGTCAAAATCAATCCTTGACTAAAAAGTATTCTGAACACTTATTAAACAAGAGTATCAGGGAATCTGATGAATGCTTCCCAAAAATGAATTTATTGGACACAAACTCTTACAAAGGGCAGTAAATCCATAATTGAGGGGTTGCAGGCCCTGAATTTGGTAAATAGCTCACTCTCTTAGCATGACCACTGTATACACAAGTTTCATGATCCTAGTTTTAATGCATGCTAAGCTACGCTCATGACACAAAAGTATATCAAAGGGCAATAACTTTGTCCTGTGGGGCCCTGAATTTGCTATACTGTACTTTGTTTTTGTATGACTCGTGTATATATCATATTTCAATATCCTAGTTTAAATGCTGGCAAAGTAATGGTCCAAACACAAAATTTCAAGGGGTTATGGCCCTTACATTGGTAGACTGCACTTGTTTTTGTATGATCAACGTGTACACCAAATTTCATTATCCTACCTTAAATGCAAGCAAAGTTATGCTCTGAACAAGATATCTTTAAAAAAAGGGCAATAACTCAGTGATTGTGGGGTCATGATCATGTTTTATGGTTCTTGCTTAACTGGGCAAAGTATGCTCTGGACAAGAAATTTTCAACAAAGGGAAATAAGTGTTGCTGAGGGGTCAAGAGCCCTGAATTTGGTACACTGCACATTGTCTTAGTATGATCAATATATCCACCAAGTTCCATTATCTTAGTTTAAATGCAAACAATTGAAAGTTTTGCTCTTGTCACAAAAATTTAACAAAGGGCAATAACTCTGTAATTGAGGGGTCAAGGGCCCTGAATTTGGCACACTGCACATCCCCTTTGTACGACAAATGTATAACCAAGTTGTCATAATTGTTTCTTATATGTAGGCATAATTATGCAAAGGACTCAAAAAGACCGACAATGCAGTGAATATATGCTCCCCCTCTTCCCACCCGAAAATTTTCTGGAAGCTTAAAAACCTGTCTCATTATCAGACAATCAAATACAATCTGCACAGCAATAAAGATTGGATAAATATATTTTGGTTTGAATCTAGCATTCATGTTTTCTTCAACAATGTACCAATATTAACTTAGATCGTTTTGAAAAGAATTGTACACTGCTGTATAACTTGATACATCTACATGTATTGTATGATAACATATCTTTCCCAACAACTACCTGAGCGTAGCACAGACTTACCATCCTTAGCCCAGGTGTATTTCTTAAATACTTTTATAGGCATACTTTCTTCAAGTATCTTTTCAATTCTCTTTAACATGACCTCTAACAGGGGTGTAGTGACTTTGGTTCGCATTTTCCTCTGAACAGGGAGAGCCCGGTCATGATCATCGTGAATTTCATCTGGATTTGGTACTGGGGCGACATGCTTACTCTGGGAAGCTTTTTCACTACAGCACCTGAAGAAGTAAGGAAAAAATCTTTCATATTTAGCTGTAAAATTTCTGAATTGGTATATGCAGTTGAAATTACCATATGACATGTTGCATCACCTCAATCACCAATTACCTTCGTCCTGGAGCTGTCATGGGTCCTAACTGGCACCATCAAACGGATACACTACCGTCCCCCTAGTACCCAAGAAGTCTCCAGTAACATTGTGCTTCCCATGCCGTCTGTAGTTAAAAGCATTCTAGAGGGTACTGGGCCAGTTTTTTGCCACTAACTGTAATGTGTACCAGAGGTGCATGGAACCGTTACCCACCCAAGCACTGACCTTGCTCAATGTTGCTACACTTCGGCACAATGTCACAATACTCAACCATACAGCCACTAAAGCTAGCAATTGGACAATGCAGCTCAAACCCTTACAATTCTCCCAAACTTGCAATAACAAGAACTGATTAAGGAGATGGACCACTGATGAAAGGTGATTTGAACAGCTCCAAGAGTTGACTAATCTAATATATTAGATGTATTTATATAATTGATATTGTAAACTTCAACATTTTGTTGTTCAATCCGTGTTTACACACATGTGTGACAGGTGTATTCCGACAATGGCAGTGCGAGTTGCAGGATAAAAGATAACATCTGCTCAAATGGGAAATCATAAGTATAGACTTGAGTGATCATGTACAAGTTTATAAATGAGAGCTTAATGAACAGCTCTGAATAAATATCATACATGATAAGTTCATTAGTTGACAATCTTTATTTATACAGTAAAACCCTGCTATAGTCAAAATCCTTTGGACCATATCAGTGGGTTATGGAATTTGGGATACTCTGAGTAATCGGACATTGATTATAGATCAAGATTACCAGGTAGTGACCATCTGCAAACTTGCATCAATGAATGTCATTTCGTATCTTTGTTTTACATAAGTAAAGACTACAGTTTAAAAGCTATAAGTGACACCAATTATTTAACAAGTGTCAGAGAATTCCACATTTTCATATTGTAGCTGACAAGGGTGCTCCAGCTACCCACCAGACAAAGATGAACATTGGGGCTATCAGAAACATGAGGTGCAAAATATATCTACTGGTACAACTGTATCCGACATAATGTGCAGTTGATGAATTTTTTGTAAAATATGATGGCTTCATTATGGAAGCAAAATTTTGCAACTTTCAGGAAAATACATTGCTAAACAACTGTAGGTATGTTCTAGTCAGAGCTCTAGGCAGCCTGCTAAGAATTCATTATCATGTCAGGGAAAGTTACAAATTCGCATATAATATAAAAACTTACCTATCATATGCCAAATTGGATATACATTTGTTACTGAAATAACTTTTTTTAGCCCAAGTCATGAAGCTTCCTACAACTACAAAAATAAAACTTATTTGCATGTGGGAAACTACAGAAAAATGATGCAGCACTTCCAGTATATGTGGCCTAAGTTATGGTAGTACGACTTTTACAGCAGCGAGCGTTACATCAAGTTTCTAAGGAGCCTGCACTTGAGTAACATTTCTTGGTAAAAAAAATCACCTTCATATAAATTAATGTAACTTTTGATAACGCATGGCAAAAGTTACTTTATAAGCGCTTCTGACATTATTGAGTAACAAATCCACACTCCAGTTGGCGTACAATTGGCTAGTTTACGTATTATACGCAAATTTGTGGTTTCCCCCAACCTGGTTAACGTTACAGAAAGCTTCTCACTGTAACTTTACATCGACAGGAGAAAGAGCCGATACATCCAGTATTGTCAAATAGATGTTATGCAACAAAAACGGATGGATCAATCGATTTGACATTTCTAAACAATATTGAAAATAAATCTAGTTCTTGCATTGGTTACCCTATGTCTATTTATTTTCCATTGCATAACCGGTGAAAAATATAGATCAGTGCATGGGCAGTCTGCAGAGGTCACAGCAACGGCATAGCTACGAGTTACTGAGGTGCAGTGTCAATAGTTGTGATGTATTACAACGGCACTAAACAAGTAAATAAAAGTGTCATTACCTGAGAATAGTGTTTCTGCACGAGGCATGACTCGAAAATAGAGTCGTTCGGGACAACATGATTCCAGCCGGATTACTTTTCAGTTGTTCCTTTTTTTGCTCTTCGAACAAAAGAGAGTTGACTAAGGGGAAGCAACTACGTATACGGAAAAGACCCGTTCCGTTTTCACCCAACCGTTGTACAAAGCTAGTGTATGTTGGGTTTAATACCTTGTTATAGTGCTTCGCTGAAAGGCCAGAAGGCCGTAATAGTGTGAAACCATGTGAAACTCGTTAAATAAATAAATAATATAGTGCTTAATATTTCCGTCAAAAACAAAAACTTGCTGTTATATTTCAAATGCAGGGGGGGGGGGCATTTTAAAAATAAATTTAAAACATTTTAGATGATTGGAAAGGATCCTCCAAAACGTATTATTAAGTTATTAAGTTAAAAAGTTGTAATCATTAAGGGGAAATTTCAACGTAAATTAATCGTCTTTTTTTTCGAAGATCTTAACTATCTGCCTCTGTCATATATAATTAGAATAGAAGCTATAGTTAAAAAGTAAGAACGATGACAAGACGTTTGATTATCTAGATTAAATCTTAAATGGAAAAAGAAATCACTAGAGCTGCAGATATTGGCTCCATCCCTGGTGTGCTGTATAAGGCAGGACTTACTTTACTGACAACTTAAATTAACTCACAGACTTTTCATCATAGTTCTTACTACTAGTATTTATCTCACCTATTGTGAACTACCATTTGAAGCCAAAACCTAACAAAACAGAAATTACAGCAATATTTCGGCCATTTGTTCAAATGGCCAATTATGTAATTTTATACTTACTACCTGTTTTTTTAACATGATTAAATGATATGTAAATGTCAAACTGGATTATGTAAAAATGCTCGAATATAAGGTGACGTGTTTATTTTAATAGGCATACAAAACAAACCAACTGACTGCTCAATGTTTTATGGTTTAGTTTTAATCTGAAATAGAAGCAGACAAGTAGATGTTTTGAGTTGAAATTTGCTCAAGTTATTTATAACTGATAAAAATAATGGTAGAAAAGTATATTCACTCCAGCATGTCACATGCTCAATATCAGCATCACGAGGCTTTTGGTTATCGAGAGGAATAAGTTTTAAAATTTTAATATACGTGACCCCTTTGACCTTCAAAAGGAGTCAAGATAATTTATGTCAACAAAATTGCTAGCCATATAATCCCAGCATGCTACAGGCCCAATATCAGCACCATAGACCTCTTAGTATACTATAGATAGAAGGTGTGGGAGATTTGAAAATCATTGAAAAGTGACCCAATTTAATTCATGGTCAACTATGAAACAAAACGGATACAAACAAATAACATGTGTGTGTGGAAGATAAAGGAACACTTTGTCGTCAACTTCATAATGAACGTCATTCATATCATCCCATCGACTGTCAAACCGAAACAAAGGGAAGTAACTCTGGGCAACACATTATTGAAATCTGCCGGTAGACCTAATATCCCTTGGGTTTTACAGAACCTACGTTCTATTCATGTACCTGGGGTTATATCGAAATCATCCTCCAATTTCATTTTAGATCCTTTATCAGTTCAGATCTTTTGTTGTATACTAATAGAGTCGATCTTCTAACTATATTTCAGATATTGATTTCACCATCCGTCCGTCTGTCCTTAAACGCTGTCGATATTTCCGAAAAAGTTATTGGTAAATCATTCTCAAATTTCATTTTAAGAGACCGTTTGGTCATTAGTTGTATTTTTATTATTGTTTTGGGACTGATCAGAAAAAGAAAGTGGCTGACAGATTGACATCTTGAATATTGGAGATAATAGTTTGTTTCCGCTATTTCTGGAGAAGGACTCGTTGGATCTTTCTCAGATGTAGTTTTCTTTTGGTCCAGTTTTCGCATTGACCCAAATAATAACGCTATTTCAAGAGAAATACTTGGTGTTTTTTTTTCTTTTCATCCTGTTTTCGAAAAACATAGATTCTTTTAGTCGATCATCCAATTTCAAATATCTGTTTACCATCTCGTCACACTGTTTTCGACCTTAGTGTACATAGGTCTATAGTACAGTTGAAAAAGCTGGTCGATTCCGTGCCATCTCTTGCAATACGTACGTCAGTGCTAATACGCTCCACAATGATCATTTGTTTGATGAAGGTGACCGTGTAGTCATAGAAACGTTCCACTCTAATCTTCTACTTGTTGTGTTATAAGATGAAGTTGTCCGTGTAGTCATCCAGGCGTCACACACTGGCCTTCTACTAGTTGTGTTATAAGATGAAGGTGACCGTGTAGTCATAGAAACGTCACACTTAAATCTTCTTCTGGTTGTGTTATAAGATGAAGGTGACCGTGTAGTCACGGAAACGTCACACTCTAATGTTCTTCTGGTTAGTATGATAAGATGAAGGTGACCATGTAGTCATAGAAACGTCACACTCTAATCTTCTACTGGTTGCATTGTAAGAACTTCTATTCTAATGTATTTCTCTCAATTTTTATATGTAGGTTTCACTTGATCCCTTGTGTCCTTTTAATTTTGGGACTGTCAGATAAACAAAATACTGACCGGCAACCATTTTTTATTTGACATTTGAAGATTTTCATTTGTTGAGAGGAGTTCTAAAATTTCATATTATTAAAAGCAAATAAGAGAAAGAATTGGAGAGAAGGGAAAAATCCAACCTCTTCGTGAACAAATAAAGATCAAACACTGCATAGTGAGCGACAAAATTCCTTTGGGACCTCTTGTTTACCATAGAATCTGGAAAGCTATTCTTAACGCCGATCCTCTATTTCCATTTAAAATGTTTACCGCCGATTCTTGAAGCCGACCTTTTAATTTTAGAATCTTTACCAGAGAATTTGAAGTCGATCATCCAATTTTGATCCAACTTTCTCCCACCTCTGCCCATGTAGGATAGACATGTCCCATGTGGAACACCCATGGAGGATAAATCTATCCCACATGACTGCACTCGGTGACCTCAGTCGGTTATCACAACTGACTCAAACCGACGAGTGGATGCTTTGTTTCCAGGTTCCGTAATGCGCGACTGTAACATCACAGTTAACATTAACTATAACAATCCCTGTCCAGTGAACACAAATAAACGTCGGAGGATCATCTATGACTCTGATTCGGAATGAACACACGCGTGACACTCACACCATTGCAATTTTTCGCGCGCATAAACAATTGACGTCTTTATAAACTGGGAAATCCCCTTTTTGTCTATGACATCGCGGCAAGCCTACCCTACCATAATAAATGATACGGAGTTAAATGTTGTTCAATACAAGTATTTCCATGTATCTGTCGCTAATTAAAATATCTAATTTCCAAAAAATTAATGTTTTTAATGGTTATTCATATTGCGTTTGTAGTCTGTCATTTTGCTCTCGCGAAAGAATGTAGAATTTTGGAAACGTGAATGATGATATTCATGCGCCATTCAGGTACTTGTACCGTGGGATTTTTTTTTTACGTCGTGGTGGAAATAATGGGGTGGGAGAAAAATAATCAACCCCTACCCTCAGAGGATGTGACAGAGAAATCTCCAACCCTGGGTTTTTTTGTTTTTTTTTAGTCTAACCCTCGGCAGAGCCTCGGGTTAGACAACAACAAAAATCACCCCTCGGGTTGGAGATTTCTCTATCACACCCTCAGGGTAGGGGAAGATTCTATTAGTATACCACAGGTTCTATAAAGTCGATCCTCCAGTTTCAATTTTACAACGGGTTCTCGAAGCCAATTCTTCAATTTCATTTTCAAATTTTTACTGAAGATTTTTACGTCGATCTTTCAATTTCATTTCTTTTGTTACCATTGATTCTATGTTAAAGTTTTACCATGGATTCTTTAAAGGCGATCTATCAATTTTATTTTAGAATCTTTACCATAGATTCTACAACAGATCCCCTGATTCTATTTTGGATTTTTACCACCGATTGTTAAATCCGATCCTCCAGTTTTATTCCTCTAAATTTATCTGATATTCTTTCTCATATACTCTGCATTGAGAATATTATATATTAGTTCATAATCTTTATCAGAGACTGTGGACAGAAGTCAGAACTATTACTAAATCTATTAAAACATCAGGAGGAAGAGACTGACATTACTTATATCTGAGTTATAACATAAACCCCAGATATACATTGTTGGATTTTTTATATCTTCCAACATATTCCTTCCGGGAACACCTACATGTTTAAAACTCCTTTTAATCAATTATTTTCTTACTTTAACATCGAAACATACAATAATTTACCTTGTTCTCGCTTGGGAACTTGACATTACTCACTTCGATCAGCAAAATTTAAATGGAGAATGACGTCGATGAAGCAGAAGACGCATATCCCACCGGAACACCTGGTCTTACATTCTTGGCACGTTTAGGAGTTTCTGTGTAAATCTTTCTTTCGTTTATGTTTTAACCCGGTTTTCATTGAATTGAAGTCTGAACTAAGATTATGTTGACATGTTGGCGATAATTTAGCGGTCATATAAAATATACAATTCTGTACCAATCAATCTCATTTCACAAAACAAACAAAAATTGGTTCAGCCGTATTTGATTCTATACAAGAGAAACATGTATTGCTGATAACCACTATCAAAATAATGACAAAGGAACGATAAGTTACACGTGTAACATTACACATTTTAATCATAAATCAATTTAAATGGTAATTAAGATGACTGTTTGTTGGTTTTATCGCCCAGTGAACAGTGCTTTTTATGCGAACTCCTTATGATAAGTGGTCGCTATTTCACTGAACAACATGCGGGATACCTCCGTCGCATGGCATCTAGAGCAATTGGAGTGAAGTGACTTACCCATGAACAGAACAATTATAGCAAAGACCGGTTCATTTAGCAACAAAATAAATATACAAAGATGAATTGATTGAGCTATATAAAATATAGATGATACCAGCTTAAACCGCGCATATGTTATGTAATCAAGCCGAACGGAAAGTCAACGATCTATAGTTACTTGTATAAAGCAACCAAATATATAAATATGTCCCTGTGTTGTTCTATAACATAACCAGATATCTAGATAGGTCCCTGTGTTGTTCTATAACATAACCAGATATCTAGATAGGTCCCTGTGTTGTTCTATAACATAACCAGATATCTAGATAGGTCCCTGTGTTGATCTATAACATAACCAGATATCTAGATAGGTCCCTGTGTTGATCTCTCACATAACCAGATATCTAGATAGACCCCTGTGTTGATCTCTCACATAACCAGATATCTAGATAGACCCCTGTGTTGATCTCTCACATAACCAGATATCTAGATTTGTCCCTATGTTGATCTCGCACATACCCAGATGTATAGATAGGTCCCTGTGTTGATCTCTCACATAACCAGATATCTAGATAGGTCCCTGTGTCTATAACATAACATGGCCCCACTTGTATAAAACATCTCAACGTGAGATTTCCTTAAGTCGAGATTTTCCTCAGCTGATATCTCCTCAAAAACGGCTTGTATAAAATTTTCTCAAGGAACAGGAGGAAGTCATCGGCTAGGATGTCCTGAAATTCCTTGAGGAATTTTCATACAAGATATTTTCAAGGAGATATTAGCTGAGGAAAATCTCGACTTAAGGAAATCTCAAGTTGAGATGTTTTATACAAGTGGGGCCAGATATCTAGATAGGTCCCTATGTTGATCTCTCACATAACCAGATATCTAGATAGGTCCCTGTGTTGTACTATAACATAACCAGATATCTAGATAGGTCCCTGTGTTGATCTCTAACATAACCAGATATCTAGATAGACCCCTGTGTTGATCTCTAACATAACCAGATATCTAGATAGGTCCCTATGTTGATCTCTAACATAACCAGATATCTAGATAGGTCCCTATGTTGATCTCTCACATAACCAGATATCTAGATAGACCCCTGTGTTGATCTCTAACATAACCAGATATCTAGATAGGTCCCTATGTTGATCTCTCACATAACCAGATATCTAGATAGACCCCTGTGTTGATCTCTAACATAACCAGATATCTAGATAGGTCCCTGTGTTGATCTCTCACATAACCAGATATCTAGATAGGTCACTGTGTTGATATCTCACATAACCAGATATATAGAAAGGTCCCTGTGTTATCTGTTTCACATGTTTACAGAATGTATCATTGGTAAAACCTAGCATTTAACAAATCAATTCAACTATACAAGCAATGATAATTTATAGATATGAAATAATGTAAAACTATGTGCCTACATTTACATATCCATACAACATTAAGATTATACAACACCCACTTATTATAGCAGTTATAGTGAAATACCAAACAAAACCAAAATGGTCGATAATGTCTGCCACTTCCTTCCATGTCAGATCGTTCCAATCCTCCTCTGATTCAGGTATTTCTTGAATCCACGACTTTTCCTGATTCAGTGTCGGTTTATCGTCTACGTCTTCTTTATTTTCGCCATTCTTTCCGTCCTTAACCGTGGACGTCCTTTTTTTACATCGAAAGCATCCCTTCCAGAAAGAGGCGGAAGCCATTATCCGGATGACCTTCCGTGTTGCATCGGGTATCGGTACGTCATCTGAACGGCCGTGAAATCGGATGACGTAGATCGAAGCAATGACGGAAAAGACCGACATCATTAGGATTAGCAGCAGAAGGATAGCTGGAGATATAAAGTATAATATAAACGATAACATTGGGTAACCAACAGGGTAGATTGGGGAACATAAAACAATATAGTCGATAACATGGGGCAATAAACAGGATAAATTGGGGAACATAGTACAATATAGTCGATAACATGGGGCAATCAACTAGATAATTTCTGGGAACATAGTACCTATATAGTCGATAACATGGGGCAATTAACAGGATAGATTGGGGAACATAATACAATATAGTCGATAACATGGGGCAATAAACAGGATAGATTGGGGAACATAGTACAATATAGTCGATAACATGGGGGCAATAAACAGGATAGATTGGGGAACATAGTACAATATAGTCGATAACATGGGGCAATAAACAGGATAGATTGGGGGGCATAGTACAATATAGTCGATAACATGGGGCAATAAACAGGATAGATTGGGGAACATAGTACAATATAGTCGATAACATGGGGCAATAAACAGGATAGATTGGGGAACATAGTACAATATAGTCGATAACATGGGGCAATAAACAGGATAGATTGGGGAACATAGTACAACATAGTCGATAACATGGATACCATGGGGAATAAAATATAATATTGCCGATGGCATCGATACACAAGAGAACAAAACACAATATAATCGATTACATGGTGTAATCAACAAAGCACTGAAACAAAAGATAATGACTTACAGAGTACTGATATACTTTCCGACGTTGTTGGGATATGATCAGCCACCAAAGTCAGATAAACAGCGTAAGCCAGCAGGACAGTGAGAACAAATCCCATTTTTTCGCCTGAATCAACACTAAGCGAGAAAATGAATCCGTTCAGAATACCAAGAATGAGGATTGGAATAATTGTATTCATCACATAAAACTGAGGACGACGTCTAAATGTGGGCGAAATTGTCACCGTCAGGGTCTCGTGTCCAGCACGCTCTATGGTCTTCGTTTTCTTTGATGAGCGTACATATTCCCATTCGCCATTCTCATGATAAAAGTCCAAAGAGAAGACGGGATCTGCTGAAGGAGCCAGATCAATCAGAGAATCTGTATAGCTCCACGCAGTGATGGCGATCGGGCAGGTTTGAGTGTCAAAAGGATAGTATGTTGGATTGGTGTCGCAATGCAGTGCAAAGTTCCGAAGTGGGAGCCATTCCATGGAACCAGATGGAAATATCCGTATTGGTGTTATACCATCGTACATTATCTCTAGATCGCTCACTCTGCAACAATATGAAGAAAATATAGACAATAGAAGACTGGAAATAGACGCAACCATTACCAGTCTAAGAATTAAATGTTTATAAATTGGGAATGCTTTTTATGAATCGTCCAAAGAACGGATTTGTTAACGTTGCTACACTCAGTGTAGTGGTGAGACGCGAACACTCAACTACATTGGATAGCATGCGAAGTGTGACCACCTTCTATCCAGAAGTATCCTTTCAGTCTCAAACTGATCGTTAGGGATGACCTTAACCTTCGTCAGTCAAAACCTTTAACCTTAATTAAGTAATGTACCTTTACCTTCGTCAGTCCAGAAGTACTACCTTCGGTCGGAAGTACCTTTACCTTCGTCATTTACAGTGGTACCTTTACCTTCGTCAGTCCAGAAGTGCCTTTACCTTCGTCAGTCCAGAAGTAACTTAACCTTCGTCAGTCCGGAAGTACCTTTACCTTCGTCAGTCCAGAAGTACCTTTACCTTCGTCAGTCCAGAAGTACCTTAACCTTCGTCAGTCCAGAAGTACCTTAACCTTCGTCAGTCCAGAAGTACCTTTACCTTCGTCGCAGTCCAGAAGTACCTTAACCTTCGTCAGTCCAGAAGTACCTTTACCTTCGTCAGTCCAGAAGTACCTTTACCTTCGTCAGTCCAGAAGTACCTTTACCTTCGTCAGTCCAGAAGTACCTTTACCTTCGTCAGTCCAGAAGTACCTTTACCTTCGTCAGTCCAGAAGTACCTTAACCTTCGTCAGTCCAGAAGTACCTTAACCTTCGTCAGTCCAGAAGTACCTTTACCTTCGTCAGTCCAGAAGTACCTTTACCTTCGTCAGTCCAGAAGTACCTTTACCTTCGTCAGTCCAGAAGTACCTTTACCTTCGTCAGTCCAGAAGTACCTTTACCTTCGTCAGTCCAGAAGTACCTTTACCTTCGTCAGTCCAGAAGTACCTTTACCTTCGTCAGTCCAGAAGTACCTTTACCTTCGTCAGTCCAGAAGTACCTTTACCTTCGTCAGTCCAGAAGTACCTTTACCTTCGTCAGTCCAGAAGTACCTTTACCTTCGTCAGTCCAGAAGTACCTTTACCTTCGTCAGTCCAGAAGTACCTTTACCTTCGTCAGTCCAGAAGTACCTTTACCTTCGTCAGTCCAGAAGTACCTTTACCTTCGTCAGTCCCGAAGTACCTTTACCTTCGTCAGTCCAGAAGTACCTTTACCTTCGTCAGTCCAGAAGTACCTTTACCTTCGTCAGTCCAGAAGTACCTTTACCTTCGTCAGTCCAGAAGTACCTTTACCTTCGTCAGTCCAGAAGTACCTTTACCTTCGTCAGTCCAGAAGTAACTTTACCTTCGTCAGTCCAGAAGTACCTTTACCTTCGTCAGTCCAGAAGTACCTTTTCGTCACCTTCGTCAGTCCAGAAGTACCTTTACCTTCGTCAGTCCAGAAGTACCTTTACCTTCGTCAGTCCAGAAGTACCTTTACCTTCGTCAGTCCAGAAGTACCTTTACCTTCGTCAGTCGGGAAGTACCTTTACCTTCGTCAGTCCAGAAGTACCTTTACCTTCGTCAGTCCAGAAGTACCTTTACCTTCGTCAGTCCAGAAGTACCTTTACCTTCGTCACTCCTGTTAGTTGCTTTACATCCGTGAGTCCAAGTACCTTTACCTTCGTCAGTCCAGAAGTACCTTTACCTTCGTCAGTCCAGAAGTACCTTTACCTTCGTCAGTCCAGAAGTACCTTTACCTTCGTCAGTCCAGAAGTACCTTTACCTTCGTCAGTCCAGAAGTACCTTTACCTTCGTCAGTCCAGAAGTACCTTTACCTTCGTCAGTCCAGAAGTACCTTTACCTTCGTCAGTCCAGAAGTACCTTTACCTTCGTCAGTCCTTTACAGAAGTACCTTTACCTTCGTCAGTCCAGAAGTACCTTTACCTTCGTCAGTCCAGAAGTACCTTTACCTTCGTCAGTCCAGAAGTACCTTTACCTTCGTCAGTCCAGAAGTACCTTTACCTTCGTCAGTCCAGAAGTACCTTTACCTTCGTCAGTCCAGAAGTACCTTTACCTTCGTCAGTCCAGAAGTACCTTTACCTTCGTCAGTCCAGAAGTACCTTTACCTTCGTCAGTCCAGAAGTACCTTTACCTTCGTCAGTCCAGAAGTACCTTTACCTTCGTCAGTCCAGAAGTACCTTTACCTTCGTCAGTCCAGTAGTACCTTTACCTTCGTCAGTCCAGAAGTACCTTTACCTTCGTCAGTCCAGAAGTACCTTTACCTTCGTCAGTCCAGAAGTACCTTTACCTTCGTCAGTCCAGAAGTACCTTTACCTTCGTCAGTCCAGAAGTACCTTTACCTTCGTCAGTCCAGAAGTACCTTTACCTTCGTCAGTCCAGAAGTACCTTTACCTTCGTCAGTCCAGAAGTACCTTTACCTTCGTCAGTCCAGAAGTACCTTTACCTTCGTCAGTCCAGAAGTACCTTTACCTTCGTCAGTCCAGAAGTACCTTTACCTTCGTCAGTCCAGAAGTACCTTTACCTTCGTCAGTCCAGAAGTACCTTTACCTTCGTCAGTCCAGAAGTACCTTTACCTTCGTCAGTCCAGAAGTACCTTTACCTTCGTACCTTTTACCTTCGTCAGTCCAGAAGTACCTTTACCTTCGTCAGTCCAGAAGTACCTTTACCTTCGTCAGTCCAGAAGTACCTTTACCTTCGTCAGTCCAGAAGTACCTTTACCTTCGTCAGTCCAGAAGTACCTTTACCTTCGTCAGTCCAGAAGTACCTTTACCTTCGTCAGTACCTTCGTCAGTCCAGAAGTACCTTTACCTTCGTCAGTCGGGAAGTACCTTTACCTTCGTCAGTCCAGAAGTACCTTTACCTTCGTCAGTCCAGAAGTACCTTTTCGTCAGTCCCTTAGTCCAGAAGTACCTTCGTCAGTCCAGAAGTACCTTTACCTTCGTCAGTCCAGAAGTACCTTTACCTTCGTCAGTCCAGAAGTACCTTTACCTTCGTCAGTCCAGAAGTACCTTTACCTTCGTCAGTCCAGAAGTACCTTTACCTTCGTCAGTCCAGAAGTACCTTTACCTTCGTCAGTCCAGAAGTACCTTTACCTTCGTCAGTCCAGAAGTACCTTTACCTTCGTCAGTCCAGAAGTACCTTTACCTTCGTCAGTCCAGAAGTACCTTTACCTTCGTCAGTCCAGAAGTACCTTTACCTTCGTCAGTCCAGAAGTACCTTTACCTTCGTCAGTCCAGAAGTACCTTTACCTTCGTCAGTCCAGAAGTACCTTTACCTTCGTCAGTCCAGAAGTACCTTTACCTTCGTCAGTCCAGAAGTACCTTTACCTTCGTCAGTCCAGAAGTACCTTTACCTTCGTCAGTCCAGAAGTACCTTTACCTTCGTCAGTCCAGAAGTACCTTTACCTTCGTCAGTCCAGAAGTACCTTTACCTTCGTCAGTCCAGAAGTACCTTTACCTTCGTCAGTCCAGAAGTACCTTTACCTTCGTCAGTCCAGAAGTACCTTTACCTTCGTCAGTCCAGAAGTACCTTTACCTTCGTCAGTCCAGAAGTACCTTTACCTTCGTCAGTCCAGAAGTACCTTTACCTTCGTCAGTCCAGAAGTACCTTTACCTTCGTCAGTCCAGAAGTACCTTTACCTTCGTCAGTCCAGAAGTACCTTAACCTTCGTCAGTCCAGAAGTACCTTTACCTTCGTCAGTCCAGAAGTACCTTTACCTTCGTCAGTCGGGAAGTACCTTTACCTTCGTCAGTCCAGAAGTACCTTTACCTTCGTCAGTCCAGAAGTACCTTTACCTTCGTCAGTCCAGAAGTACCTTTACCTTCGTCAGTCCAGAAGTACCTTTACCTTCGTCAGTCCAGAAGTACCTTTACCTTCGTCAGTCCAGAAGTACCTTTACCTTCGTCAGTCCAGAAGTACCTTTACCTTCGTCAGTCCAGAAGTACCTTTACCTTCGTCAGTCCAGAAGTACCTTTACCTTCGTCAGTCCAGAAGTACCTTTACCTTCGTCAGTCCAGAAGTACCTTTACCTTCGTCAGTCCAGAAGTACCTTTACCTTCGTCAGTCCAGAAGTACCTTTACCTTCGTCAGTCCAGAAGTACCTTTACCTTCGTCAGTCAGTCCAGAAGTACCTTTCACCTTCGTCAGTCCAGAAGTACCTTTACCTTCGTCAGTCCAGAAGTACCTTTACCTTCGTCAGTCCAGAAGTACCTTTACCTTCGTCAGTCCAGAAGTACCTTTACCTTCGTCAGTCCAGAAGTACCTTTACCTTCGTCAGTCCAGAAGTACCTTTACCTTCGTCAGTCCAGAAGTACCTTTACCTTCGTCAGTCCAGAAGTACCTTTACCTTCGTCAGTCCAGAAGTACCTTTACCTTCGTCAGTCCAGAAGTACCTTTACCTTCGTCAGTCCAGAAGTACCTTTACCTTCGTCAGTCCAGAAGTACCTTTACCTTCGTCAGTCCAGAAGTACCTTTACCTTCGTCAGTCCAGAAGTACCTTTACCTTCGTCAGTCCAGAAGTACCTTTACCTTCGTCAGTCCAGAAGTACCTTTACCTTCGT